>NW_020174369.1:3757384-3834226 GCF_003031525.2 Neophocaena asiaeorientalis asiaeorientalis | reverse complement strand
CTAGAACAGTACCTGACACACAGCAGGTATTCAATACAAACTGGCTGTTATTTTTTTTTTTTTTTAAGTTATGGGAACTGAGCAAATTCAGACCAGTGGTTCTTATTGAAGGGTGCACATCATAACCACCCAAGGTCACACATTATTTTACCACCTTTGTCCCAAAGGACAAATGTGGGGATTCCTAACCTTTTCCATCGAGATTTGCTTTACTGATGAAAAGTGAAAGAAGAAACCTCAACCTTCCTCAGGGTTGGACTCAACGGAGCAGATAAAGAGGGACAGTCATTGATCCCTTAGTTAAGCGTTAGTGTAGGGCAGCAGCAGGACTCCCAGTCACTGGGGGTCTGTGCCTCAACTGTAGGCATGGGTGAGAAGCCATGATATGAACACTCCGTTCCCCTCCTGCCCCGACAGCCCTGGCATATTCCATTCTCTCCTGCCCTTCCTGGACTTTCAGCCTCTGAATACTGATGGCCTGTGGTCTCCTGCCATCTGCTCATTTCTTCACGCCCACAACAGCTCTGAGACCTTTGGAGACACTCTCACACCCTCTGACTCACAGAACCCTACAGGAAGGCAAGACAAAACCCAATAGGGGAGAGAAGTTGCCCAACAGGTTATTTGGTTTCTAAATGGCCCACTGTCCCCACCCCACCTGTAAGCTGTTTAACTGAATTTAGCTTCACCTTAGAACGTAAAACTAAAAAATAAAGACTGAAGGGAAAGATAAATGAAAGTAGCACTTCCTGTGTACTACTCTGTATTGCAAACTGGTTAGAGGTTTCACCCAGGGTGCTCCATTTTCTCCATAAAACAAAGCCATGTAATTTTTGTCCCCCTTCAACCATAAAAGGAACCTGGGATTGAGAAGGATTAAATGACTTTCCCATGTTCACCCAGCTGGTAAATGGCAGAGCAAAACTGTGAGCTAAGGAGTATTTGGCTCCAGCCCTTACAGGAATTTGAATAGTTTAAATAAATGTGTACCTACCTACTGCTAGACTAGAGAGAAGAGACCTCTTAGGTGCTCTATTAACATACATGCAAAGAATAAATGAATAAGTGAAATGAATGAAGGAAGGAAACTATGAGCTACAGTTGTTTCCAACTATATATCACCACCCCTACGACCTGTCCTGTGCTCACCCTTCTCTCTGTGGCTATTATAGAAGGATTATAAATTAGTATCTGGGATAACGGTCGGTGTAACTTACTGAGAAATTACAATTTTGTGATTATCTTTTTATTTGCTCAGTATTAATTCTCGCTTTTTTTCTTTAGTAGTAAGAGAAACGCAATGCACCAACTGAAAGCCTATTTTATCCAGGCTCTAGCTGCGTGTGAGCATAAACCAATGACATGCAAGCAGAAGTATTATGCAGCTCTTCAAAGAAGGTTCTCTAAAGAAGGCTGACTCAGGTGTGTACAGCCTTTTTATGCAACTCCCACCTTCCTTCTTCCTGCTATATGAAATGTGGGCTGAAAAACAGAGACTCCATAAGCCATTTTGGACCATGAGGTATCTTTGAGAATGGAAGTCAGGGCTGAAGATAATGAAGTAAAAATGCCAAAACAGTTAGTGTCCTTGATGAGTTTGTGGGACTGTCATAGTAGCCCAAAACTCTATACATCTGTATTTACTTACAGAAGAGAATGAACGCCTGTTTGTTCAAACCACTATGATTTTTAATTTTCTATTTTTTCTATTACTCATCAGTGAAGAGATAAGGATAATTTTTCTTCTGTAGAGAGTGAGAGCACTCTTCTTTCCCCAAAATAAGGGTAAAGGAAATCTAATATTTACAGGCCATTTCTCAGCACTATTAAAGATACCAAAAAATAAGCTGACGCGAGAGGATGACTGAATCATTCTTCCTAGAACCTAGAAGAACGGTTTTATACCATTGTTCTGAGAAATCATCCTTCAACACAACCATAAAACAATGCATATCAAAGAGTTTTACCATCAATCATATCAGAAATAACTGTTATTTTTTTCCCCAGAACTCTTTAGTTTTATGACACTACCTTCAGAATCTTTGTCAAGTTTCAACCAAGTTCTGGCCAAAAAATGTTACCTCTAGGATGACCTAAATTCAATCAATTTTACTTTCATTCAATAGATTTCTAACAAAAAATCAAGTCGTTAACCACAGTGAGAATCCACTTTACAGTTATGAGGGTGACTATAATTTAAAAAAAAAAAAAAAAACAGGTGAAACTGTAGAGAAATTAGAATCCTCATACATTGCTGGTGGGAATGTTAAATGATGCAATTGCCATGGAAAAGTTCAGTGGGTGGGTCCTCAGAAAGCTAAACATAGGATTACCAGGTGACCCAGCAATTCAGCTCCTAGATATATACCCACAAGAATTGAAAGCAGAGACTCAAACAGATACTTATGCATCAATACTCACAGCAGCATTATTCATAATAGCCAAGAGGAAGAAACAACCCAATTATCCATCATGGGTCCACCAACAGATGAATGGAAAAGTAAAATGTAGCATATGCATACAATGGAATATCATTCAGCCATAAAAAAGGAAGGAAATTCTTACACATTACAACATGGATGAATCTTGAAAGCATTATGCTGAAGTGAAATAAGCCAGACATATAAGATCCTACTTATATAAGGTATCTAGAATGGGCAAATTCATAGAGAGGGAAAGTAGATTAGAGGTTAATGGGGCAGGGGAAGGCAGGAACAGGGAGTTGTGTTACTTAATGGTTACAGAGTTTGTGTTTGGGGTAACAAGTTTTGGAAATAGGTAGTGGTAATAGCTGTTCAACACCATGAATGTAATTGATGCCATTGAATTGGACACTTAAAATGGTAAATTTTATGCTATAGATATTTTACTAAAATTCATAAAAATGTAATCTATCAAAAGCACTGAACTATACTTTAAATGAGTGACTTGTATAGTATGTGAATTCTCTCTCAATAAAGCTTTTTTTTTTTTTTTAAATCAAGTCTTATCTTAGATATGCAACTGAGTGAGGTAATCAGGACGTCAAGTACTAAGGAAGGGATGTGGACTGCAGGCAGGCCACCAGAGGCAGATATTATCGTGGAAGTCTACCCCTTCTTCCTCCCGTGCTGCTGCCTCAGCCCTTAGGGAGGATGAGCCTGCTCCCTGCCCGCTCTTCTCTCCACTAAGAGTAGCACCAGAGGAAGCGCAGCTGACTTTGCACCCCATCCCCTGACTTAATTTTCTCCAAGGCGGTAAGGGAAATCCTTCTGATTGTTGTGACACTGGAATATATTAAGCCATGTTTGAAGGGGTCACTGTGTTAAAGATAAGGTACTAAGTCATTCCTAGAATAACAGTGAGCCCACGCCTTCACTCTCCATGCCCAGGTGCAACCAGTGTGCCCTGGCTTTAGGTAAGCACACCTCAGCAGGATCTGCATTCATGTTGCTGACTCAGTTACTTGACTTGATGACATCTGGTTGGCATATCGGGCCTGCCTTCCTCCATATAAGAACACATACACCTGAACATGTAAGTGCTGGTTTAGCCTCACTTCTGAGCTGCATTATCCACCCAGTATACCAGAAGCTCTATACATTAAAGGTTAACAAGTATTTTCTAAGATAATGAGGTAGGTTTTCATTCTTCATCTAGCTAATATGCTCTGTATGTAGTCTCTATCAGTCAGAACTCCAATGGCAAGGAAAAGGGAGTGGCACTTTGAACAGTTAACAGTAGGGTACCTGTTAGGAATTTAAATAATGAGGATTAATGTTAATGGTCCTAAGTGTGATAACAGCGCTGTGGTTACACAGGAGAAGGACAGTACTCTTGGGGATCACATTGCAGAATTTATGAGGAAAGAAGGTGGTATCTGCAATTCATTTATAAATGGTTCAGCAAAATAAACACATATATGCATGTCAGAGATAGAACACTTTTGAGCACAATGTAACAAAAACGTTAATTGATGAATTATAGGTCTGGGGTCCCCAACGCCCCCGGGCCACAGACCGCTACTGAGCTCCGCCTCCTGTCAGATCAGCGGCGGCATTAGATTCTCGTAGGAGCGAGAACCCTACGGTGAATTGCGCATGCGAGGGATCTAGGTTGCGCGCTCCTTATGAGAATCTAATGCCTGATGATCTGAGGTGGAGCTGAGGCGGTGATGCCAGCGCTGGGGAGCAGCTGCAAATAGAGATTATCATCAGCAGAGAGGTTTGACTGCACAGAGACCATAATAAATCAACTGCTTGCAGACTCATATCAAAACCCTATCAGTGAGTTACAAGTGAAAACCAGCTCAGGGCTCCCACTGATTCTGCATTATGGTGAGCTGTATAATTATTTCATTATATATTACAATGTAATAATAATAGAAATAAAGTACACGATAAACGTAATGCGCTTGAATCATCCCAAAACCACCCCCCGCCAGCCCCAGTCCCTGGAAAAATTGTCTTCCACGAAACAGGTCCCTGATGCCAAAAAGGCTGGAGACCGCTGATGTAGGTAAAGATATGGTGTTCCATATACCATTCTCTCAACTTTTCTGTAGCTTTAAATTTTTTTCAAAAATAACACCTTGGGGAAAATAGTAAAATGAACAAACAAAAACATGAATTCTCACCAATATTTAAGAAAACACTGAAATCCAATATAAATATTAGTAGTTGACATAAATAGGCAATCAATACATGTAATACTAATAGATACAATTATTGACATTAATTGACATAAATTAACAAAACAAGTGGTTGATAAATATAAGAAAAGGTAACTGCATTTAATAATAAAAATGCACATTAAAATAAGAGATCATTTTAAGCCTAAAAACTTGGCAAAACTAACACAGACATTATACAGACATAAGATAGAATATTATATGGGTCAAAAACATGTTTTCAGATAATATTTGAAAGGGAAAATACAATAATACATAGAGTAAAAAAATAAATTGTATAAAGTAGATTTATAATTTAAAAAATGAAATAGAGTAATAAGAGTCATTAAATAATGATACTATTTTTGAGATCCTGGAGATTATATTTGGAAAATGACTATAGATCTGGATCAATAACCTGCCATAATCTTCTCCTGACAGATTAGCAAATAACCATAAGAAAAATAACAGAATAATAACATCCCTTATAAACCCCACACATAGAGAACCATGCATATCAGGAAAATAATTGCTATTTTAAAAGGATTACAATTCTAAAGAACATAAATTCATCTCAAAGTAGAAAATAGAATATTTACTGACAACTTTCACAGAATTGTACATTGTAGTGGGGGGGAGTAATATATCATATACAAAATGTAAGGAAAAATAAACCTGAGATTCTAGAAGCTCAGCCCTGTTTCCCCATATGCCATAGAAAACTCAGAAATTCTAACATATAACTTCTAAAGCAAACTAACCAAACTGTCTCTTGTGCATAAGGAACTCAGTAATCAATTTCTTTTTGTCCAAAGAAATAAAAATAAATGAATTGAGAATAGACAAATCTTCTATAAAAATAATTCAAAATAACGTATGTAGATAACTCCATCTTTAAGGAATTGAAGCATAACTCCCTACTCCTAGTGTTGGCTGTACATGGTGATTTCCTTCCAATAATACAAGACAGAAAGTGGAAAGGAACCTGACAAACAATACCTCAGCCAGATAATTAAGATCAACATCAACAGTGATGACATGCTGCTAGTATGTACCCTTGATATGATATGACATGATGAGAATGGTACTCAATAGAAATAGGCAGTGTAGTCTTCCTCCCCAGGACATACTTCCCATGTCTCATCATGAGAAAAACGTCAGACAAATTCCATTAGAGGGACATGCTATAATATATATGACCAAGCTTCAAAACGGTCAAGGTCATCAGAAACAAAGTTGAGAAACTGTCACAGCCAAGAAGAGACTAAGGAGATATGACTAACTGTATATGGTATCCTGGATAGGATCTTGGCCATTAGGTAAAAACTAAAGAAATATGATTAAGTATGGAATTTAGTTAATAATAATATATCAACATCGGTTCATCAATTGTTGACAAATGTATCACACAAACATAAGATGTTAATAATAGGGAAAACTAGGTGTCAAGTAAATGGGAACTCTCGTACTACCTTCACAACTTTTCTGTAAATCTAAAACTAGGTTTAAAATAAAGTCTTTTTGAAGCTATAACTGAATTTCAAAGGACATACTTTTAGATAATTTACAGAATATTGCCAACCCTCAATAATCTAGGAGAAATTGCTCTCAGACCACAATGTTAGAGGGAGTTCTTCTCCTGAACAGCAGTTGGGTTCTTATGTGTTCACTCAGTTAATCCTGATTATGTTCTCACCTTTTCTTTGGCCACTAGGAAGCTTGGAAACAAATCAATTAGTAATTGTGATGAACCATATAGTTTCTATGAAGCTCTTGGCTTTATCTTATTCTATTAATATTTCACTCCATTGTGACTTTTTAATATTTTTATCACTGCTTTTATCTTCTATTATCAGTCACCTCAAATCTCTTTAGAGGGAGGATTTATACATATGCATATGTTTTTGTCTGATTATACAAAATTTTATTATTCAAATTTCTGACTTCCCACTTCTCATGTTACCAAAATTCTGGACAGTTATCCACTAAAGGCTAGGATGTAGCAAATTACTACAACGTTGAGCTTTAGTTCTTGAATTGCAAAATGGTGATACCACCACCTGTTTTAACTGATGGTTGGGAGGACTAATGGGGTTCACATTTGTTAAAAAGTTAGCACAGATATAGAGAATGCAGTCAATAAATGATGACTGATGATTTATATAAATTATTATTTTAAAAAATAGCAATAATTATTTTCATCAATATAATGAAAAGAATGGAGCTGAATTACAAATTAATCATAGGCCAAAGTGGTGATTTTCTCAGTGAGCCAGAAAAACAAGAGTAGCTGCCATATTTTAGAAGGTAAGAACAATAAATAAAGCGAGGGGGGAGGGGAAAGCAGGAGAAGAGAGAAAAACAGATAAGAGGAGGAGGAGGAAGACTTCTTACACACCGTCACTGCCAAAAACAAGTCTGAAGGCTTAAGACAAGGTGAAATCTGATCACTTTTTCAGCCATGACTCCACTAGAATAATAAAGAGAAAAAAAGAAAGGGAAAAAAAACACCCTCTAGCCTTTTTGGCACCCATTTCCCCAAAGCCTCCCAAAACAATCACAATAAGAGCCAGATAAACACCAAATCTGAACCTCTCCTTGGCCCAGAGGATGCCAAGTTCATGTTCCACTGTCCAGAGTGTTTTTTGGCATTCGTACATTCAAACTCAGACCCTCATCTTCCTTATTCTAGAAGATGGAAAGACAATGGGGATTTTTCATTAAAAGAACTGTGAATTGTTTAAATACAATGTGCTACACATTTTATCCACAGTACCTCTAACCCTGACAGGACTGCCAGATGAGGACCTGAATTTGGGCAGGGGGTGGGGGAGGGGGAGGGTGGTAATTTACTCCAGCTTCTCACAGACAGTACATAGCAGAGACGTTGAACCCAGGTCAGTCTGACTACAACGATTTCCCTCTTTCCGCTAGGCCAGAAGCTTAATGCAAAGACTCCCTGCCAAAATCGATACAGTAAGGAAACTAAATAAAATAGCTAGGGCTTCCCTGGTGGTGCAGTGGTTAAGAATCCACCTGCTGATGCAGGGGACACAGGTTCAAGCCCTGGTCCGGAAAGATCCCACATGCTGCGGAGCAACTAAGCCCGTGTGCCACAACTACTGAGCCTGCACTCTAGAGCCCGCGAGCCACAACTACTGAGCCTGAGTGCCACAACTACTGAAGCCTGCATGCCTAGAGCCCGTGCTCCGCAACGAGAGAAGCCACCCAATGAAAAGCCCAAGCACCGCAATGAAGAGTAGCCCCCTCTCGCCACAACAAGAGAAAAGCCCACGTGCAGCAACAAAGACCCAACACAGCCAAAAATAAATAAATAAATTTATAGAAAAATAAAATAGCTAATTCCTTCAAAAACTTTCTCAGCGCTGTGTTGGAAGATCTTCTGTCACCTTACTCAGTCAGTCCATACAATAACCCCATGGAGTAAGTATTGTCATTACCCCAATTATATTTATAATTGAGAAAGCTCTGAGATTACTTGTTTCGCCTGATCATGCAAGTTGAAATAGAGAAGAAAGAATGAAGAGATTGAGGAAACAACAAAAAAGAAAGACAGATGTAAGAGAGAAGTGTGCCTGGGAGAGGGCAACCACCTTTACAAGAGGAACTTGGTGCCTGGTGCCCAAGGTCCACAGGCTCAGCTCTCCAGGAGAGCAAAGCTGGAAGGGAGGCCTCTGAAGGTGCTGGCGAGTATGGACAAGGGGCGGGGAGGGGACTGCAAATACACGCTAAGGAAAGTAGAATGAGTCATGAGTGTCTCAGCCAATAAAAAATGGCAGGGATGACTGGACAGTCAATAAATCATTTCTGAGCACTAAACTTTCTGCTTCCTCAGGATTTCAGATTGTCACAGGTGGGCAATGGAAGCCCCCAAGCATGTTCTGATAGGCCAACGAGAAGCTGTCCATCTTTAAATTTACCAAATCCATCCGACCTTTCAAAATACGTCCAGTCCTTCACAGGTATGGACCACCTTACATATTACTTTCATGTATACTCTGTTAGGCAATGTTGTCCCAACTTACCGGACCATATAACCACCTGGGGCACTTGTTAATCACACAAATTCCCAGGTATCCCATAGGGATTCTGATTCAGAAGGCTTGAAACTGGAAGCCCTGAGGATCTGGGCTTTGAATAAATGATTCGGCTGATTCCTATAATCAGGCTAGTTTGGTATCACAATCCCCATTTTATAGATAAGGAAAGTGAGATTCAAAGAAGGTAAGGCCACTCCCAAGGTCACCAAACTCTTGCATGGCAGAACTGAGGATAAGTCATGTTGTAACTCCACAGTGGATAAGCAAAGCAATGCATTTAAATCTATCTGAGCCAGAGCTAGCTTCAAAAACCTGGCTTCTTGGTGTCTTAATACGGCATTAGACACTTGGAAATGGGGGTGTGGACTATCTAGCACTATCAGAAAAACAGGGAGGACATCAGTGAATTGGATTGATTAACATCCAAGGAAAAAGAGAAGGAAAATCAAGGTCCTCCTCCATCTGTAGTTCTGCTTTTGAGTTCTCAAGGCTTGTGGGGGCCAATGGATTGTTACCGATACCCACACTATTAGCACTGTTTTGACTCCTAGGTCCATTTGGCTAAAATAATCAAAACATTTCCTTCACTACTGCACAAAGATAGGGAAAAAAAAACTAGAGAAAGGTCCTGCCAGAAATAACTCTGGACAACTAATATCACACCAAAAGAGGAATGTCCAGATGAGATCTTCACCCAAACAACTCCCTCCCCATTGATGATAACAATATAATGGTGACTAATTGCACCTTCTGGGTTAAAGTTCAGACCACTCCTCCAGAGCCCTCTCTCCAGAGAGGGATGAGTACCTGAGGTTTACTGAGGCCATTTTAATATGCACGTGAATCCCCTCCACCCTAGCATTTCATTAGTGGGAGGGGAGAATAATCAACAAGATGAATGATGTGCTTGTGAAATACATCTACTATCTCCTTTCTGGAAGCCCCTGCTGCCAAATGAACTATCACACTCTCATCAACTCTCTACAAGGAAAATCCAAATCATACAAAACGAGATAGACAGAAAGAGCACAGGGAAAATGGTACTCCCATTCCCAGCTTCTCATGAGTTTAAATAAAAGGGAAAATAGGGAGGATTTAGCGCTCTCTAAAAGAGATGACTTTAAGATATACCTAAATATATACATACTCATGCAGGTTTTTCGGTCCTCTGGGAAATGATCCCCTTTCTCATATGCAATTCTAAATCATTTCCAAGATAAGAAGACCCCTCCCTGCCCTACTGCCCCCTCCCCTTGTGCATGCCCTGAAATCTGAGGTCAAGATGACAACAGGTTTGCATGCTTTGAGGATACATGTCCAATCTGTCCATATATATGCACATCTGTGCACACATCCATTGTAGCAGCCACAGTCACACTCCATGAGTATTTTTAAAATTGTCTCTGATGTGTAGCACATAACTTATTTATAATATTTGTAATTTCTTGAGAAATACTGTTGACTTCAACATACATACTTCTACACTCTGGGATGATTCAGGTACGTTGATATAAAAAGCAAAATAGCTTCATTAACACACCCATCTAGTTAAAGTTAAAATCACCTTCCTTGAAAAACATAACTCTTGCCTTAATTTTAGGGGCCAAAAAATGTTTCTTTTATTTACCACGTAAAAAGCACCTTTGGAAAAATAGTCACATTTCACAATGGACTATTCATGTCTCCTTTAAATGTGTCCAATTTTAATGAATGGTCTTCACCTTGGATACCCACATTCCAGGCCTCATAGGAACAATGGTGTTTGGGCATGTGCAGTGGAAGTGGAAGATGGATTCAAGATGTTTCAAGTACGCAAAATCGCATGCAGATGTACAAACAGTACATCCAGTCAAAGCGAGTTAAGAAAGCTATATATATATATATATATATATATACATACACACAGACACCCGAGAATGGATGAACACAAATAAAACCCAACTCATAATTAACATACCGTGCTGTGACACCTGTTGCCTTCCACGATAAGAAGTCTGGGAGATCAAAGAAATGTCCCGCCTTATCCCAGCAAGTCTCTCTCAAGTTCTGCCAAATTAAATACATATTAGAATCAATTATGGGCTATTTTTTCTCCCCCTCTCCTCTTTCAATAATGTTTCAAAATTTTCAAAACAAAAGCATAGCCAACAATGCCCAATAAAACATCTGTTCAGGGGCTGGGAATGGTGAGTGATATAAAAGCAGTACTATACAGGAAAGAAAAATTGGCAATTATTGATCCTTCCAAAAATGACTATAATTTCCCTTTTATTCCTCTTTGCCAACCTGGAGCAGGAGGAAGTACATTCTGCAAGGGTACGCAATCCATCTTCCCAGTGAAGGGCAAGAGGATACTCTTCAAGACACATAAAAAGATTTCAAAGCTGAACAGCTGTGAACTGGGGAGAAAAACCACACTAAGAAATTACCCGATGAAATGCAATGTGTCCTGCCATGAAAAAGTCTCCCCAGGCTGACTGGTTCCAAAGGCAACAGGAATGATAGTCCCTGTCCACAAAGAACTTCCAATCTAAGCCAGAGAGAATGGTACGGAATCAAGCTATTCTTATAACTTTTTTAAACATTTGTTCCTTCCAATTTCTTCCACGCTGCCAACGTGGTCAGATTTTTTTTTCCTGCCACTGGGCTTTTCCTTCCTCTGCCACCTCTGTCCAGAACACTCCTTCCTCACCCACCACCCTGCTGCTCTGCCCACTTTGGTTAACCCAATCCATCCTTCCCTGGGGAGGTCTTTCAGGATCTCCTCCTCAGGTGAGGTCTGGCTGTCATATAACCCATATCACCCTGCAAGTAGTTGTATAATGTCCTTCTCTTCTGCTAGACTGTAAGCTCAATGAGGTCAAGGACCTTGTCAGTTTTATGCACCATAATATCCCACAACTGTCTTTTCTCCTCCCCGGCACAGAACTGGACCCTTAGCTGTGAGGTAGAAATCACATGACTCCAGTCCCCCTGACACACTTAACTGGACTAGGGGTGGACATGTGACCTAACTGGGCCAATCAGATTCCTTCTCCCAGGAATTTAGATTCAGGATCCAAATGGAGTCATTTAACTTCTGCCTTTGAATGGAATTGGAGGTGAGATAAACTTGGAAACTGTGAAGTGGCCATTTTTTTGCCAAGGACCTGGAGAAGTAGGACTTCAAAAAGAGAAGAGCAGTAGAGACAGAAGCAGCAGCAAGGAAGGTTTCCTACCACCCAGGCAACTCTCCATGTCCTGGTTTCAATTATTCCCTCCCCAAGAGGCTACAACAAAAAGGAATGTATCCTAAGTACATGGGTATCTTTGGGAACCTAAAGGCAACAAGACAGAAGATCCAAAAGAGACATATTCTAGTATCTGCTAGCAGGTGACACATAGCAGACGTTTGATAAATATGCATTGAACAACTAGACAAACTGCTCAGTTTCACCTTCCAATCTCTCTCAGGTGAGAGGCGCTTCAGCGTTTACAAAGGGTTTCCACATGTGTTACCTCCTTAGAACAACACAAAAGTCCTGAGTGCTGTTCTATCTATTTTATAGACATACAACTATTCTTTATCTATATTTGGCCTCAAATTCTATGAGTTCTTCCTATTTTCTCTTCCGCTATCACCACTCTCTGAACACAGACATCCACGCACAGCAGAGAAACTGAGTATTAACCCAGGAACAGGGTCCCATTAAAACAATAATAACATCAAAAGGGCTCAGATGTAAAAGGCAGTGTTAAGCCCATTTTCTGTTGTTGTTGTTGGTTGTTTATTTTAAATTCCTAAGCATTTGGGTGACCACTTACATCTAGAAAGGGCTAAACTTTCCTTTGAACACCCATACGTCTTAATGTTAAACAAAGCAACACTTAAAGTTGACTAAATATGCCAAACGTAGCTCTGAACTAGCAGTATCTTTATATGCTAATAGATCAGTCAGAACATGGTAGCCTTTGAAACTATGAGTCAAGCTACTAGTATGTCTTCTGGGTAGTCCCCCAAATCTCTTTCCATGTGCTCTGTGGTTTCGGTGATCAGTTCTCAGGGAGAAAAGGCATCCTCCTTCTAAAGACTTCAGAAATCCAAGGCCAATCAGAAATAAACCACGAAACCACTGCAGCAACGATCAGTGCTACCAGCCAAAGCCAAGCAGTCTTCCTCAACTCAGAAAATAACTGCTTCTGTTAGATCTTGTATACAGTCATTACAGACCTTGCAAAATGAGAGCTTTCAGCCTGTAGCCACGCAGACAGCCTCTGTGGACAACGGAACCCAGGCAGAATGTCTCAGAGACAGCATCAGGCCTCTGGCCAGAAAGAGACACATCGGGGGCAGGAGGGACAAAGCAGCCTGGCGGCGCCATCTTTTCTTGAGACGACGCCGGCTTCACTGAGCAAAGCCAGAGACCCTGGCTCAAACTCTCCATAGAAGGAGTGACCAGAAATGGCATCATATAAGGAGTGCGAGGCACCCTTAAAAACGCACAGAAACACAGCAGTAGAGAGGGAGAACACAGCAGTAGTATTCCCTGCCTTCTCCACAAAAGCAAAGTCTGCCGCTTAGCCAGCAAAGGAGAGGGGGAAAGCGTTTGCCTGGATGAGAGGAATATCTCCAGAAGCCTGATCCCTTACTTGGAGATGCTGACACTACCTATGAGGTTCCCATGGTGTTCTTACGTTGGGCTACATGATTCACAAATGCTTAGTCATCAAATGCCAGATTGGCCAAGGGCCTATTAGCCCCCGGGGATGGATTCTTAATCCAGTTCTATGAGAAAATCTCTCCAACCCTGCCTCTCCCCAACCAGCGGAGTCCCAGCCAAGGGCCTCAATCTTACTGAATTAATTCTATCCTTGGAACCACTGGGCCTGCATCAGGCACAGCGACTGTCCTCTTAGATTCTTCCACAGCTTACAACAGTGCCCCCACGTTCCTCATCTCATTGGATTCTCAGGATGGTTCAGAGGTGGTAGGTGATACACAACAGTCTGCACGTGAAGGATGCAGAAACTGAGGTTCAGATGACAAGGCCTTAACCCAAAGCGACATGGGGCTTCCCACTCTAAAGTGAGCATTCCTTCCTTCCCAGGCCACAGTCACCACCCTGAGGCTCCCAGATCTAGCAGAGCTGTGGGCTTTGGCCTTTTGGAAGCATCATGATGGAAGCTATTACCATTCTTTACAGAAGAAAAGCCCTCCAAAACACATTTTTTCTAATGTTTTTTGTTTGTTTGTTTGTTTTTGTGGTACGTGGGCCTCTCACTGTCACGGCCTCTCCCACTGCGGAGCACAGGCTCCGGACGCGCAGGCTCAGCGGCCATGGCTCACGGGCCCAGCCGCTCCGCGGCATGTGGGGTCTTCCCGGACCGGGGCACGAACCCGTGTCCCCTGCATCGGCAGGCGGACTCTCAACCACTGCGCCACCAGGGAGGCCCTCTACTGTTTTATTAAACTTCAGAGATTTCACTTTCAATCCTGGGCAACTCACTTAACTTCTACATCCCTCATAACAACTTCCATGCACAAATGGTACACGGGCTAGAGCAAACACAGAGCAGGTCCCCGACACAAGCCAACTTTAGGCGCATCTCATAATGTGGGTACTGAATCCAGTTCAAACTAGGAGCTCTCTGTGCTGAAGGAGTTAAGCCTCTCCTCCAGTTACCAAGCAACTAACAAAAAGTAGTCTTTTCAAGGAAAAAAAAAAAAGTAATCAGCAGTGATTGGGGTGTATGACTTGGCAATAAAGGCTTCTGCGTTCCAATAACAATCCTTTGAGCTAAGCAATCCCTCAGGCTTGAAAGCCACCAAAGAGAACAAATCTCTTTTTTAATCATCTATTACTTCATAAAACCACACTCAAAGCACACACAGCTGCGGGTCTTGGCAGAGGGCGGAGGTGGAGTAGTGTATCTGAGGTTCAAGGCCAGGCAGCAGCCACCCCACCAGCCTGGGGCAGAGAGTTGGAGCTTTCTCCTTTTCCTTCTCACTGCCATGTCCAGGGAGGCAGTGAGGTCTCTGCTGGCTTCTAGATGCCAAGGGAACTTGAGGGTAAAATGAAGCAGACACTGCAATGTATGTTGGGAGACGTGAGGGTCTAGGAGCAGCATGGGAAAGTAGGGATGAACAATTAAAAAAGGATCAACTAAGTATTTTGTTACGACTTGCAGTGGGATTCTATCTGGGCTCCCTGCTGTGTGCAGTGAATGAAAGGGAAGAACAGAGCTCCCTAATTCCCTCCCAGTAAATGGTCCTGCCAGAACATCCCAAATACTCACGATGTTGTTTTCCAGCACAACGGCCCTTAAAAAAGCAAAACCTTATCCTCACTCTATATTCACGACTAAGAATTAGGGCACAGGCTGATGGCCCAGAAAGGAGAGATGTTTCAGGAAGAAACTTAATCCTCAACTTCATTCTTTAAAAAAAAAAAAAAAAAAAATGATGCTGAAAACATGGACTGGGTCATAATCCGCAAACAGAAACTTCCCAGAATGAATGAAATAACTGTTTCATACTCCCATCCACAGAGAAAAAGACCAAACATTGCAGATATTTTAAGTCAGACAGATATGCTGAGAGGTTTGTGCTACCAGTGACATCTTTCTAAAAACTTAAAACTTACCATGACGTTTCTTTGTTTAAAATGGTTCGACAGTTCCTTGTGGCCTAGAATCACATTTTATCTCCTTGGCATGGCTCTCAGGACACATAACTTAGCTCCAATTTGGCCATTATTTGTTATGACTCCTTCTTGGCTCACTGCCCATCATCCCTGTCTTCCTCACTCCCCACCCTGATCTCACCTCATTTCTTTCTCTTCCCAAACGCACTGCACTCTTTCATATCCCCCTGACTCTGCTGAGGCTGATGCTGCTACTTGGATTGGCTTTCCCATCTTCTCTCATGATCAAACGTCTACCTTCGATTTTCAAATGCAGCTCAAATATCACCTTTTCAGTGAATCCCTCCATCCCTTGCTGTGTCCTTATTATATATTCAAGTGCCTAAGTCCATCTTTCCCAAATTTCAAACCCCTGGAGGGCAAAAAGCCGCTAACTTTTTTAAATGCAAAAAGTTTCAGGAGGCATAAAGAAACTTAAAGTCAAACTCTTTTAAAGTAAAATTACAGGGCTTCCCTGGTGGCGCAGTGGTTGAGAGTCCACTTGCCAATGCAGGGGACACGGGTTTGTGCCCCGGTCCGGGAAGATCCCACATGCCGCGGAGAGGCTGGGCCAGTGAGCCATGGCCACTGAGCCTGCGCGTCTGGAGCCTGTGCTCCGCAACGGGAGAGGCCACAGCAGTGAGAGGCCCGCGTACCGCAAAAAAATAGATAAATAAAAATAAAGTAAAATTACAATGAAGCTGGAGAAAGATGTGTGCAAAGGAAATGGTAATTAATAAGATGATGTATGATGATAATGTAATCAGCCTGATACCAAGGTTTGGTAAGTCAGCCTCATAACTTTCTCATAATATTTTTTGTGTGGCCCTATATCTGCCTCTAATGAGTAATCACAAACAGGGTTCAGAGAAGGGAAAGGGCTTTGGGGCCTGGGTGGCCAAAGAAGACTTCATGGAGGATAGATTTGAGCTGAAGCCTAAAGGTCAAGTAGAATAAATATTTATGCTACTGCTGAGAATGACACCCAAAAAACAAAACTCTAAAATGACAAGGTAGATCACCCCCTTTAGAGAAGGTTTTGTTTAACTGTACTGTACCTTCACAGAATTTATTTATAAAATGAAAGAATTCTATTGTATAATTTAAATTATTTAATTTTCAAGAACTGGATACATATATGCATCTTCCCCCCACACCTCCCCTAGAGCTCTACTGTTCTACAGAAAGGTAAATTTATAATCCACACTAGAGCAGATTTTCCAACCATAAAAATGTTATCATTTGCATGAAAACGGATCGTGTTCTGCAAAGCTGACTTTGCCCAGGAATGTGATACACCACATGCATTAGGAAAACAAGGCTTTGGTATGTGGGCCCTAAGAACTTTGGAGTCAGGCAGACCTGAGTTTGATTACTGTCCTCACCACTTCCCAGCTGTGTAGCTTTAGGCAAATTAATTTCTCTAAGCCCCAGTTTCCTCAAATGCCACATTACTAGCATCTACCTCAAAGGACGTTGGGAGGGTTAAATGAAATAATGTGGAGTGCCTGATAAGTCAACGGATTTCACTCTAATTACTACTGCAGAGCTTCACGTGTTTCAAAGTGCTTTAACATGCATGATCTCATCTGACCTGTATAATTCTTTAAGGCAAAGAATAGGGGAAAGGTAAGAAATTATAACCTCACCTTTCAGGTTAAGAAAGTAAAACCCAGAAAGGGGTCACAACTGTCCCAAGGTTACACAACACGTAAGTGGAAAGACAGACTAAAATGTAGATCTCTAATGCCCAGCCCAGTGCTAGTTTAGGGGTCTGCCTCCCTAAAGCACAATAAAATGCAGAAGGAGGAAAGAAGGATGCCATGGTAACCTAGATAGCACAGTTCCTAGTGGGTGGTACTGTCTGTGGAAGGGAGGGTTCTAAGAGAAGAGAGGGCTTTGGACTGGGTGAGGTCTTGGAACAGACATGAAATAAAGTGGGAGACTTGGACAAACAGAGAAGTGAGGAGGTCTTCCTTACCACCTCACTCTCTTGGATCCCTTCATGCCCTTCTCATCATTGCTATTCTATCTCCTTCCTGAGCTCCTTTTCCTTAGTTTCCCTTTAAATACAGAGAGATGTTCTTGATTCATCCAAATGCTCTTCTCACTTTTCACATGCTTCCTGGACAATTTTAATTATTCCCAAGGTTCCAACCAACTACTAGCTGAGTAACATGCACGATCTCAAACTCTAAACTCTCCTGAGACACGTCTCCCGGATGCGCCACCGCACCTCTAACTCGACACGTTCAGAACAGAATCTGTTATTTTCCCCAAATGTTTTCCTCCTCCTTGGTTTTCTATGTCAGGGGATCCAGTTACCCTAGGAGTCATCTTCTCCTTCTCTCTCATTGCTTACATCCAATCATCCTTCTAATTTAAACTCCCAATTAATCCATGAAGAGGTTCCCACCTCTTCACGCCCCCTGTATTAGTCAGGGTTCCCCAAAGAAATAGAACCAATAGGAGACTACATATATATCTTATGTAATATATATATATATATATATATATACACCTTATATATAAAATACATATCTTATAATATGTATATCATATATCCTATATATATATCTCCTTCGTATATATGACATCTATGTACATTTGTATATTTCTTCATATATGTATATTTATTATCAGGATTGGCTCACATGATTATAGAAGCTGAGAAGTCCCAAGATCTGCAGTTGGCAAGCTGGAGACTCAGGGGTTCCAATCTGAGTCCAAAGGCCTGAGAACCAGGAGAACTGATGGTGTAATTTCTAGTCCAAAGGCCAACAGGCTCAAGACCCAAGAAGAGCCAAGGTTTCAGTCAAAGACAGGAAAAGACCAATTTCCAGCTCAAGGCAGTCAGGTAGGAGGAGTTCCCTCTTTTTCAGCCTTTTTATTCTATTCAGGTCTTCAATTGATTAGATGGGGCTCACCCACATTAGGGAGGAGAATCTGCTTTACTCAGCTGACCAATTCAAATATTAATCTCATCCAGATACACCCTCATAGACACACTTAGAATAATGTTTGAACAAGTGTCACCCTGTGGCCCCGTCAAGTTGACACATAAAATTACCCATCACACCACATCTTCACTATCCTATTTTCAGTCCATCACATTCTATCACCTGGATTATTGCTATGCTGTCTATGGTATACCACAAAAGTGGCCAGAATTCTCCCCAACCCTGTATTCATGCCCTTTGCAATATGACTCTGTAGCTCCTCGCATTAAGAGGTGAATCTAGAGAAATGCAAATCAAAACTACAATGAGGTGACACCTCACACCAGTCAGAATGGCCATCATCAAAAACTCTACAAATAACAAAGGCTAGAGAGGGTGTGGAGAAAAGGGAACCCTCCTACACTGTTGGTGAGAATGTAAGTTGGTGCACCCACTATAGAAAACAGTATGGAGGTTCCTCAGAAAACTAAAAATAGAATTACCATATGATCCAGCAATCCCACTCCTGGGCATATATCCAGAAAAAACTATAATTCAAAAAGATACATGCACCCCTGTGTTCATAACAGCTCTATTCACAACAGCCAAGACATGGCAAGCAACCTAAATATTCATCGACAGATGAATGGATAAAGAAGATGTGGTACACATATACAATGGAATACTACTCAGCCTTAAAAAAAAGAATAAATAATGCCATTTGCAGCAACATGGATGCAACTAGAGATTATCATACTAAGTGAAGTAAGTCAGAAAGAGAAAGACAAATAACATATAATATCACTTATGTGGAAACTAAAATACAACACAAATGAACCTATCTATAAAACAGAAACAGACTCACAGACATAGAGAACAGACTTGTGGTTGCCAAAGGGGGAGTGGGCTGAAGGAGGGCTGGAGTGGGAGTTTGGGGTTAGTGGATGCAAACTATTATATACAGAATGGACAAACAACAAGGTCCTACTGTATAGCACAAGAACTATATTCAATATCCTATGATAAACCATAATGGAGAAGAATATGAAAAAAGAATGATGTGTATATATATATATATATATATATATATATAACCGAATCACTTTGCTGTACAGCAGAATTTAACACAACATTGTACATCAACTATACTTCAATTAAACAAAAAAGAGGTGAATCTGTTTTTCCACCACTTGAATTGGGGCTGGGCTTAGGACCTGGCTTGACCAATGCAATGAAGCAGAAACACCACTGTGCTACTTCTGAACTGAGCTCTTGAAGACCCTGCTCTTGTCTTCTTGGAATGTAGAGCTGCCACATGAGGCAGCTCAGGCTGACCTGCTGAGGATGAGAGGACACGTGGAGCAAAAACCAACCGTCCCGGCCAAGGCTCCACACATTCAAGAGAGCCGAATAGAGCTAAGATCAGGAAACCCAGCAGCCCTCCGGAGACTCCTGAACGCATTCAGCGGAGACAAGAAAATCCATTTAGATTAGCTCATCCCTAATCAGTAACCTGCGTAATTACAAGGTAAATAAATGGTTGCTTTTTAACTCCATCAAGTGTTGAGGTGGCCTGTCACTACCCTAACTGATACAGCCTCTTTCAAATTTTAACCCCCTCAATTCCCACCCTCTACACAGCCAGTTAGAATGTAATGGCCTATGTAAAATGAATATTTGACTATATAAATCATTCATTCATGCCTTCATTATTTATTTGGTATTCTCTACATGTCAGGTACTGTGCTCAGCGCAAGGGAAATGAGAGCAAACAACAGACACAGCCCCACCCACAGGGAGCTTTCAATCTAGTACCCTTTGCACCCTTCAAAGTTTTCTACTACCTTTGGAGTTAAAGATTAAATTTATTAACGTGGCATGTAAAAATCATGCCTTACTTGCCAGCTTCGTCTCTGATAGATCTGAGATACTGCACTAAAATCACATACATTGTCCTTTTTCTCACCATTACATCTTTATTCATAGTGTTCCTTATCTGGATATCCTCCCTCCCTCACCTGGCCAACATGTGCTCATCATTTAGGACTCAAGTCTTACGCACTCCATGACATCTTCTCTGATTCCCCTAAGCTGGGTAGGGTGTTCTGTGCTATGCCCCCATAATACTCAGTGAATATCCCCATCATAGCCCTTCCCATCATCTGTTCACATGTTTATCTCTCTCCCTAAACTGAAATCTCTAAGAGTCAGGGACTGTGTTTTTGTTCAGTCTCGCTGTTCCTAGGACCTCGCACTGTATCTGATCTATAGACAAGGAATAACATTAGGTGAATGAATGAACAAATAAATGAATGAGCAGAGATGTGCAAGCTAAACAGGAGTTTATGTAAATGGAAATAAGAAATGAATGGATAAGTGAATGAGGTTGTGAATAAGGACTGTCCCAGTTTCTCTTTTCTCATTCAAGTTAATGGCTTTTCACCATCTGTCTTAGGGGCAGAGACATATCCTAGCCAAGCCAGACTGCCAGGAAGATAAATTTCTCTTCTTAGGGTGAGCAGGTCCTTTGGAGAAGTTTCATTTTAATTGGAAAATGGATTCATTCACTTCCTGGCTGGAACTCCTGTGTCAGTGCAGCACCAGGCTGAATGGCTGCCAAGCGTACTGGAGAGGGGGCTGAGGTGGGAAAAGTGCTCCATCAAATGTCGAGTGCTCTGGGACATCTGAGGACAACCTGGTGTCCAGTCCAGGCTGGCTCCCAGTGGTGACCCTCTTCTTTCTTTCCCCAATTTCCTTCAACCCAAACTTTGCTCACCCCCAACATATAAAGGATGGGTGTACTTTACGGTTCCATTTGGCACTTCTCGGGGGCTCATCTGGATATGTATATATGTGTATATATACCTCCTTCTTTATTTATACCACTGTCATTTCCTGCAGGGCACAGACAAGGTCCACGACTGAGAAATCCCTTCACTACTCAACTAGTAGAAGAGCAGAACTTCATAAACCCTTCCGTATGATGGATGTGTAACAGTCCAATGTCACAGAAAACATCCCTTTCTAAGGAACACTTCTGCATCTTTTGTGAAGGGTCCTTGTATAGGGCACTGAACACTGTAAGGTTTTTGTGATCTGGCTCCAGGCTTCCACTTAGCCTCACCTCTCAACACCTTTGCGTTTCAGCACCCCTCCTCTCCCCTGTCCGATTCCTCAAACTGACTGATGCAATGGTAGTTCTAGTAACACAACGTGCTACTCTACACGGAGGTGCCTTTGCACACTCCACTGCCTCTTCTCCAGAGCCAGACCGCAAGGGTGCATATCCTGGCTCTAATACGTCACAGCTGTGTGACCTTCAGAAAGCAACTGAACTACTCTTCACTTCTACTTCTCTGTCCTATGAGAATTACAGAGGACAACAGTACTACCTTCACCACAGAGCTGTTGAGAGAACAACGAGCAAGTGCATGTGAAGTGTGCAGAACACCAGCTGGCTCAGAGAGAGCACGTCTTAAATGATTGTTCTTATTAGTTAGAATGTCAGTCCCGCCACGTTTCCAACTTCAGGAAGGAGCTGGGGCTTTGGAGACTGACACACTTCAGTTCAAACCTTGGTTCTCCTAAGGGAACCCTGCTATACTGTTGGTGGGAATGTAAACTGGTACAGCCACTATGGAAAACAGTATGGAGGTTCCTTAAAAAAACTAAAAATACAGTTACCATGTGATCCAACAATCCCACTCCTGGTCATACATCCGAATGAAACTATAATTCACGTCATACATTTTATCCATTTAAAATGTACAATTAAATGGTTTTTAGTATATTCTCCAAGTTGTGCAACCATCACCATGATTTTAGTACATACTCATCACCTTAAAAGAAATATGTTACTCATTTCCCCTGACCCCCACAGTCCTTAATCTACTAATCTTTCTATCTCTATGGATTTGCCTATTCTGGACATTTCATGTAAATGGAAAAAGTGGTATTTTTGCAACCAGCTTCTTTCACTTAGCATAATGTTTCCAAGGTGTGTTTGTGATGGTTTTACTGCTTTTATCATGAGCATTATACCTGCTTGGAGAGAAAAGACAAACAAACAAAAAACAAAAAGATACCTGCACCCCTATGTTCCCAGCAGCACTATTCACAATAGCCAAGACATGGAAACAACCTAAATGTCCATCAACAGATGAATGGATAAAGATGTGGTACATATATACAATGGAATACTCCTCAGCCATCAAAAAGAATGAAATTATGCCATTTGCAGCAACATGGCTGCAACTAGAGATTATCATACTAAGTGAAGTAAGTCAAAGAACGACAAATACCATATGATACCACTTATATGTGGATCTAAAATATGACACAAATGAACTTATCTACAAAACAAACAGACTCACAGACACAGAAAACAGACTTGTGGTTGCCAAAGGAGAGGGGGTGGAAGAGGGATAGACTGGGAGTTTGGGATTAGCAGAGGCAAACTATCGTATAGAGAATGGATAAACAAGATCCTACTGTATAGCACCAGGAACTATATTCAATATCCTGTGATAAACCATAATGGAAAATAATATGAAAAAGAATGTATATATGTGTATGTGTATATATATATGTGTGTGTGTGTGTATATATATATGTATGTATAACTGAATCACTATGCAGTACAGCAGAAATTAACCCAAAATTGTAAAGCAAATAAGTTTTAAAAAATAATAAAATTAAAAAAAAAATAACACCTTGGTTCTCCTACTTGGTAATTACATTACTCCTGGCCAGTAGTCACCTAATATCTCTGGGCTTCCCTTTGTTCACTGACAGCAGTGTTTAACTCATTATATTGATAGTAGGATCCAATTCAGTGAGGTTATGCATGTTACAATGCTCATCCTGGCACATCCCCAGTAAATGTTAGTTTCCCCCACAATCCTTACTCTTCTCAAATTATATGGGGCCTATCCATCTTCCCTATTAGACTCTTAGGTCCTTTTAAGGAAGGACCATAATTAACTCACCTGTAGCCCTACAGTTAACATGAAATAACTATTTCTTAAATGCAATACTTATTGACCATGCAATAATTTGTCTATCAGTCCTGGTTTGTGGCCAGGTGTGTGCTACATATGAAGGTAACCATAGATGAAAGGCAGGAATATACTGGTCCTAATCCTCAGGTTGCTCACTGGTGAGGTATAGCAAAGAGTCTGCATAGGAAACACCCAGCCATGATATAGAAGTAGCACAGAATAATTCAAGTTTGAAAATATCTGATTTATAAACTAAGGATGCTGCATGGTCATGAAAGAAAGGCACTGTTGTGGGCAGGCAGCAGAAGAAACGTATTACTTGGGAGGTAGTGTCTGACTTCGCTGTGGAGGGAAGGCAAAGACTAAGGAAGATGGGATGGAGGGCAGTCCAGCTGGGGCAACGGGTCTGAACAAAAGTGCAGGAAGAAGCAGCACCTGCATCCCTGGCCATGGAAAAGGAGCCCTGAGAATGTCAGCCTGAGAGATGTGCACTGACGTGGAGTAGGAAGCAAATCTGAATTCATTAGACAGGCCACAAGAGAATGGGGGGACCTTGAGGTCTGAGCAGGGGGTGACTTGTGACTCCAGTTTTAGGAAGGTTAGGACAGAAAAAACATGGTGGGAAATCTGGAGGGGAGAAGAGGTGGAAGGCAGGAGGACCAGTTTCCATACACATTTCTGACAGGGAAGAAAAAGAACAGAGGAAGAGGAAGAAAGAAAGGAAAAGGGAGGCAAAAGAGAAGATGAGCGAGAAAGAAAATGAAACAAAGATAAAGTGGAAGAGAGAAGTGGCGAAGGAATGAGAAGAAAAAGACAAAAGCAAAAGATGAACAGAGAGAGAAAGGGAAGATGGGGTGAAGAGAAAGAATAGTTTAAACATGAGAAGGAAATAAAGTGAGAATGACAGAAAAAGAAAGAAATGAAAAAGACGTGTGGAAAACAAGAGCAGGATCATGACAATGTCCCGACAATGAGACATAACGTGGAGAAGGAAGGGCAGAAGGCAGAGCCCCGCTCGCGGTCTGCAGCCAGCCTCTCCTCTGGGTGAATGAAGTCATGGCTGATGTCACCACCTCTGAGTCACATGCCCACCAGAGAGAAGGAGGAGGCCCCGTCCGGGGTTCCGTCCCACCCTCCTGGACAAGAGGGGTTCATTCTCTGCCTTGCGCTCCGGGACATTGTCTAGTCTGGTCCTGAGAGGACTGAAATGAGGAGGGCTTCTCCTTGGGCCCAGGGAGGACACTGCCGCCACAGAAGCACGCCAAGCCTGTCGTCACTGGGTTCTCAGATCCAGGCCCTGAGGTGTGATGGTCAGAACAGGGGCGACAGAAGCTTCTGGCTCTTCTATGCCTGGGGCTAGGGCTCCATCCCATGATGTCCAAAAAGAAAATTCCCATAATGAATGGTACTGAATACGCAAAAGGGCCTCCAAAGGTGCTTTTAGACTGAGCTAGAACTGCTTTCTCACATTCTAGGCTCACACCACGCTCTCTTTGCAGCCCCACGGAGGCCTCCTTTCCTCGGACTGCCAGACCTCTTCCCACGCCAGTCCATCCACCCCACTGAGTGCTTACCTCCATTAGCCCCCAACCTACATGTCACCTCCTCCTGACTCCTCTCCCCTAACTCGGGCATATTTCCATAAGGAACTGAATTTCCATCCTACCTACAGAGCACTGTGTCTTTATTTCTGTCCCTCTTCTAGAATATGAGCTGCTTGAGGACAGGGACTCTGGTTTACTGCTATACTCCCAGCATTTAACCAAGTACTTGAAATAAAATACATTTTCAATAAATATTTGCTGAATGAATGAATGTCCTCGGTCAACTCTGGCAGGAACCGATGGGTACCGTGCTAGTATTTTTAGACCTCTTCTGAGGTCTAAAGACCTCTCCTGTTACAGCCATCATCCTGAGAATGCTGGTTACTGAAGACAGTACCCCATAAGCTACTAATAACAGTGCAAGTGGAACTGCTCTGTAAACAGTCGCTTGGGGCATCAGAGGATGGATTTACTCTCCCCCTGATTCCTCCAGTCTCCACAACCCTGGGCCTGTGAGCTGCTGTGGAAAGGACACAGGCTTGAGTTAGATTTGAGTTAGATGCCCTGCTCTAGCACTCACTCCTAGCCTGTTCCCACAAGCTCAAACACAAATACTACTACCTACTCCCCAAGTTGTCCATCAAGATTAAGCACGGTTAAAAAAAAAAAAAAAAGGGCCTACCCTCAGACCATGTGGATTTTTCCCTTCACTCTTAGCTCTCTTAACTGCATCTAGAGTTAAGTATATGAAAAATAGACCTCACTAACCTTTTGCCCAGAAATCAACTTCTGTCCTAATCATCACCTGAAAATACATCCCTACCACCAGCACCCTACAACTTACCAAATACCTTCTGATACAAAATATTGTTGTCAATACCATTTCATGAACAGGAAACTAAGGCGCCTAAGTGAAATGAATTGCCCAAGATCATGCAGACAGTTAAGTGAACAACCTGGTGTGAAACCTCGGCCACTTGAACTCCAAACCCAATACTCCTTCACTGCTGCCTGGCTGCTGCTTCCCAGCACATGGGCGGTGCTTGATAAATACTTGCACAGTGACTCACTCCCTTTCTCAGGTCCACTGTCTGGTCTCTGACCCCTGGTCAAAGCCAGACCACACGGCCTCATGCCAAGACAACTGCAGTAGGTTTCACTCTGGTCCCGATTCTCTCCCCATCTATCTTAGGCTCACAGAATGCCAGCACTGAAAGAGAACTTCAGGAGTTATGGCTGTTCCCAAATGCCGGACCCTGAACTGGTGCTCATCCATGACTGGTCATTTTCACTAATCAGTGGTGAATAATACAAATAATACTAGAGAAGAGGAAACCCTTATTACTAATAATATTATGAATAATTAATTGGTAAAAAGATCTTACGTCCTGGTAGCTTGCTTTGCTTTCCTTGGGCAAGCTCTAATACTCTGCACATGCAGCATTACTGGAAGAAAACATTTACCTGTGCCACAGTTCAGACCCTTAAGCGAAGCCCGAATGAGAGACAGAGGCCAGAGGGGGCAGAGCCACTTACCCAGGAAGCTTCTAATTCCCTCCAAACACTCCCTAGTCTTGCATTTTTGAGCCAGAAGACACTGACTCTTGAGATGACACAGCCTGGAAGCCAGACTAAAGCAGCTTTTTGAGAGGGTGTGGGTAGGGGTACTGATGAGGCTGTAGAGCTGAGATCAGACTTCCTTTTACTACCGAGGTCACTCCCAAGTTTCACCTAATCCACAGCCTCTCCATACAGGAAGGATTCAGAGAGATGTAGGCTTTGATGGGGATCCCTGAGTCCCTTTGTCATTCAACCAGCAGAGTGGACACAGCTTCATGCACAGAGACTGGCCTCCAAGTGAGGTCTTAGCTGCAGAAGTACTGCCAGGACCCTGGGGTTCAGAAGAGCTAAAGAACTAGTTGGATCATTTATTCATTTTGCAGATGTTTCAGGAGGAGGTAAATGCAAAGAGGAGGAAGAGGCCAGCTCTTTGGGAGGTAACTCTAACGTCCTGGAGCAGCGGTCCCCAACCCTTCTGGCACCAGGGACCAGTTTCGTGGAAGACAATTTTTCCATGGACCGAGGGTGGGGAGGAGGATGGTTCAGGCGGTAATGCAAGCGATGGGGAGCGGCAGATGAAACTTCACTTGCCCGCCCGCCGCTCACCACCTGCCGTGCAGTCCAGTTCCTAACAGGCCGCAGACAGGTACCAGTATGCGGCCTGGGGGTTGGAGACCCCTGTGCTGGAGCACAGACAAAATAGAAACGGGTTGGAGTTTGTGTAGTGGAGGGAATCTTAGACCTCACCCGGTCTCAAGCGTGATTCTTTAACTGTGAGTCTAACTTAGGTAACTTTTTTATTCTAGAGTTCATATTTATCTTCAAAATTGAAGCCAAACAAATGTGAAATTTAAACTAAGAGAACCAGGTATCTCATCTGTAGGACAGACTGGGGCACCTTGCCCCTGATAAAGACTGGAGTTGACCGGCTAACTTTTGACTCCTTAAATTCATTTCATAGGTCTTTGCATCCCAACACTGCCAGAAGTAACAGTCAGTAGGTAGTAATCCATCTAACTCCCTCCATCCTCATCTTCTTTATCTGTGAAGTAAGTGCTAACATCTACCTCACAGGATTTTCAAAAGAATTAAACAAGATAGCAGAGTTAAAAGCTAGATAGATAGACAGTTAATAAATTCGGTAGATAGTTAATAAATTCTAGTGCAGGTGTTGATGATGTTTGTAGACAGCACTCAAACAGAGTCAATATCTTAAATAGAATTTAGTAAGTATCTCGGAAAGATATTATTTCAAACTGCTTTCACAAGGGTAACAATATCTCAACTTACTCCAAAAACTTAAGGTGGATTGATTGGATGGATAGAAGGACATATAGATGGATATATATGTGATAAACCAAGTACAGTAAAATGTTAATGGCAGAATCTAGGTGATGGTTCTAAGTGTTCACTATAAAATTCTTTCAACTTTTCTGTATGTTTGACAATTCTGATAATAAAATGTTGGGGAAAAATGGCTTTCACAGCCTCTTACATTTGGTCCTAGACTTGGGAGCCCCTTGAGATTAAAGGATACTCTTGGCTTCCGCCTTGTCTCCCCATCACCAGGCACAACGCCTTCCTCATAGCAGTTACTAGATGAACGTTTGTTTCACTGATTAAATGAATATATCCCTACAATAGCAGCACAGTTATTCTCATTTTGAAGACAAGAGAACCAAAAAAAAAAAAGAATAAAACCAACCCATATGTTCAGAGAAATGAGATTTACTTACCCCTCCAGAAGAATGCTGTGACCTGCATCTTGTCAGACTTCTGGCCTCCCTCCTCTCTTTCCCCAGTTAACATCCACCTATCCTGGGCCCCCAGATTTCCAAGCTAACAGTCCACCTTAGTGCAGTTGATCATGCTAATGAGTTCCTGTATCACAACACACATTAACTGCACTGTATTTTTTAGTGTCTTTTCTAAAGACAGTATTTTCCTCCAATAGATGTGACCTCCATTTTAACCACTGTGAGGAAAGAATTTTGTTCGGTTTTTGTTTTACATCGAATTATACCATGTGAGCATAAGGCCAGCCAAACTTAGCAATCTTTCTCTCGCTTCTCTGGTTATACTGTAAATTCCTAGATGTAGCTGACACCCCTACACAGTGGTCGGACAAGGCTGGCAGCAAGGAAGCTGGGCACGTGGACTATGCTATTACAGCCGTAAGTCTAGAAAGGACCAGGAAACAAGAATTCATTTAGCAAATATTTATTGAATATTTTTTCAATGCCAAGCACTGTGTTTGGGTCGGGGAAGACGATAGTCAGGTATGGAGAGAAAGGTTTGGTCCCTCCTCTTATGGAGCCAAGAATCCACCAATCCAAATGAGGAAGGAACATGGTGCAGCAGAAAAAAAAACAAACGAAAGAAACAAGACAGGATTTAGATCCAAAAGGACCTTCATAAAGACCCAAGCCTGATACCTGTGGACAAGTCATTGCATCTCTTTGAGGCTTACTATATTTATCTATAAAATGTAACAAATAGTAACATTTAACCTGCAAGGCCATGTCACCAATCAAATAAAGAAAACATATGTCCAAGTCACAGAAGTTATAAAGTAAAATACAAAATAAAGTATCATAACAATAGCTGACATTTATTAAATGTTATTAGGTATCAGGCCAAGTCCTTCTTTTTTTTTTTAAATTTTGGCCTGCTTTTTTAAATTGCTCTGTTGGACTATAAAAGTAAAAGAATACAGCATATATTTGGCATAAATCAAATATGCAAATGCAGGGATAAGGAAAGGATTCACTGCCCAGGTAAATGAAGGCAGGCCATCAGCCTCAACATTCCATATATTTTAGTTACGAGCCCAGTTTATGGGAAGACCACCCTGGAGAGAAAATCCACAACAGATGCCCTAACATCAGCTGACAGTACCGTCCGCAGTGCTCAAAGGCTGGGAGGAATCTGGTCCAAACGTAAAACGGCCCTAGTATAAACATTCTAAAGAGAGCTTGTCTGATTCAGTTGATGTGTCTTGGATTTTCTTGGGGGTGAAGGGAGCAACATAAAGGGGTTAGTCCCCTCAGAGCACAAAGACACAGAAGAGAGGCCCAGAGGAGTTACTGCATCAATCTCACAAAATAAGCAGTGACTCAAGGTAACAGACTGCAGCCAAGGGATGGCTCTGGGGTAGAAAGGAGTAGTAATACTCCAAACTTCCTTTTCCACAGCAGGGAAGAGAAAATGAAAGTACACTCAACTTGCAGTGGATCTTTACTTTGGAATGGAACTATCTGGACAGACAAAACCCAGCAATCAAAAATGGCATGATAAATGACTTGATAAGTTCATGAATCCATCCATTAAAATATGTACTGAGCTATCAGTGTGAGATGCTAAGCAATTCCCTAGACACCAGGGACATGGAGATAAGTGAGGTGCAATATAGTTTAATGAATTCCAGGGTAGAGGTAAGGGGAGGATGCCATAGCAGACAGAGGGCAGGACCCCAATCAACATAGAGAAAGTCAAGGAAGGCTTCCTGGAGTTCGAAGAATTAGAATAAGTTTCCCCAAGTGAAAAGAAATGATTTTAAGTTTGCCAGGCAGAAGGAAGACCTCAGCAAAGACCCAGAGGTGTAAGAGAACATGAGTATGGTATCCTTAGATCCACTGACCAAGAAATTCCCCATCTGGAAAGTCTTTCCATTTCTCTAAGCATTTTTTTATAGGAAAAGTAATGATGGATTCCTTGAACAAATTCCCGCAGTCTGGGTCTCAAATCCAAGTGCCTAGACGGGTAGTTGCTGGAAAAGGAAATGGTGAGGCAGGCTGGGTGGGGACCACTGTGAAATGAAGGACACTCGCCCCTTCTCGAGGGGCAGCTCCTGCACAACTCTGGCCAGTTCCTTCCACATGGGAATGTGAACCCAGGACTGCTAAATCCTTTTGTTATTTTTTCTAGAGAAGCAGAAAAATCTGGATTTTTATGTGAAATTTCTTAGTTTTTAAATGTTGGACACTAATTCAAAAAAGAATTTTTTTTTCAAGCACAGGGTGGGTCCGCCAAAACCTATCTGGGGATCAGATTCAGCTTGAGGGCTGCCAGCCTGTAACCCTACACATCAGCTGAAATGAGCAACAGGGCAGTGAGGGCCAACGGATATAGCCCAGGGGCTGGAGGAGGGCTGGACTTGGTGAGAATCCTGGTTCTACCACTTACTGCGTAGCTTTGGGGAAGCAAGCTACTTAAGCCCTCTGGGTCTTGTTTTCCTCATCTGTAAAATGGGATAATAATACTGTGTCACTGAGGGGCTTAGAGGAAATACTGCATGTAAAGTCCCTCATACAGTGCAGATGGTTTAGGAAAATAATCCCAAGAAGAAAAAAAAAAATCCCATGCTAAATAACGAAGTGTTGTCAAACAGAAAGGTTAGCTAGGACTATAAGATTACTTTTTAATGGAAAAGTACAAAGAAGTAATAAAAGCATGATCTTTGTGCTGTGACATTGGCAAACTATACCAACCACAGATAGTGTCTCATTATTGTTTTTTGTAATATACAGCCATTTTTTTTCCTATACTGTAAGTTTCTTAAGACAAACGCATTTATAAGACTGCACAGCCTCATAACTTTTTTCCCTTTTACATTATAGTGTAAACTTTGTTGTTGCTATACAAATATTTATTATCTACCCAGTACATATCCCAGAAGAATCTTTTTGAAGTCATAAAACAGATCATGTCACACGCATGTTTAAAATCCATCAACCATTTCTCACTGCTCTTAGAATAAAATCGAAATTCCTGTCCACGGCCTCAAGGCTGTGCAGGATCTGGCCCCTGGTCACTTCTCTTACCCCACCTCCTGCCACTCCCTGCCTTGCTCATACCTGGCCAGCCCTGCTGACCTCCTATGCTGATCTCTCAGGTGCTTTCCTCCCCTCATTGAATCTGCTGCTCCTTCTTCCTGAAAGTCTCATCATTCTTGTCAACCAAAACCTCCCAAGAGAACACACTAGCTATGCCAAATCTGTTCATCTGCCATTCTCCTTCATAGCATTTTCCAGAAAACAAAATCACTTTGCATATGTATTTGTCTCCGTGTCTATTTTCTGCCGCTCTATGCTAGAATCTAAGTTCCCAGAAGGCTACCCAGGGCCCTCATCTGTCTTGCTCACCTTGGCAACCTCAGTGCCCATCATATAGGAGACACTCAGCCAAGACTTTTTAAATGATAAAAATGAACCCACCACCCATTGTTCCCAGGCTCAGATTCTCCTGAAGTCATTACTTCCAAGTTTTTCCCCTGAACTAGATTATTCAAACCCTGCAAGGCAAACACTTGAAGAGGTAGTAGAGTGAAATGGGTCTGAAATAGGTCTATGGGTCTGAAATGCCAAGGTTCAAACCCCAGCCTTGCCATTTATTAGCTGAATAACCTTAGGCAAATTGCTTAACATCTCTGAGTCCGTTTTGTCATCTGTAAAATATGAGACTTAACTTCATAGGGTGGTTGTGAGGATGAGATGAGTTTAACATGGATGAAATGCTTAGACAAGTACTAGGTATATAATAAGCACTGGATACATTTTAGCTACTGTTTTCATCTAATTCCTTATTCTGTTGTTATTGCTTAGTCCAAAAAGGCTGTAATTTTGGGGACTTCCCTGGTGGTCCAGTGGCTAAGGCTCCGCACTCCCAATTCAGGGGGCCCGGGGTTGATCCCTGGTCAGGGAACTAGATTTCACATGCCACAACTAAGAGTTCCATGCCGCAACTAAAGATCCCACGTGCCAAAACTAAAAGATCCTGCATGCCGCAACGAAGACCCGGCTCAGCCAAATAAATAAATACATATACATATACGTGTGTGTGTGTGTGTGTGTGTGTGTGTGTATTTTTTTTTTTTAATTTTTAAAAGGCTGTAATTTTGTGAAGACAGAGACCACTTCTGGGTTCCCACAGTGAAGTGCACAGGCCTCCACAGGAGGGGGATGGGGGATGGAGCTGTTTGTATGGTTCTTGATGTACATATGCTTACATGATACGAGACTAGGAGTAAGACATTTAACTTTTTTGAGCCTCAGTTTCCTCATTTATAAAAAGAGATAATATCTACCCCACAAGACTAGTGTAAAGATTAACTAATCATTGTGGAATAAAATAATTCTGGGGCTGGAGGCACTGGTGAATTTTAGGGGAAACAAGCAGAAGGTATTCAGTAAGTCAATCTCCTTTGCAATTCAAAGCTGGCTGCTTTCTGGTATAGGTATTACACATAGGATGTGGATGATTCAAATAAATGAATGACTCTGAAAATATGCTTTATACTCTTCTACTATTTTCTATGATTGTCTCTGACAACTCTGTGGTCATTTTTAGGTGGTTTCCGTAGCTATTATTCAAACAGGAAAAGCATACCACTCATTACACTCAGCTACTTAAAATAAGATATTCTAGTGTTTAAAATTCTCTCGTTTGGTGCTAGAATGTTATTGACATGCCCATCAGTAGAGACAAACATTTTTATGCACAGTGGAAGTGAGAATTAAACTACTCTTTGAATAAGATATTTTACAAATATCTGACTAAATTATAATAATTCCACACAGTTGATATTATTATCATCATTTGACAGCTCAGCATGCTGAAACTCAGAGATGCTGACTTAGCCTAAGGTTGCAAAATCGGTAAATGGTGGAGAAAGATTTAAATGCAAGTGTGTTTGGCTTCAAATCCTGTACTTTTTCTGTTGTTACAGAACTGTATTCTATCTCCCAGAGCTCCAATCTTGTATGAGCTGTACTGCTAAGATCTGATGAATGTAGGTAAAAAATATCAGACCTATGCACGAAATATAAAGCCAGAGTAACTAACAGAAAAAGACTATAGTTTCCACCAAACTGCCATCCAAAAAGAAATGGTGCATTTCCAAGAAAGAAACTGACATTGTTTATCTTTAATAAAGTTTCAAGATGAGAAACCTAAAGAAAAGAGAATAATTGTTACTATATCATCAAGAAGAATGAAAGAATAAGGCCAGTCGAGGCCCTTACTGTGCCAGCCTCTTAAGAAGGGACAAGGACCAGGCTTTCCTGAAGTCTAACAGAGTTTTCTTTTCAAGAGTTCCTACTGCAAAGCATCCAATGCTAGGTGTGCTAGCACCTTCCACAGCTAGCAGGAAGTTATCAAACCACCCCTCTGGCTATCCAAACTCCCAGGTTCCTCCCAAGAATCTACATACACAGGATAAAGCACATTAGAACCAATCAGAGAATCATTTACTCATTTTCCCAATATGTTATCAGGGGAACAGAAGCAGAAGGGCATGGACTGGGGAGATGAAAGGGGCAGATATATTTTCTAAACCCATCAACAAAATCCTCTGACATTCCAGCCAGCTGCCTCCAGACCTTTGGAATGAACAATGAAAATTGCAAACTATAAAATGATTAGTTTTCTGTTCTGCTGACAATAGCAAAAAGAGGAAATGAGTTAAAAGACGGACTGGAATATCTCCATGCATCCGCTACAAGCCAGATAATTATCTTCCATTAACACTGAGCTGTCAGGATCGGCATCAGCCTGTTAACTTGCTTGACCTTCCTCAGCCTGCACCTTGTTACCCTACAATGTTTCATGTTTATAAAGATAGGAGACTCCAGCTGTTCCAGCCTGAGAGAACTTAATTTACATTTGGCCTTCATTAAGATGAGAGTCAGAATCATTGAGACCAAATGGAGAAGCCAGACTGCTGGGGGTTATGAAAAAATCAAATGGCATTTTTCCTTTTATCTGACAATTCTTATTAAGGAGACGTACGTCAACCTAAAACACACAAATCTTCTATGTAAAGGACATGATTAAAATTCCATATTGCAGAACCAGGACCCGAGTGGCTTTACCCAAAAGGTACGGTGGTCCTAGTATACCACTTCTGTCTTCTGAGAAGTCTGAACTCCAAATTCTGCCCAACTCCCTCTGACATCTGATTCCAGGCTAAGGACAAGGAGCACACGAATGACAGCAATACCGAGATGAGCGGTGAGCTCTGACTCCTCCACCTAGCTCGCCCCTCATGGCCAATCAGCCCCAATGTCCTGCCCCAGTGTCCTGCTGCCATTAACCCCTAACGATTTCTGGAACCCATCTCCTCTCCATCCCACAGTGCCTAATTCAGGTCTCATCACTTCTCACCTGGAAAAGTGCAATAGCTCCTCATTGGCCCACTCAAATCATTCAAACAATATTTACTGAGTACCTACTATCTGCCAGGCATTTAATTAGGGATAGGGACACAACAAGGAACAAAATGGATATCATCTCCATCCTCCTGTGGATTACTATGGTTGGAGGGGGTGAGCTTTTATACAAATCATCATACAAATTGACGTGTCATTACAATTTATGAACGATACAATGAAGTAAAATTAAGAGTACAATGACAAGAGACCTCTGATTTATTTGAGGGTCAGGAAAGGCTTTTTTTAAGGATGTGACAATAAAGCTGAGACCTACATGATGAGTTAGAATCAATGGTGAGAAGAGGGAAGAATATTCAAGCAGAAGGCACAGCATCAGAGCATCATTAAGACCAGAGGTAAGCAAACTTTTTCTCTAACAGTCCAGAGAGTAAATATTTTCAGCTTTGCAGGCCATGCAGTCTCCATCTCAAATACTCAGTTCTACCACTGTAGGGCAAAAGCACCACAGACAGTAGATAAACGAACAAGCATGGCTGTGCTCCAATAAAACTTTATTTATGGCCACTAAAATTTTAATTTCCTATCATTTTCACAAGTCACAAAACATGACTCTTCTTTTGATTCTTTTTCAAACATCTGAAAATGTAAAACTCATTCTTAGCTCCCAGGACATCCAAAAACAGGCAACAGGCCAGATTTGGCCCATGGCCCTAGTTTGCCAACCCCTAGTCAAAAGGCTGAGGTGGCAAAGAGCTGGTGTGTTTGAGGCACTCTGAGTGGATCCCTGTGGATGGATCAGAGTGAGCAAAGTGAGAGACACACAGTAAGCAGAGGAGGGAGGTGAAAATGACGTCATACACCATCTTCTGAGCCAGGTTACAAATTTTGGAGTTTATCCTAAGGGCAAAGCAAGGCCAACAAAGCGCTATAATGAGGAAAGTACAAAAACCTGGTTTTAGGGGAATTCCCTGGTGGTCCAGTGGTTAGGACTTGGTGCTTTAGCTGCTGGGGCCCAGGTTCCATCCCTGGTAGGGGAACTAAGATCCCACAAGCCACACGGCATGGTCAATAAATAAATGCATATGTACTAATAAAAACATAAATAAATAAACTGGTTCTTACTCCCCCCCACACACATTTTCTCATTCCTAATCCAATCTCTTCACCCTGCCAAAGGTATCTAAGACACTTTCCCCCTTGCCTAACAACCATCCACTAATCTCTCTCACCAAATAGGCCCTTAACAAACTGAGCCCAGGCTACTTACCTGGTCTCACTTCCTACTACACTCAGGGAAGCATCCCAGGCTCCTGTCCTAGGGCCTACACACCTTACCATAATGAACCTCATTCTCTCTAGATGTCTTCTCTACTATGCAAAACCTCCACTCACATCTTGAGGCTCATCTCAAGTAGCTCGTGCAGGAAGCAAATTATTTTCCCTGAAAGCACTCTGCATATGCCTGCATCTCGGCGCTCAGTGCATCCTCTGCTGGCTCTGGTTCCATGCCTCCCTTCTCCTTATGCTCCCCCACCATGGTCCCCAGTGGTCACTGTGCCGCTTGAGGGTAAGGCCGAGTCCTCTTTGTGCCCATGTCCCCAGTTCCTACCACAGTGCTGGTTCACAGCAGGACCTCAGGTAAGAGTTGGCAAATTAAGGAATGAATGAAGAGTAAACAAATGGCAGCCCAGTAAACTTGGCACAGACTCTCATGTTCTGACGTCGAATGTGCTGCTGAACAGCAGCTCAAGCTACTGTACTTCCCTGTGCCTCAGTCTCCCACAAGCCCGATAAAAAGAAGGTACTGTTTCCCGATTCTCCACACATGGATGCTTTTCAGGATACAAAGGTAGAGCCTTTAGCACTGAAAGTGGTTTTGTGAGTCTGCAGGCCAGCAACATCAGCATCACCTGGGAGCTTGTTAGAAATGCAAATTCTTAGCTCCCACCACAGGGCTACTAAGTTAGAGTCTGCAGTTTAACAAGCTCTCCAGGTGATTCATTTACACATTGAAGTTTGAGAAGAGCTAGCTGTAAGCTGTGCTGGTAGGCTTTAAGGAGAAGGTACGAAACATGATTTTAGAAGTTGTTTTGATTTTGAATTTGTAATCACAGTAAAACCAAAGGAACTCTCAGCAAGGATTCCTGGGCATGCTTACCAAAAAGACAAAAAAAAAAAAAAATTTGAAAAAGTCTGAAAAACAGATTTGAGCCTCAGCCTTCAGGTAGTTAAATGCACAGTGAGGCACTGTTTAGAGCCTTACTCAGAAAATTCTGAAATGGAATTGATTGATTGGATGGATGGATGGATGGATGGTCAGTCTTAGGTCAGAATCATGGCCACACAAATCTAGAACTTAATTATTTTCTATGGGCTTTATTTAGTGCAGTTAGATCTCAAGCGCACAGGTAAATATCCTGACAGGTTCATACCAAAGGTATATTTAGGTCTCCTGGGATATACAGCCCTGAGCTGGCTATGAAGCAGGTGCTCAATAAGGCTCTGGTATTGCACCAATGACCACCTGCTCAATCCTCCTCACTCAATTCAGAACAGCTATTCCTCACCTGTGGTCCAGAAGGGTGACATAGCCAACCCATTTGTTCTTTTGCACATGTTTAGGCTGGCTTAAAGACCATCACCACCCTCATTCCTGGTCCTTCCCAAAGTGATACTATGCTTCACAGAGGATTTTAGTACTGCATGACTAATGGGATGAGCTGGGATTTGGAGATCAGGAGACACAGGTTTAAATTCTGCCTGTATCGTCTGTTTGGGAAAGTCATATAACCCTCTCTCTGAGCCTCAGTTTCCCATGCCATCTACCAGGCAGAGGCAGTTAGGATGAGATCAGTTAAAGTCTATAGCACACGTAGCAGAGCGTGGAGGCAGTGCAAATACAAATCAATACACTGCTTTGTATTTCAGGATATTTTTGTATCAAGTTTCCAAACTGATCCAGTCCAACTCTCTCACTTTAGAGATGGAAAAAGTGAGGCCTGGGGATGAGAATTGCTTTGCCCAAAGTCACACAGTGTGATGCAAACAGAGTCAGAATTAGGATCCTAAAACCCCCAACTCCTAAAACAAGCTGTGTTTTCAAACTCTTAGCAAATATAGAAGTCTTTCTGCAAACTAAAACTTACAAAATAGCTCAATATACGAAACAAGTAACAAGCCAAGCCTGCCTTGATTACTGACGCCCTTTTTACTTACCTCCCTTCTGCCCCAAGGTGGCAATCCAAGGACACCTCCTCATCACCTTTAAACTCTCCCCAACCCCACATTTGAGTAACTTGAAGACTCAATCCACCTGAAACCTCAGGGCCAGTAAATGAATCACGGCAGGTCTTATCATTAGATGGATTCTCTCCTCACCAGACCACCTAGGGGTTTTCAAGTTCCTGCAATTCCCAGAGGACTTGAACTTTCTCACACATCCATCTCTACTGGGAACCATTAAGCTGACATCACCATTCTCCACACTTCATAAATGATTCTAACATCTGGAAATGGGAACCACCTGCAAGTGCCTTAGCCAGAGATCACCTTGTCACAAAAGGGTATGGAAACTCAAGTTCAGGTGAGATGAGAAAGGCATTCCATAAAATGCCACTAAGGCCAAAGATTAATCATTGGGGGCTAAAAGTATGTAGAGAAAGAATGTTCCAGTCAGAAGATTTGGACTTGAATCCCAGCTCTGCCACTTTCTAACTGGAATGGTAATTAACCTCTCTGAACTTCAATAGAACAGTGGATATTAAGAAAATCAATTTCAGTCATTTTTAGGTTCAAATCCTGGTTCTGCTTGCATACTTATTGAGTCACTTTGGGTGAGCTGATGAATCTCTATTAGCTTTAGTTTTTACAAATACAGAAAAAGAAAAAAAACTACTTTATAAGGTTGTCGTTAGGATTCAAAGAGATAATCTGCATCAAATACTTATTTCAGTGCCTTGCCTGAGTTAAGCAGAATGACTTAACCACAACTGAATCAATAAAATGGGATCAACCTTCCTGAGACTTGCTGCAAAAATCAAATACAACAGCCGTGATGAGCAGGGTGCCTGGTACCAATAGATTCAATAAATGGAATCCTCTGCTATTATGAGTAATCGCTCCTCAATGCTATGCTATACTTACCTCTTTTAGCCACAGAAGCTTCGGGGCCTGCATTTCCACGGACATCACGCCCCCAACGTACTGCAGGACACTGTGCTTGGTTTCGTTGATCCTGTGGACCTGATTGACCGCCCGGTGGTCCAGCCACATGATGATGTTTCGATGAGAATCCCCTGACAAAAACAAGGGCGATGAGGACACAGGTGCATCCTTATCCTTCTAATTCAAGGGGGCACTTATGGATTCCCAAGGGCAAAAATCTGCACAACTGCTTGTATAATTTCACACATCAACAAGAAACAAGTGAAAGGACCACCACCAACACTGACTAGGTACATCCTACCCATATCTCGGACCCTTGAAGAGACGTGCTCTTTGAATATAGTCCCAGGGTTAAACGTCTAAAGGAAAAACCAGTCAAGATCCACCAATTAATTATATTACCATTCATTCTCTCTCAACTTTTCCCCTTCCTTTCCTATCTCACCTATTCTAGAAAAACTTTCCTGGGTACATACTCAAGAAAAGAGCCAATGAAATAAGCCTAAAACAATACTTCAGCTTTTTAAGGTATGTCTCCTTGAAATATGGACAAATATTTTAGGTATAGTATCATATACATTTACATAATGGCTTTTATTTGCCTATATTCTCACTTTCTCTAGTCACTCTAATTAAAATTAGTTAATTTAAGTGTTTTTCCTCACTCGGTTGGTTTGTTTGGTGGGGTGGGAAGCACTGGAATTTTTTTTCCATTCTGGAACCGGGCAGACCTAATGGGGAACGTTCTTTCAGTATAGGCAGAAATACTGAGAAAGTTATTTAATTTTTCTTAGCCTAAGTGTCCTTATCTGCAAAATGTAACATATAAGGATTAACTGAGATTTTTCATTCATTGAACAAAAGATAATGTGCATAAAGGATATGGCAAGTACTTGTCACATAGTAGGCCCTCAAGAGGAATAAATCACAGGAAACAGAATTTAAAATCAGCTGGAAAAGGAGCATGGGCAGTGCCCCTCACATCCTACCTCTACCATCCTGCAGCCCACAGAGAAACTAGTTGCCCCTTTTCCCCTTCCCCAGACTCTGCTAATTCATGCTGCACTGATGGGCAAGCCAGTATTCTTTTCACAGTCCTCTGCTTCCTCTGATGGCAAAATGCAGAGAACAGCAAGGAATATACCTGGGAGATTATAAATGGGGAAGATAAAAGGGACTCAAGAGTAATTGAGATAGGCACTTCACATGTTATTTTATTTACTGGCAAAATAACTGCAGCACTTATATAATTTTGCTAATATGAGTGTTTATAAAGCTGCACATGCGCGTTTGTGTGTGTGTGTGTCCCAAGCCTTGTGCTGAACCTCTTGCACACATCGTCTCATTTAATCCTTAAAACAACTCTGAGATCTAAGCCGTTTTCAACGACAATCTGACTCCGAGATTGAAGACATGCCTACTACCTCACAGCTGGGAAAAGCACAAAGTGTTCTTTGAAAGTAGATCTGTGCAGAGAACGGATAAATAAATTAGTAAAACCAATTTAAACTCGAGCTGCACACATCAACGTGAATAATGACGCCAGCTGGGGTATTTTAAACACAGTATATATTGTTTGTTGTTGTGGGTATACACACATGTGGTAAAAGCACAGAAGAAACGTGTTTGTGAACACCAGCTATGGCAGAACCATTACCTGCTGGGCAGAGGGACGGGGCAGGGGGAGGGCATGGACTGAAGCTTCAAGTGGTTCTTTCTTTAAAAAAAAAAAAAAAAAAAAAGGACTTGTGGCAAATGTGGCAAAACCTCATCTGTTTATCCTCATACATACATAGGAGGCTGTTATCTTATTTTCCTTACTCTTCCATATATTTGAAAAAGAATTTTTAAAACTTACCAAAAAAAGTCAGCCTAAGGACACATCTAAATTAGGTCGTCATCGTAATGAGTCAAGGACTCACGCATTGGTTTGCCTGCCTGGAGAGATTTCAGGTCCCACAAAAACTCCTCAAACAACAGTAATCCGTTTAAAATAAGAGACAGTACATGAAACCTTCCATAGGTACATCTAAGATTTTGTTTAAACAGCTGAGTGATTCTACTGTATGACAAAACTCTTAAAGTTCTGGTTCTAGTTTCACATTAGAATCTCCTGGGATAGCTTTAAAAATACTGATGTCCAGGCCCTATTCCAGAACCATCACGGAATCAGACTGTGGGTATGTGGGCACACATTCATAAACACACACACACACACACACAGTCACACACAATGTGGGTGTGTGGGTGTTGGGGGGGGACAATATCTGCATTGCATCTTAAATATTGTATAGAATCTGTCTGCAGCTACTTCAAGACAAAAACACCTGTTGCTAAACTTTCTACTATAAAGACAGACCGAGAAGCCACTACTACCTCTACATGAAGAGGCTCTCAGAATGACCGACTGAGCATTGTGTAGAATCAATTACTTTATTATATTTATTATGATTATTAATTAACAATGTTCATTACAGACAACAACCTGGAAGTTAATCTTTTTTTCAGTGCCTGTAGAAAATCACAAATAAATGACTCCACTGAAAGTTCACTTCATCTTTTATTAAGCATCTGCTACATGCCAGGCACAGGGCTGGGTGCTGGGATACCAAGAAGAATGTGCCACAGTCTCTGCCCTTACGGAACACGTGGGTAAATGGAAAAACGTCTGTATGGAGTGATGACAGAAGTCCTGGACATGGTACAGAGAGAAGGAAGAGCACAGAGAAGCCCCCAGTTAGCCGAGCCCGAGGCTGCACAGGGAGCTTCCAAGACGCAGGAAAGCTTTAGGTTAATTCTGAAAATGACTGGCCACTGGATAAGCAGGTGAAGAAAGAGTGAGGGAGGAGGGGCTACACAATAGAAACAGCACGTGAAACCAAGAGAGCACAGACCCATAAAGGCATCATATTTTAAGAGAACTGGAAATAATCTGGTAGAGCAGAATTAGGGTTACATAGTCATTTTACCTTAGGGCAGATTATTTATCCCTGTACTCATTCAATTAATACTGTCAACACCTCACAGGAGGTGTTCCAGGGGTACTTGAAGGAAATGACTGTGAATCAGAAAATCATCTAAATATTAGGTTTCTCTTACAGAGTAGCCTAGGTAGTAACTTCCTCCCTGACCCTAAATTATCTCCCTTGGTTCCTCTCCCTCCCAAGAGCTCCTGTGGCTGGAATGATTCATCCAGTCATGGTCTGAGCTAGGTGGGTTGCAGAGGTAGGAAGCACACAGCAATGGCACCTCTGTCCAACCCAGCACTGGTCTGATCTTGAAAAGGAAGAAAGACCAAACGAGAAAAGGCAAACAATGAGACTATTTTATCATGTAGGTCAGTGTTCTCAAACTAGTGCACTTAATTTCCTTGGGATTTTTTTTTCTTTTCCTTTTTCTTTTTGGTTACCATCGAAAGAAAGTAAGTTTTGCTGGTCTTATGGGTTTGGTTTTAATGGTGATGGTTAATTTCCTGACCCCACTCCCTGCTCTTCACAATTACTCCAATTAACCAGTCAAGAATGGGTCATTATCAGGTAAACAGAAGTCTTTAAAGACCCTCTTAATTCATCCTTAAAATCTGAATTTCATTTTCTAGTACAGGCTAATCCATTGCCATTAAAATCTAACCTTAATAGAACCTGTTGAAAGGCAAGAAACTGATGAGGGCACCTGCAGCTGGATGCATTTGATGAATGGGTACATTTTAACCTTTTAGGTGGAATACAGTTTTTTCAACACTTATAATTCAGGTTGCAACCTAGGTAACACTTTTAATAGAACTGTCAACAGGAGGCAATTCTCTCTACAATGAGAAAAAAGATGGCATCCGGGAGGGTGCTGGTATAAGCAGGTTTAACAAGGAACTCTTCCTCTACTTCAGATGTTCTTATTCCTAATGTTTTAGTTGTCCATTCATCTGCACCCAGTAATTCTCCACATATTAGAATTATCGAGAAAACTTTAAAAACACTGATGCCCTAGCCTCACCCCAAGCCAACTAAATACAAACCCTGGGGGTAAGGCTCATGAACTGGAAATCTTAAAAGATCTCCAGTTGATTCTAATGTGCTAACCAGAGTTAAAAACCATATGTTCTAGCAGATTAGAAGATACAGAGTCCTTGGAACTTAGGGCTCTTAACATCTAAAGTCCCATCCAAAATGAGAATTCCTCCCACAGCATCCCTAACAGACCGTCACCTGACTGCTACTTAAAACAAGCCAACAAAGAAGTGCTGGCAGCCTCCCCAAGCAGCCCACTCTGTGGTTGGAGAGGGCTTGCTGCTGCTGAGCTGAGGTCTGTAGGTTCAGTCCCATTCCTTGGGTCTCTGCTCTCTGAAGTGGTCTAGACGGGGGCTGTCCTGCCCTCCTGGGCTGGAACAATGCCAGCTGAGCCAGTGGTCAGCCACTGAGAACAAGGACGACTCATATTCGTCTCTGAAGCTCCAAAACTTAATCAGACAGGGATTGGCACACAGTGGGTGCTAGTTAATGTGGCATAAATAGAAAAACATGTGTGTGTGTGTGTGTGTGTGTGTGTGTGTGTGTGTGTAAAAGATGGTCACCATTACCACTGTGCTCTAATCATTCATCCATTTGCGTACTTTTGCAGGGCATGTCATTTATAAAAATCACTGTTCCATGCATTAGGTCCATAGGAGTAAGTAAGACACATTCTCCTAACTTAAGGAATTCATAATCGGACTTAAGAAACTTTCCTGAGCATTCATGCGTCCGGCTCTCAATTAATTCTCACAGCAAAGCTACTGTTTCATTATTCCAATTATTTCAGAGGAGAAACCAAGCCATGCAGACGTTAAGTGACTCACTCAAGGTGTCACAGCTCAGCAGCAGCAGAGCTAAGATCTGGGACTGCCTGACTCCAATGCCAGGGTGTCCCAGTGTGCCCCAGTATCCATAGCCGCCAATTAAGAAAGGTGCTGCTACAGCAGTGTCCACTACCAAGGATTCTTTAATACAGCCTCGCCCAAAACATGCTTGTGATACCTATGTTGGCAACAACCGACTGAAAATGCAGAGTCACACTCCTCTAGATGGAGCCTGCAATTTCCAGTGCACCATAGTCTCCACTGCTCCCAAATGTCTGCCACTCATCAAAAGGTTAAATGTCAGTTGAATTTTATCTCTGCACATGTGCTGTTGTTTTTCTCAAATCTGGCACACTGTATTCGTTTACATTACCTATCTGACTTTTGGGTTTGCAACCTTGGTGCTAGCACTACTGGCTAGAGTATCCCAAAAGGGACACATTCTCACCACCCATGAGAAACTTCTGCCAGTGGATAAAAGTTGGCACTTACATTTGAAACAGCTCATTACAGTACTCATGAGTGTAATGAGAGAGTGCAATGAGAGTGTAATGAGAGTGTATTAGAACAACGTCATTAAATGTGAATGTCTTTGGTCTGGCTATTGAAAATAGAGAGACCATTTGTTTCCAGGTTTTGTGTGATATATGGTCCTGTCTGTCTTATTCTATTTCCTTTAAGTGAACTTGATTCACCCACTCAAATGAATGTGGTGGAGGAGCTTCATATGCAAAACAATTTCAGGCACAGACAACACTCCCTTCCTTGAAAAGGCCCAGACCAGTTAACTGTTTCAAGGCTACTCACTCTCAGCTAATGATCCCGTGTTCATCCTACATCAGATTTTCTAGTGTGGCTCCTGTGCATTATGGAGCCAAGTCTCTTCCTAATCCACCTAATCCCAATGTCACCCCTCTCCTACTAACTGCTGTCCAAGCTTTAACCTCTAGGGACATGATTTTGGGGCTCCATGCTCCACCTGTAAATCTCACTAACAGTGATAACACTTGATATCATGCTCCACCTGGGCCCCGGCCAGTATCCCACCACCAAGAAAAGAGAGAGAAATGGTCCTACCTTCATGATTCACTGGTAAAGGATGAAACTGCTTATCCAAAACAACCAGAGAACACGTGGCATCAAACCCAAGCCCTCGAATTTGGTTTAAATCAATCCCTTGTACAACTTTCTGTTTTAAAAACAAATAAAAAAACATAAATTAAAATACAGGTTTTTAAAAGACTGAAAACAGTTATGACTAGAAGGAAATGAATGGCAGAATAAAGTATTTACAACAGAAAACAAATAAAAGTTCAATGTCACTAAAATATCAGAAGATCCTATAAATTAATTTAAAAGACAACCAATCTAATTAGAAATTAAGCAAAGGACATGACAAGTCACTTCATAAAATAAAAAGAAATAGTCAAAGAGTATATAAAAAGATTCCCAACTCCACTAAAATTAAATAAATTCAAATAAAAATATCCCAATCTTTGTTTTTCTTATTGGCAAAAATTTTAAAAATTAAGAGTATATAGTAGTGGCAAGACAGGGAGAAGTGGACCTTCTTTTACATTATCCTAACAGTGTGATAATTTAGTACAAATTTTAAAGAATATAGTATAGTATTTACTAAAATTAAAAAATGCATAACTTTTGACCCAGCAATCCTACTTCTAGGAACCTATCTTAGTGAATTATTAGCATGAGTAAGTAAAATTACATATAAACCAAGGTTAACTGTTTAAGAATATACCTAAAAATTGGAAAAATTATTTTTATTAAATAAATTATGGTATACCTGTAAAACAGAATTTTCTACAGTCATTAAAAATGAAGAGATGGGGGCTTGTCCCCAAAAAAAAAAAAAAAAAAAAAAAAAAAAAAAAATGAGAGAGAAGTATCTTCTGGGTGTGATAGTATGAAGAGGTTGGCAAATCTTCTAAGCAAAATAAAAGCATAAAACTGAACAACATCATCAAGAACAACCATTTTGGGGCTATGGAACTTGGCCAAAGCTACATAAGAAACTGAGAAACAGTCTTCCTTGAAAAATAAAATTGCACCTAAAACATTCCCACAAAACAACAACTCTAGGACCAGATGGATTCATTGGGAAGTTCTGTGAAACATTCAAAGAATAAATAATGCCACTCCTATACAAATTTGTTTAGGATATAGTGAAGGAGAGAACATTTTCCAACATTTCATGGCCAGTACTACCCTGATACCAAAGCCAAACAAAGATATCAAATGAAAAGGACACTGTAGACCAATAACTGCCATGAACGTAAGTGTAAAAATCCTTAACAAAATATTAACAAACCAATATTGTAACATATAAAACATTCATTTTTCACCATGACCATGTGGGGTTACCCCAGGAATGCAAGAGTCGTTCAATATCCATAAATCAATTAATGTATAACATATACTAATAGAATAAAGTACAAACACCAAATGATCATCTCAACAGATGCAAAAAATAAATAAAAAATAAAAATCACTCAATAAACCAAGATAGAAGGGACTTTCTTCAACCTGATAAACAGCATCTACAAAAACCTATACAAATCAAATGTTCACCATGGTTTAACCATATGTTGAAACCAAGTGTGTTATATCCATACAACAGTATAGTACTCAGAAAGAGTAGTATCTGTGCAACCACATGAATTAACCTTAAAAACATTACGCTAAGTGAAAGAAGTCTGACACAAAAGAAGGCATGTTGTATGATTCCATTTCTGTGAAATTTCTAGAAAGGAATAACTATAAAGACAGAAAACAGTTATCTATGACTGGGGCTGGGAACTGACTACAAACAGGCGTAAGGGAACTTTTGGGGGGTAACAGAACTATTCTAAAATTGAATTATGGTGATGATTGCACAATGTGTAAATTTAATAAAATCACTGAATTATACATTTACAATGGATATTTTATGGTATGTAAATTATACCTCAAGCTGTTAAATAGTTTTTTTACAAAGTTGAGCTATAAAAGATGAAATGGAAATACATCCATGATATATTAATAAGGTACAAAAAAACCCAAAAAAATATACAACAAACTGATAATAGTGGTTGCCTCTGAGAACAGAAACGACAGCTGGAGGAGATGGGAGATTTTTCACTTTGTCATGTAATTTTTTAAGCTGGAGAATAACAGATTTATTGATGAATTCTATTTTTTAATTTTTGTTTCTATGGTTTCCTTTTGTGAAAAAGCATGAGTGATCATACTCATTAACATTTCCTGCCAACTTAAAACATGACAATAACCTTTTAAATACCACAAAAGTCAACTCAAATGTGTCCATCACCATTTAAAATGCTCAAGTCGGGCTTCCCTGGTGGCGCAGTGGTTGAGAGTCCGCCTGCCGATGCAGGGGACACGGGTTCGTGCCCCGGTCCGGGAAGATCCCACATGCCACGTGCCGTGGAGCGGCTGGCCCGTGAGCCATGGCCGCTGAGCCTGTGCGTCCGGAGCCTGTGCTCCACAACGGGAGAGGCCACAACAGTGAGAGGCCCACGTACCACAAAAATAATAATAATAATAAAATAAAATAAAATGCTCAAGTCTTCTTTTTTCCTGTTTTGGAATGTTGGACTTGTCATTTAGGATTCTGTTTCTTACTATTTAATGGGTTCTTCAAATAAGAGCTACACACAATTATTACATATTTTTCAACAAAGAAAAGCATTAATTTTTTTCAAATAATAACAACAATAAATTATAAAATGTCACCATATATTGAGCACCTATGTAGTGTCAGGTACTTTACAAACATCATCTTATTTAATCCTTACAAAACCCACTTAGGAAACATTTAGTATTTCCATTTCATAAAAAAATAAGTGGAAGACTGGGGAGGGAAGGGAACAGCAAATGAGCTCCAAAGATTGAGAATTTGAACTTAATCCTGTCGTACAGCCAGTCGATGGCAGAGCCAGAATTCAAACTCAGAGCCTGTGTTCTTCCTACTCCACCATACTGCCTGCCTGCCCAAGAGACTCACCCTGCAGACAGGGCACGTGCTCTATGCAAGAACATCGCTAGTCAGCCATCTGTGATGCCTGGCAATACCTCTGCTCCACATCACCAGGTGAATGCCCCGTACACCTTTACTACACGGATCCATCAAGACTTAGAAGAATGTGAGCCGCAAACCCAAGTGCCTGTCAGCATGGCCTCATGACAATGACCCACAAAGACCTGGTTTCAAATCCTAGCTCTGTCACTCTGGCTATGTGACCCAGGGCATGTTACACAATTCCAGCCATTCTAATCACCCCCTTGCCTTGCTGGATCATGTCTCTGTAGCATTTATAAGCATGGCCTCCTCTACCTGGAATGTCCTTCCAACTTGGCTTGGAAATCTCTGGGTAGTGGCTAAGATCAATGGTACTGGGTGCAGACGCCCTGAGTTTGAACCTGGCTCTGCCACCGACCAGTCATGTGACTTTGGGAAGCCAGAAAACCAGTTTCCTTGGTTACACAAAGCTATTACTTAGACCTACATCTCCTAATGACGTTATGAGAATTCAGCAAAATAAGGTGTGATTAGCCCAACATCTGGCATTTGGTGCACAATAAGTAGCAGCCATTATTTGAGGAAATTAGCCTCCAATCTTCTCTGAACTCATGGAGCATCAATCTTACAATCAACAAGCCAGCCCTAACTTCTACCTGCCCTGCGGCCCTATTGGTCTCTGTGCCCAATGCAGAGAGTGCATGCCTGACTTGGGCAAGCCCACCCCACATAGGCCTGCAATTAGTCAAGAGAGGAACTGGGAGGGAACATGTAAAAGATGCAATAAAACTCAATACCAACAAGGCAGCTTTGGAGTAGAAACAAGCATGCGCTACAGTGTCAAAAGAGCCACCTTCTGGTTCTAACTCCACCACTTCCGGATCAGGTAATCTAGCACTAATCTCATCACCTTTCTGAGCCTCAGGTTCCTGAGAGAGAGAGAACTCCTAGGTAAGGATCAAGACCGTCAATTAGTTTGAAAGTACTCTGGAACCGATAAACCTTTGTAGGAAATATGAAGGATGGAAAACTCACTCGATGCCTTACTAACTGTGTTCATGGAATCTTTCTGATGTATGAAGCATAGCATGCTCTGTGTGTCATGTAAGCACATATAAAATGACAGGATAAACAACTGAAAAGTTTGGATAAACTCAAATCCTCCTAAGAATTATGGTGGGAGTGACTTTCCAGTAGAAGCAAAGAAAATATTCTCTACAATCTACTTTATGAATCCCCTCGAAGACCTACAGAGTTCTATATTCTAACCATGGACTTTCAGCCTCAAAAGTGCAGTGTCCATCTCTAAAATGGAAACCTATCACAAGGAACTGGAGGAATAATTGTGACATGCATTTAAACCTGATTTGGTTAGGCAGCCACTGTCATTTCCCCAGCCTTATATGGAAATGCCTTATGACCATGCTCATCAGGCTTATCATGAGGACCCCCTCCACTCCCCAACCCCACCCCCAACTAAATCATCTCAGAGAGATGGCTGTCAGGGTCACACTACCCAGAAGGCCCCTAGGACTTGACCTGCTGACCTGAGGATTCTTTTTTATATGCTCATTAATGGAAGAAGAAAGCAGGCTAGTAAACTCACCCCAACAGCTTGGCATCAAGGGAATTTCCTCGGCTAGAGAGAAAGCACATTGCTCTGCTAAAGAATTTCCAGAGAAGGAGACTTCTGCAACTTCATTCGGTAACCTGGTCCATGTCTTGCAACTGTCAACTCGTAGCTATGGGACAGCAAACAAATGTTTGGGGAAGGGATTGTGCATCGCTTTGTTCTGACTGTGGGAACCAGTTCAATTCTGCATGTGTTTTAAATCAGCAGGCTGTGCCTTATTGGGTGGGGAGACAGCGTTCCTCAGAAATCTTCCAAACAGAACTGGAGGGTCAGAGGCATACTTGGTTTTATCTTTGGCTGTATTTGGAGCAAGCGTCAAAGCCTGGGGCCTCACGGAATCCAGCTTGCAATAGAGTTCTATGTGGCTGGTACTGTATTCTTCTAAATCTTGATTTGAATGCCTTTGTCAGCTTTGGGAGTGTGCATGAGGTTATGAAATCCCCAGTTCCCTCAGGCCCATCACTCCCTGTTGCCTACACAATTCAATTATGCATTCAGTCAGTCAGCAAATACAATAAAGCCCCTTCTAAGGTCATGCTGTGCACTCTTCTGGGTATTTGGGAAACAATGGAAAGCAAAATATTTTTTTTAATTCCTTACTGTTTTGGAGGTTACGTTGTAAGGATATACAACAGCCAATAAACCGAAAAGATTATGTCGTGTATGTACAGTATACTACAAAGTGATGTCAGGGGGATCAGGAATGTCGGAGAAGGGGAAGGTAGTTGCTGAGAAAGTGAGATTTGAGGAAACACCTGAAGGACCTGAGGAGCTGACCCTGTAGAAAACTGCAGAAAAACTGTTTCAGGCAGGAGAACAGCCAGTGCAAAGGCCCTAAGGTGGGAATAACAACAAGGCTAATACAGCTTGTGTGGGGTGTATGTTACCTGCAAGGCCCCTGGAGGCCTTCAGCTTTACAAAATCTACTCTAGTGACCAGTAAAATGAACAAATCCAATCCTGGTCCATTACCTACACAGCATCCTAGCTCAGGTGTGGTACTGTCCCTTGAACATAAGGTAGAGAGATAGAGGCCAAACACTGCCATTTATGTCAGTGACACCAACATTCCTCCAAGGACAGAAACTCTGACACTGCCTCTACCTCCTTCCTCTCCATCGTCACCAGGTCCTGTTCGATCTTCCTTCCAAAGTCTCTCAGTCTTGTGCCGCCTCTTTATTCCTCGGCCAACATCCTAACACAGCCCTTCATTTATTAAAGAGACAGTATTAGGCACCTACATGTGCCACCACAGAGGACACATGCTCAACAAGAGAGACATAGCCCCAGGCCTCCCAGACCTTATGGTTCAAACAAATCTCAGCTTCCAGACCTTTATTAGAAGAAGGAAATTGCCTCCTAACTGGCATCCTTGAATTTAGTTTCTGTTCCTCCAAGCCATCCTGAATCTGTTGCTGGTCAGTCTGAAAGTCAGGATGATTCTAGAAGAGCTCCCAACTGGCCTCAGAACCAGCCACCCCAGGTATGCCCCCAACACCAATTCCAGCTTCCCTTCCTCCTCCTACTGGAAACCACCTGCTCCAGCCAGGGATGACTCTAACTTTTCCACCTAAGCGCTTCCGTCCGTAATATTCCTCCTGAACAACCACTCAGTGTTCTCAAGCCTCACTTTTAACCTTACATCCTTCCTCAAGCTTTCTTCATTGATTGGGAGTAGGGAGGTCCCAATGTCTTGAGCCATTCATTCTTTTTACATTTCCCGGGTCTACTATGCGTTAGGACCTGGGTGAGCAAACTACAGTTCCTACCCTCCTGCAGTACAAAATCTAGTAGAAAAGACAGCTATTAATCCACAAATGGGAATTATTTTATTTTACTTCATTTATTTTGTTATGTTATTACTTGATTATAGAATGATTTTACTATTTGATATTAATGCAAAAATGAATGATTCACAAACCATGTGAAGTTCTATGAAGAAAAAGTACAAGAGATGTGAAAACACTGAGTAAAATAGGACTTAGTTGGGAGGTAACATCGGGCGAGAAACGGCTCCCTCCTTGAACAACTGCCTTTGGAACTAAGATCCAGTGCAGCACTATGCAAGGGACCTTCTGCAGTGATGGACGTGCTCTGTACCCGTGCTGTCCAGCACAGCAGCCACCAGCCACACGTGGCTGCCAAGCACTTGAAGCGCGGCTACTGCAATGGAGGAACCAAATTTTAAACTCTATTTAATTTTAACTAAATTTAAACGGTGACATGTGGCTAGTGACTGCTGTATCGGACAGTATGGATCTAAGGATGAATAGGAGTGAAATATGTCAATGGAAGCCAGGAAGAGTGTGCAGGAAGAAGAAAGAATGTGTGCAAAAGTCCGGCCAGAGGACAAGGGGAGCAGTGCATGTGTGGGATTATGACAGAAGGAGAATATGGGTGGAAGGCAGAGCTGAGAGAAGCATCATGAGATGAGCCAGGAGAGCAGGCTGAAACCAAACCACACAGCGCCTACAGGCCATGTTAAGGATTCTGAGTTCTATCCAAGCAGTAGTATGGGGCTACAGAAGAGCTGTAAGCAAAAGAGTGATCTGATCAAGTTAGCATTAACATGTATCTATCATTCCAGCTCAAGAAGGAGCACAATTGGAGAGGGGAAGTGCACAGACATAGATGAGGTCAGTTACATTCCAAGGCTAATCCAGACAAAAGAGGAAGGTATGTGGTGCTGGAGATGGAGGGAATGCAGAGATCTGGCCTGAGTTCAGGCTTATCACCCACTTCCTGGGTGACTTAGGGAAAGTCACTTAACTCTCTGGATTTCAGTATTTCTTTTCAATTTAACATGGGAGTAACAACCCCTTCCCCTACCTACCTTGTATGACAATCAAATGGATAGGAATGTACTTTGTAAACCATAAAGGTTCTATAAATATAGGAGGTTGACATGATTGCTCAATCCCACACGGGTGACTCCCTCTTCTGCTCCTTCTCTCTCCAACCATTACTCACATAGCTGGTACAATTTAGAACAAAATGGTATTTCGTTGGCTTCATGGGTATTATTTTTTTCCATGCAACTGAACTATTTCATCCTTAGGGGCAGAGAACCTGTTGTAGCCCTCACTCCCATATATAATCTAGCGCTTAGCAAAGAGCACAGCACATAGTAGGTGCTCAATAAATATTCGCAGACTAATGACACTTGACAAATACCTGCTGGCTGAATGGTACCTCCAGCTTATCTTCTTCCTAATGGAAGCTGTTACTAGACACTACCTTGCAATGTTCTTGCCTTGTTGAGGTGATTAAGATTTGCGGCTCCAAAAAGGGATATAAACCCTTAAAATCAAGGACAACATAAGCTCTAGGACTTGTGCGTTTCCATAGAAATTTTTAGATGTGTGGGTATCAACCCAATAAAGACTTGACAGTTTCAGGGGCAGTGGTGAGTAGAACAGAGAAGAGGATTTGGAGCCATCTCAGTAGAGGTCTAGGTCTGTCTCTAATACTCATTAGTTTCAGAGCCTTAATATCCTCACATGTCAAATAGGAAGTACGGAAAACTATGTCATAGAGTTATTGCAACATTTGAACAAGATAAGGGATGTCAGAATGTTTTCTGTTTGCTTGTTTTTAGCTCTAAGTAACATTTATTCAGCAATCATTTACTGAGCATCAAATTTGTGCCAAGCAATGTGTTAGGTGCTGTGGACACAGAGATGACACTCTCCAAGAGTTCAGCTCATGGTTAAAACAAGTCACCAATTAAAACACAATCTGGTAAGGACCAGATACTGATACAGGTGAAGACATGGGCTCTGGGGCAGCAGAGAGGGACTTCTCACCCTCTTTCTTCTGAGGCTGTCAAGGGCAGGCAGGGACTGTCAGAGGTCATCCAGGAAGGCTCCCGGGGGAAGTAATGCTTAATCTTACTTTAAAAGGTACCCAGGAACTGGGCAGGTTAAAAAAAAAGATGAGAAAAGAGCATGCCAGATAATGAAAACAACAGATATTTCACTCATTCACGCACTCAACAGACATGAATGGGGCACATTACAAGTGAGGAACTCTAAGGAAATACAGGTAAACAAGATATGACCCCTGCTCAGGGGGGCACACATTTTCCACATAAGCAGACAGCTGGGTAAAGGCACTTGTAATTCATAATGCTTAATATAACAATCAGGATAAGCTCAAAGTTCTCCATTCAGTGCTAATTTAGAAAAAAAATTCAGGTAGCTTAATACGATTTCCAAGATGTAGGCATGTGGAATAAGATGAGGCTGAAGAGAGCGACAAAAAAAGAGCAAGAGGGAGACAGCAGCAGCCCAACCCCTGACTTTGGGTGGTTACTTTACCTCTTAACAGCTCATTTCTTCCAGCTCTAAAACAGAGTTCATAATAAATTGGTGAAGCCACTATGGAGAACAGTATGGAGGTTCTTAACTACCATATGATCCAGCAATCCCACTCTTGGGCATATATCAGAGAAAAACATGGTTCGAAAGGATACATGCACCCCAATGTTCGCTGCAGCATTATTTACAATAGCCAAGACATGGAAGCAACCTACATGACCATCAACAGAGGAATGGATAAAGAAGATGTGGTACATATATACAATGGAACATTACTCAGCCATAAAAGAGAATGAAATAATGCCATTTGCAGCAACATGGAGATTATCATACTAAGTGAACTAAGCCAGACAGAGGACAAATATCATATAATATTGCTTGTATGTGGAATCTAAAAAAAAAAAAAAGGATACAAATGAACTTAGATACAAAATAGAACTAGACCTACAAACACAGAGAACAAACTTATGGATACCAAAAGGAAAAGGGTAGGGGGATAAATTAGGAGTTTGGGATTAACATATACACACTACTATATATAAAACAGATAACCAACAAGGACCTACTGTATAGCACAGGGAACTCTACTCAATATTTTTTAATAACCAATAAGACAAAAGAATCCGAAAAAAATAGTACACCTGAAAATAACACAACATTGCAAATCAACTATATTTCAGTTTTTTTTTTTAAAAAGAGGCTGTTGTGTGGGAAAAATGAAGTGATTGGTATAAAGTGTTCAGCATGGTACCTGGAACGTGATCAGTGCCCAAGAAATGTTAGCTGCCATCATCATCATCATATGGTTACTGTTGTTCTTATTGTTTTTATTAACTCGACTAAGGGGACAGCGTCTGAGGCAATGTGAGCAACTCAGGGAAAAGGAAGCAGTAAGTACAACTGCTCTCAAACTCTTGACTTCCTTAAGTCCTTGAGAAAGACAAGACAGGTCGGGATGTATTTTATGTCACCCCTTGCCCCAGACCATTGCTTCTCAAAATCTTACATGGAAAGAACCCTAACGACAAAAGGAGTGAATATTCCCATGAGGTGCCTCCCTTACTGACATTGACTTTTCAGTATTTCATCTTAGAAATTCACTCTCCTCCATAATCTACTCATTTCTGTTACTGTCATCATCATCGCCATAGGAATCATAGTGCTTACTCATTTCCAGGCACCGTTACTACATTTTATATGTATTAACTCATTTAATCCTCACAAGGACCCAATGCAGATAGGTACAGTCATCATTCCATTTTACAGATGATGAAACTCAAGCAAGACACCATAAGTAACTTGTCCAAGATGACAAGCTAATAACTGTTGAAACTGGGATGTCAATCCAGGCAGTCTGGCTCCAGAATCTGTGCTCTCTGGTGTGTTACCTCTCTAATATAAACATGCTCCCCTCCTTCAACCTCACATAGCAATATAGCTGTGAGTAGGTGTGTCATGTTTATCATATGGCTTCTGACATGCGGCCACATGGCCATACCCCATGCGAGGGGAACAGCCTAAGACCCAATAGCTTTATCCAGGTTTGCTACAGAGAGACATCCTCGCTAAGGACAAATGCCCAGAGCACTCACGTGGCTAATGGGGCTCAAGCAGATGATGAGGTGGCTGCCACCGGGAGATGATTAAAAAATCCAACATTAAACCAAGCTGTACTTAGAGCAGACCTGTTTTTAAAGTAGCTTTTCATCAGGGGATTATATTTTCTTCTTGACAATTTCCTTAATGGCAAGAAATGCTATATGTTGGAAGAACAAAGGAGACCCAAGGGCAAAGCGTAGAAGATTCTCACCAAGGCGGGGCTGGGACGGGGCAGGGGAGGGAGGAGGAAAATTAAACAGGCAGAAGAGAAGATGTGCCCCCCTTTTATTCCTATATAATAATGCTCCAGTGCCTCCCACCCCCACCTTCTCTCCCTGCCTTCTTCTCCAGGGGCACTAACATCAGCCCAGAGCTCATTAAAGTTTAAACAGACTGATCAATACGGACAGAATGGTGAATTGTCCATCTGCAAATTACCAAGCCCTTCATGAATATTTAAGGAACTAAACTAGGAACAGGGAGAAGAGAGAACCCAGGACTTTATTTTTCCCTCTGGAAAAAAACTACAAAAGCATCTGTCGTTCCTGATCACCAGGATATAAAACCAGTCAAGTGAAACTAAAAGGGAACAATTCTCAACCAGCATCACTCTTTTTCCCAAGCCAGCAAGCTGACCGCAAACCAAGGCCACTCGAGATAAATGTCTACCTGGCACAACTGAGAGATGCACTAGTCTTGCCTGACTTCCTTCCTTTCTCAGAACCCACCGTGTTCTCAGGCCACTGTGCCTTTGCACATGCAGTTCCCTCTGAACAAAATGAGGTTCCCCTCATTTGTCCACTTGGAAGGCAGGAGAGTCCAGTGACTAAGGGTGCAGCACTGGAGTCAGACTGCCTTTCCTACTTACTAACTGCATGAACTTGAGTAAGTTACCTAATCTTTCTATGCCTTTGTTTCCTCCTCAATAAAATGAGGGTACCTTACAGGGTCGTTGTGAGGATTCGACTGCATAATGCATGTTAACATGTTTTACACAGCACTGGGCACACCTGAGGGTGCAGTAGAGGTCATCTATGGTTATCAGTGACGTCTTCACATTCGGTCACATCTGACTGAATCCTCTGTCTACATGTTCTGCATCCTCCATCCTGTCTACCTGGAGCCCCTCAGTGTTGGCCCCTTCCTCAGCTCTAGCCACAGTCACTTTGCTCCCAGCACATATCACATTACATCCCAGCTGTCTGTTGGTCTCTGCCATAGACCATGAGCTCCCTAAAGGCAAAGCCTGTGTCTAAAGTTACCCCGACGTTGTCCCTGGCACCAGATGGACACACTATACACACTCAGCAGGTGGGAGCAGGGGAACACATGTGAGAACGCGAGAGTTGAGGCCATACATTTGTGACGATGCAGCACGCAACCCAGATGTCCTCGGAGGACTGCTCGTGGTGGTTGAACTGAGGCTCCCACTGGTTGATTGGCTGGTCTGCGAAAGCCAAGAGGATACCCCTCTGGTCCACCAGAGCTGCACGGACACTGCCTGTCCCCACGTCCACACCCACGTAGTAGCTCCCGAGTTCCTGATCTCCGCCGGGCATTGCCATGCCTCCACCTGTGGGGATCAAGGGCAAAACCATGTGAAGACCAAGTGGGTCTGCAAAGCCAAGCATGGGACAACTTGAAAGTGGAAATGAAGGGATGCAGCTGATGAACTGGTAGCCACTGATTATTTACTCATCCAACAAAACATTCATTGCTGCCAGTGTGCTAACAGGCACTGAGCTAGGTAGTGGGTGAACAGACAGGCATGGCCTCAGATATGGAGTTTCTGTTCTTGGAAGGGAGTCAGATGGTGAGGATTTACGAACTGCATTAATTACTCAAGCAAAGTCCTGACACTGGGTGAAAAGTGCTATGAGGATAAATAAAGGGTTATAGAGCTGAGAATCTGGAGGCAATAGATATGCATTTTCTTCTCAGTGAATTTGAATCGAAACAAGGACAATGCCCATGGCGCTGAAAAGGAACCTCATCTGCCCAGGCGGCCATTCATTCAAAAAACTATCTACTGAGCACCTATTATGTGCCAACAAGCACTGTAAAAAGTACATACAGCCCCTCTACTCACTACGACTCTACAAGGTGAGACTATTTTTTTCTTCCAGTTTTATTGAGATATAATTGACATAGAGCACTGTATAAGTTTAAGGTGTACAGCATAATGATTTGGCTTTCATACATTAAGAAGTGATTATCACAATAAGCTTAGTGAATATCTATCATCTCATAGAGATTTAAAAGTAAAGAAACAGAAAAACAAATTTGTGTGATGAGGTATCTTAGGATTTACTCTCTTAACTTTCATACATAAATACAGCAGTGTTCATTTTATGTATCACGTTGCACATTATATTCCTAGCATTTAGTTATCTTATAACCAGAAGTTTGTACCTTTTGACTGCCTTCATCCAATTCCCCTCTCCCCGTGAAGGTGAGTATAGTTAAAAATCTATTTTACAGGTGACTAAGATGAGATGCCAAGAGATACGTAACTTTTCTCTTAATGCTAGGTCCACACACTTAAGAACAGTAAATGCACATTGATGCATTTTATACTGATGGGCAAATAGGTCTCTGAGAAGTTAAAAGACTAAGCCAGCACCACTCAAGAGCAGCCTGGACCCGAGGTCCCACATCTGTCTCATGTCCCTTCCTGTCCTTCTTAGCAGCTTGTGATACAGGTTTGGAGAAGAGGCAAATATACTGCAGCCGTGTCAGGAAGTGACTGGGAATTGGGAAGGAGCCTTGAGGGAGACAGGATCAGGAACTTGTTAAACAATCTGTTTTCTTTACAGACCCCTTGTGAGTTACAAGGAAATCTGACCAGAGAACACTCAGGAATTCCTTGGCCTTCACTGTGGCTCTGAGTCCCTCTGGTCAGATTAGCCCCCATGACACAGACATCTCACAGAGGCTTTCATTTTCCAGATTGGCCTTTTAAAGAATAAGAACAAGCCCCCAAGATACCCATGCTGGTGAACATGCTACAACTCCCCAGGTGAGCTCGGGGCGGCCTCAGCGCCTAGAGTCTCATTTCAACAGCAGCAACGCTCTGCACCCTTCCACTTCAAAATAATGTTTCCTCGGCAAGGTCACACCTGGGAATTCTAAAATGAAGTCAGCCAGCAGATGTTCCATTACAGCTTCCTGGCTATTTATCCCAGTCAAAAACAGCTTCATTACAAGTGATAGCTTCTGACTTGATCACGAAGATTTCCCAGAGGTGTGTGGCCCCCTTTGGTTCACAGGCAGGTGTAGAGGCCAATGGGGAAACTGTAGTTAAGAACATGTGCTACCTCCGTCTGAGCTTCAGAGAACAACTCTCAGGCTCCAGCCTAAGTGCCTTCTCATCTCCTCGCCCGTATGACCAGTGGCACCAGTTTTCAAACCATGCATTCCTTCAAGCATCCGAAAGGGATATCTTTCCTTCAAGCCATTACTCGGAAAAATTGAAATAAAACAGATCAAAGCAGAGCTTCTCTGTTTGAAGCAAATATCACCCTTGCCTGGCCCTCTACCCTCCCCCCAGCAATCGCTCTGCTGGGTCCTTCCTCAGGACTCAGGATGGCTGAAAACCACTGGCTGAGGCCCTCTGCACAGCATCCCAGGCCCTCCAGGAGCTGCCATCTGCCTGCTGTCCAGCCACATCCACCTCAGTCCTGCCCATTCTCACGCCAAGCTCCAGACATCCTGAACCCCTCGCAGGACCACAGGTGTACCGCACTGCTACAGGACTGTCTCCCCTCATGCTTCTCTTCCCTTGCTACCTCCTTCCTCTCTTGTAAGCCTGCTGACTTCCATTTCAAGATCCAGCTAAACCACCACCTCTTCAGCAAAGACTGCCTTGCCTCTCTCCATGCCCTGCTGTCACCAGAGTACTGTGCCCCTACTTTCTTTGCCAACTTTTTGAAGACCACTCGACTGTGAATTTTTTGTTTCTGTGTCCGTCTCCCTTACTGGCCTGAACCTGAAGAAAGGAACTGATTGATTCCTGGATCCCCAGCTCCTACAATTTCTATATCCCCAAAACCAGTACAGTGTCTGGTACATAACTGGTTTTCAATAAATGTTTACGGAATGAACACCTAGATCAGTGAATCCACAGAAAACAAGCATGAACAGGTTCGGGCTTTAGTGCTTTAATAGTTGGATTCCTAGGTTTGTACTTATCTGCACTAGTGTTTTTCCTTGATTCTAATCTCTGTATGCTTCATCCATCCAATTAACAAATATTTATTGGATGCTTACAACTACATTTTATTAATTCGTAGACACTCATTTTTTTCACACTTAGCTTCTTCAAAATTAGTGACTCGGCAATCAATGGCATCTTACAACTGATCAGTAGCATGTTCTTTCCTTCTTAGTGGTATATGAAATAATGATGCATCTTGCAATCAATGACTGATATTCAAAGAAATGTGGATTGTGCCAGGCACCCTGCTAAGAGCTAAGGATACAGTGAAGGAAAAAATAGGACAGTGCCATGGCTCAGATCTTCCTCGGTCTCTTTAGCTGCAAAGAGGAGGAAGCCTGACTGGGCTCGCTGTTCCACCTCCCCGAACTGACCACATACACATCCTCTTGCTGTACTCGGGGTTCCTTCTCTTAGCTTCCCCCTGTCACTACTTGGAAGGGCCCAGGGATGCTATTCCCCAACACTGATCCTGACAAGCCAACAACTCTCTGTCCTTGGCTAAAACTGTCCAAGATTATTCTAAACACTGGAGGGAGAAACAAGGGGAAAGACACAGGAAATGAAGAATCTATACAAACATTCTGGATTACACAGACCTGGCCAGCCATCATCCAGGCTTCTCTGTACTCCTGCCAGTGCCAGTGACAAAAGAGTCCCCCAGGGGGCTGGCCCAGCTCCTCAGGCCTGGCTCCCTCACTTTTGACTGTCTTCCTCTACAAGGAATTCCTCATCTTACCACCCACTACCCAGACATCCTGATTTACCTCCAATAAAATCCAAAGAGGCAGATTTCCACTCTGCAGCTGACTCAGGGCTACCCCCAGCTCTGGGTTTTGGACCCATCTCTTGGCTAAACAGGAAAGAGCCCATCCTTTGGGAGAACCACCACCACCACCCCACCCCCCGCCCACACACATACACTTGTATGGACAGTGGAGCTTTGCCATTAGACATTAACTCCAGTGCTGCCTGGACCACAGCTGTATCCCAGCGTTAGCCCAGTGCCTGGCATATAGCGCAAACTCACCAAGTCTCTGAGACTCAGTGGACACCTTTAAAACCTATCTTTAGGGAAATAATAAAAGGTACAAATTTACTGTGTATCCGATGCTTTGCTAAGCAGCTTGCTTACATTCTTAATCCACTTTTTATCCTGACATCGACCCCTGAGGATAATTACTGTTATCATCCCCATTTTACTGATGAGGAAAACGAGTCCTAGACTAGTTAATAACTTGCTCCAGTATGTCATATAACTCGCAAGTGATGGAGTTGAGAGCAATCTCATTCCCTCTGGCTCCCAAATCCCTAACCATTCTCAGGATGATATACTGCCTGATACCCTCCATTTAGTAAATGCCCATTTGCCAAGGACTCTGCTAGGTATTTCTGCCTACTCTGTCTACAACTGGCTAACTCAGAACTCAGGCTGACCACCTTCAGAGACTGACCCTTCCTCAACACCAGGTGGCCTCTCTCTGGCAAACTACCCATTTCTAGACCATTTAACTGAGACATCAGTTGGGAAGAGAGTCAAACCCACGGGAACAAGGGCATCTTACCCTCCCTGCACTGTTCGCACAGACCTCCCAGTTCATGTTTTTGTAAGAAATAGATCCTAATTAAATATTTCAAGTTCACCATGTTTCCCATTACTATAGTTTTAAGTGATCTCTTTATGATTGTTTCCACACCTGGACCCTGAAAGAAGAGAAACAAAGAAGTTCAAGCCCTTAGGCAGCTTCCCTGAAACTCAACCCTGTGAGTTATAAAAACTCTGCCAGAGGAGTTTCTGCAACTCAGATTCCTTGTCTCCCCTTTCTGTGCCCTTTGTTCCTGGGTCATAGGTACTCTCCGCTGTGTCCTAGACTCCAAACTGTATTCCAGTCCCTCTTGGCCTCAAGAAATAAAGTAACTGCAAAGTGGAAAACATTATTCCCTTTTCCAATTTGTATTTTTTTAAAAGGATTAGGATCCTCCCGCATGCCTGGCACTTTTATACATTTGTTCATATCTTCTGACTGAAACCCAGTCAAGCTGGTAACCCTATCACCATTTTATACCTTGGTGGGATGGGGAAATTTGCCCTTAGTACCACAAACAGCAAACAACAGCAGCACCTGCATTTGAACCCTGGCCTCTTAAGGCAGGTTTAGGGCTCTTTCTACACACCAACCTAAAAGTGAAACCCAAATCCTTCAAAAACTTCTTCAATATCAATATCAACAACAAAGGCAGCAACAACTAGCATTTATTAAGCTCTGCTCTGCAACCGCCCACCTGATCTTGTGATTTCACTTCACCTTTGTAACAATCCCGTGTGGTTGGCACTATGAGCCCATTTTCCAGTTTAGGAGATTGAGGTTCTCAGCAATAAAGCTATTTAACATCATAGAGCACAAAACCAGAGGAGCTGGGACTCCAGGCCAGGATGGTATGGCTCCAGAGCCCAATGGATGAATGCTGAGAGTCAGAACATTAGTTCCAATTCATTCATTTCAGTCAAAGATAAATTCTCTAAAAACAAAAACAACTAATAGGTAATATAGGGAGGCTGGTCAGACGGAGAAATAAGGACATAGATTGTGAAGGCCAAGGCAAAGAAAACCTACAGGGAGAAATTCAAGCTGGCTGCACACACGTCCCAAGCCTTACCTAACTTTTCAGTCTACAGGAGGCTCTGAAGGGCAGAAACAGCCTCCCAGCCAAGTCCCCAGCGCAGACTGGACTGGCTTTTAGCCCCTGTTCACCATCAAAAGACTGCTCTTATGATAAACATGTATGCAGTTCATTAAATAATAGCCTTTACAAATATTATTAGAAATGTGCCACAGAAAACCACAGGCTTCATGGCTGATTCTTTAACAAACATGCAAGCTGCTCAAAGGCAACGTGAGAAAAGGAAAGAGGGTCACAGACACAGGAGGCTGTTCTCTGCACAACTATCCCAGAGATTCTAAGGGGTCATGCTCAAACACCAATGCTGAAAACCAACCTTTGGGGATTGTTCTCTTGTATTTTCCTCCTTCTCTTCCCCTAAGTGACCAAAGACCGGTAACAATGTTTCCTAAGACTACAAGGCTCCAAAGTGGATGAGCTTACCTGCAGTCCTATTTCTCAGAGGGCTACTCCTCCAAGACTGACTTGGAAACAGTGTCTGCAAATACAGCGTCCCAGGGACCTGGGAGGGAGCTCAATATCCTCTCTTGACTTTGATCTTTGGTCTTGGCTGGGAGCTCGAGTACACGAGACCCACACAATTTTTTTTTAATTTAGTTATATTGCAATCAGGGGGTTGGGAGGTTTAGGAAGAAAAAGATAAGCAATGAGTACACTGGTCAACTTTAGTCTCTTTGTCAGAAGGAACTAAATACCACTTTAAACAATGCACACATGCTCTAAGATGGAGAGAAAGTTCGGGATGGGAAGGAAAGCGCTAATCTGGCAATAATATCTGATTCTCCACTGGCTTTACCAAAAATACTCATGGGAGAAAATGTACAGCTTCTTGACAGGTACTTCTCTGAAAGTGAAAGGCTGTCTCCTGCAGCTCCAATCTCATTGTATTCTTTGAACAATGAACTAGGATTGTATAACTGAAGTGCCCAGCACAGTGCCTGATATATGGTACATGCTCAGTAAACGGCAGCAACTATTAGGACTATTAACATGTGCCAACCCTCCCTTTTCACCATCAAATCACCTCTGGACATCTGCAATTACTTAATATGCATGATCTATACCTAGGTATTCTCACCATGTCTAACAGCTCAAACTCCAGTAAACAAATGTTAAGTGCTTTTTCTGTGCCAGGACACCAGGAATAGGAAGCTGAAAAATATATCATTTCTGATTTTAAAGAGCTGACAATTTAATGTAAGAAGCTGATTTTTGAAAGTCAAATGGTGATGCCTCAAGTTATGCCTTGTTGATGTACGTCAAGCTCAATCTAATGCACCTGGTAATATTACACATGGCAGTAAGGTGGCTCCAGATTGCCATCAGAATCTCAGCTATACTCTTGAAGCCAAGCATCTTATTCCAACTCCACCTTTCTCTGCAGAATACAGAGACGTTAGCTGGTAAAAGAAGCACCAGTTTATTGTTTTCATCACTGTTCCAATCATTGGATCAGAAACCCAGTATTTTTCAGGATGTTGAGGATCTTCATGCTTTGGACTGAGCCCATTTTTAGAGACAAATACGAGGTGACTGGAGGAGGGATATGGTATTAAATCAGACAGAAGAATGGCTGGCTGTCCTTTTAAATTCAAAGACGGATTCCAACAGGCAGAAAAGGCAAAACTCCCCAAGTCCTCATGCCTGCCTCACAATGTGGCAGCCACAGGGATCAACTCTGAGGCAGTCCTGGATGGTGGCCAAAACCCACCACCCTCCAAGAGCCACACAGGCAACAGCACAACAGCTGACGCAAAGAAAACACAAACCCCAACCATGCTGAGGCCAAATGCACAGTATAGGCCCTAACAAAATCACGGATGGAAAATCTGACGCATCAAAGGACATCCCCAAACTCCAAAAACAAACATCACCTCAAAGCAAATTAAACTTTGAGTCTCCCATGTCCTCTTCCATAAAACCTTGCTTACGCTCTCTTCTCTTCAATACTTGTGAGCCAATAAAGCAGCTCCTGACTTGTCAAAATGCCTTCCAAGCCCTTTAATAGCCCTACCAAGCTATTCTCTTTGCAGAGAAAGGGAGAGGGGGGCCCACATTTATGACACCCACCCTTCCCTCATTTACAGGGGAGGACACTCAAATCCTGAGAGGAGCGATACCCGGCCGATGGTCACGACGCCTGGAGAGGAAGAAGGCTGTACTCAAAGTCAGGTTTGCCTAAGCCAGAGCAGGACTCTTATCCATCCCTGAAATGACTTGGCTTTCCTTCCCTAACCAAGCTGCTTTCATCCTGGACACACTCAGAACACAATTACAAGTCTGTTCATCCTGTGAAAACTTCTCAGACACTCAGCCATCAGAAACGCCCCTTCCATGCTCTGATTAATAACTACCACCTATGTCACTATAAATGCTACTGTGAGAAACATTAGATATTAACTGAGAATGTTCTGCCCCCCTACTTCCTTCTACCTGGAGACAAGCACAGCGTGTGTCATGCAGTAATAGGGGAATTCCTGGGCTGTGAGGGAGGGAGAAATTATTAATGTATAAAATAGTCAAATACCTTTTGAAATAAAAAGCCTCTAAAAACTCTCCGTCCCTGGAGAGTTCTAGAAGCACCATCAGCAAGCTTCTCTTGTGTGTAAAGCACTGCACCCCCTCCCAGATCAATCATCCTCCTTGACCCAGAGCCCCATTCCCACAGACACATGCATGGAGGGGAGAAGAAAGATGGGGTCTATCTTTCACAAACCCAATTCACAGCCTGAGTTCACTAAAAGCCAAAGCCTGAATCTGACGGCCTCTTACTCTCATGCCAGGACCCTGGAAGCAGAAAAGTGGCAGAACAGACACACAGAGAGCCAGGGCTGGTGTCCTGATTCTAAATGCGAAGTTATTATAGTTTAAACCCATAAGCCAATTACAAAGCTACGCACATAACAGGGAAAATTACAGGCAAACTTAGTGATTTTTTATTGTTAAGTGGACTCTTCTTTGTAATACGTGAATTCCTACCTCTCTTGGAGTTCTGAACAATTTGTTAAATATATATGTAGTTTATCTCCTTCTTTCACTTTCTTCTCCAAGAGTCTGTTGATTTGTTGACATAATTAACTATAAAATAATATTCTACAGAACTAATCAGACTTTCAAAGCAATATCATTATCATTAGCATATTGGCCCAAATCCACAGCTTTTCTCAGAAAGTCACTCAAATAAAAACAACAGAAGAACCCACCAACCTTGATGACTGCTGTCAGATGTCGGTAAATTCAGGAAGGGCTCAGGGCAGTACAGTATTAGGTAGAGCAACAAAATCCAGTCCCTGCACCATCTTGCAAAATTCCTCCCTTGAAGACAGCGCCCAGCCTGAGGCTGGCTGAGGCCTCTGGTCTAGTCTTGTGTTTACCTGTTTATCAAGAATGGCCAGGTGGCTTCAAGGCCCAGGGTGAAAGGCCTAAAGAATGAGTTACTGGAAGATTATTGGACAGCTTGCCCCTCCAGAAACACACCCTGTTAAAACTGCCAAGAGCTACACCGTAAGCTTAAACACCATCAGTACTGCCTCTGCCCAAAGTAAGGCCCAAGTTCTTTCTTTGGCCCACAAGGCCCTCAAAGCTACGGCTCTGCCTGTGCCTCTCACCTTACTTCCCTGCCTCCTCCCTGACTGCAACCCCTGAGGCTCCAACTCTACAAAGCTACTAGCAATCCCTCAAATGAAGGTTTGGTGCCTCTGTTCATACTGTTCTCTCCTCCTTGTGATGGAGGAAATAAAAACTTGCAGTTCATAGAAAAAGACATACAATGCATACATGTCAACCTTTAGCCTCACAAATAATGGAGGGAAATGCAAATCAAAAGAATACTGAGATATAATCGTACACCTTAAAAAATGGGCAGAAAATGAAAATGCTGGTACCCATCTTTGGCAAGAGTTTGGGGAAAAAGGCAGTTTCAGACACTTTTAGTGGGAGAATAATTGGTTCAACCTCCTTTCTGTTTTCAAAATCTACCCTTTTACCCAAGAGTTGAACTTCTAAGCATTTAAGATTGGCTCATCTAAAAGATGTATACAAAAATGTCTGATTTCAACTTTCTTTTTTTTAAAGGCAAGGGCACACTCACAAAAACCCTGGAAACAAATTCAATGTTTATTTATAGGGGAATTGCTAAAACCGATACAGAAGCAGCTGTTAAAAACAATGAAAAGCTAAAGAAAATTGCTAATTATATGTTATTAAGTAAAAATGCAAGTTCTTAGACACCATAGTATGAACGCATTTGTATTAACTCTGTAAAGAGGAAAAGCAACAGTGGTTCTCAAACTGTGATCTCCAGAGCAACAACAACAGCATCGCCAGGGAACATGTTAGAAATGCAAATTCTCAGGCTCCAGCCCAGATCTACTGATTCAGAAACTCTGGGGAGTGCGGCTCACATCTGCCAGGCTACCCTGACAGGTGCTAAAGTTTGAGAACCACTGTATTGTATAAGGACCTAACATACAAAACTTCAGGAAGAATATGCAAAAGCCTGCTTACTGCAGTGACATCTAGGGAAAAGAAATGTGGTGGAAGCTTGAAGGGCAATTTTTAACTTCCCCTCTCTGTGCTGTCTGAATTTTCACAATACGCAGCTAGTACTATAAGAAGAAGAAAGAGCCTCGTACTGCGTTGAATTCTACTTTATATGGCTTCCACCCTCTAGTCCTCATTTTTATCCTACGGGATCAGCCACCTAACCTCCTTTGGGTGAGCTATCCCTTAAAACGTTTTAAGATGACTCTCAGGACATCCTGAGTTTCCTTTCCTCTTTGCTATATACTTTTAGCTCCTATAACCCCTCCATGCCATGGCTTTTCCTAAAATAAAGAGGGAGGAAGAAGGGGTACGGGGCACTTGGTACATTTAACAAGAATGATCTTCAGATACCCATGTTCCCACATGATGCTGTGTGGAGATGAGGGAAGCTGGGCTAGTAGCCCACCGTGAGCACACAGCAGGTCTTCTCTACCTTCCTGGAGGCCCCCTAGATGCAACACATGTTGGGACAAATCAGTAGCCCACCCAGCCCAATACCCAATCTCAGACACTAACATCAGAACAACTTGTTCAGGAGAAAAGGGAAGGGGACCTGGGGTGTCTTCACAAAGTGCCTTTGAAGGTGGGCTTTGAGGTAGCCCTCCTCAAATACCCTACTCTTCCTTTAATAGGTCCCTAGAAATCAGCGTTATCTATTAATATGTCCTGTCAATATGTACCTTCACCTGAATTGCAATGTTTCTCAAACTCATATTTTGTGCCAACCCTCGTCTTGGATCAACAGATTTTGCGTGAGCATTTACTCTCTTCCAGGACTGGTACTAGTGACTTACTAGACAGCTTTGCTGATCCTCCCAACAACTTTGGAGGGTCCACAACCCAGAGACGGGGTAACTAAGGTTCTGTGCATTTAGGTCACTTGCCCAATGTCACAGAGTCAGTAAAAACAGAGAGGGTCTTCAACCCCATGCTCTGTCCACTATGTCACATGATGATTTAAAACAGCCGACCCATAGCCACACTCTAATATCAAAGTTGGCCACATAATTCTACAATCCCAGAATTTCATAAACTACATTGAGTTTGGTGTATATAAATCATGCTTGATTTTATAATTTGCCTTCTCAACTTTCATCCCCCATAGCTGACCAGAAACTGAGTCCTTTCTTAATCTCTTCATCCCATGGCCAGTGTAGCAGAATTCAAGATACTCAGCTCTCAGCCTGGTCTGCAACAGATTTCAGTGTAACTCAGCCCAAAATCCAGATTGCCCAAGGGACTGGCAACACATACATTTAGCCTGAATGATTTCTACTTTATTTTTCCACTCTGACTACACCCAGCCCACACACACAGCACTGCATATGTACCTGCTGTATGAACTCTGCTTCATTTTGTCATCCATGTTGTTAAGAACTTTATAAATAATTTAAGTTGATGAAGGGGTTATAGGACCTCCAGGGTCCTATATAAATCCCTTCCTCACAACCTCAAATAGTCCCTTTTAAAATTTTCTTCAAAAATTCCAGTTGAGGACCTCCACTTCTAGCCAAGATGGAGCAACAGGCACCATATTTACCTTCCCACCTAAAACAACTAAAATAATGAATACAGGAAACTAAGGTTCTCGGGACACTGGACATCAGGCAAAAAACTACAGTAATCTCAAAGAGATGGGGAAAAAATGAGGTATCCTAAAACTGCTCAAGCTTAATGCCTGGGACAGAGGACACAGAAGAGGAAATCCATACCAAGCCCTGCAGTTTCCCGAATTGAGGAGCCAGAGCTAGAGGTCTAAGTAGAACAAGGAGGCTAGAATTCTTGGGGCAAAGTACAAGACAGGAGAGAGATGTACAGGAGGATGTGCTCCTGAAGTATTCAGGAGAGTACCAATCACTGTATGTATGTGAGGAAACTATCTGAGCCAGAAGCACTCAAAAGGATCACAGAGAACAATCAGCGGATTTCACACAGGGCCATGAATAGTGCCTATTCAGACCAGCCAGTGTGGAAAACCTCATAATTAACAGGGCATGGGGTAGAGTACACAGAAGGGTTTTACCTCAGCAGTGAAGACGAATTAGCCCTACTCAACAAAGCTTAAAGCAAGACTCAAAAGGATAGAACTGTTTCCAAATAACTTACTCATGCCCCAAAACAAAGCTCAAGTGTATTTATAGAAATACAAAAAATATCTAGCACTGAAAAGGGTAAAATACATAATGTCTGATATTCAACCAAAAATTACCAGGCATGCAAAGAAGCAGGAAAATACTACTAAAATGAGAAACATCAATGGACACTGACCTAGAATTGACACATTTGATGGAACTAGTAGACACATATTAAAACAGCTATCATACCTGAATTTCATATGTTCAAAAAGCTAAAGGAAAGAGTGAACTTAAAAGTTCACACATGCAAGATTTCAAAAAAGACTCAAGTTGAAATTCTAGAAATGAAAACTAAAATGTTTGAGATGAAAAGTTAACTATATGAGATTAGATAACACAGAAGATTAGTAACCTTCAAGACACAGTAATAGAAGCTATCTAAAATATAACAAAGAGAAAAAAAGATTTTGCAAAAATAAACAGAGCATCAGTGAGCTGTGGAAAAATTTCAAGTGGCCTAATATATGTGAAATGGGAATACCTGAAAGAGAGAACAAAGAAGGGACCAGGAGAAATATATGAGACATAATGGACACAACTTTTCCAAATCTGATGAAAACTATAAACCCATATAATCAAGAATATCAACGAACCCCAAGCACAAGAAATATAAAGAAAACTAAACCAAGAAACATCATAATTAAATTGTTCAAAACCAATGATAAAGAGAAAAACTTAAAAGCAGTCAGGGTGGGGGGTGGCAGATTATGCAAAAAAAAAAAAAACTCGCGAGAATGACAATGGATTTCTTATCAGAAATAATGCAAGCTATGAGACAGTAGAGGAAGATCTTTGAAGGACTAAAAGAAAAAAACTTTATATCTAGAATTCTTTACGCTGTGAAAAAATCTTTCAGAACTAAAGCTGAAATAAAGACTTTATCAGACATACCAAAAATGACATACCAAAATTCACCACCAGCAGAACTGCACCACAAGAAGTGGGGAAAAATAATATCACATGGAAATCTGGATCCATAAAATGCAAGGAAGAGCATAAAGGTAACTATGTGGTACATATAAAGACTTCTAAATATTTTTTGAATGTCTTAAAAAGAGAGTTGCTTAAAACTAAAATAATAACCATGTATTGTGGGGTCTAAAACATATATGGAAGTAAAATATACAACATGAAATAGCAGTAGCACAAAGGCTATGAGACAAGAATTAGAAATACATTGTTATATGGTTTTATATTACATATGAAGTGGTATAATACCACTTGAAAGTTGACTCTGATAAATTAATGATGTACACTATAAACCTTAAAGCAACCACTAAAATAATATCTGAAAAAAGGATATGCCTAATTAGCCAATAAAGGGGGAAAATGGAATTTTAAAAAATTAATCTAAAAGAAGACAAAAGAGAGAAAAGAGACCAAGAAACAGATGGAACAAGTAGAAAAAAAAAAGCAAGATGATATGTTTAAAACAAACCATATGAATTGCATTATATACAGTCTAAACACCCTAATTAAAAAGCAGAGATTGTTAGGCCTTGCTTTGTTACCCAGTCTAACTATATGCTGCCTATAAGAAGCACACTTTAAATATAAGGAGACAAATAGGTTAAAAAGCAGAAGGAAGAAAAGATATACCATAAAAGAGCAATCAAAAGAAAGCTGAAGTTTGCTGTATTAACATAACATTAAGTAGATTTTAAAGCAAAAATATTATCAGGAATAATGATTAAGTAGCTATCAGAGCAAAACATATCATCAGAAATTATGAAATAATAAAGGGGATGATTCACCAAGATGACTTAAAAATCCTAAATATTAATGCACATAATAACAGAGCATCAGAATACATAAAGCAAAATCTGATAGAACTGCAAGGAGAAATGCATATGTCTACAATTATCATGAGAGAATTAAATATGTCACTCAATAATTGGTAGAACAGATAGAGAGGAAATCAGCAAGTATATAAAACATTAAGAGTAGTCAATGAAGCTACCTAATTGACATGTAAAAAGAACTCTACCCAACAAGAGCAGACTACACATTCTTTTCAAGTGTACGCGGAACATTTACCAAGACAGACCACATTCTGAGCCATGAAACAAGTCTCAAAAAGTTAAAAGGAGTCAAGTCATACAAAGTACTCTCTGTGACTACAGCGGAATTAAAAGTCAATAATAGTTAGATATGTGGAACATCCTCAAATATTTGGAAACTGAATAACACACTTTTATATAACCATGGGTCAAAAAGACATTAAAAACAACTAGAAAGTATATTCACTGAATGAAAATAAAAACAGCAAAAGTTGTGGGATGAAGTTGAAGCAATACTTAGAAATTTACAGCATCAAATGCCTATCTTAGAAAAGTCTCAAGTAAATGACCTTAATTTCCACCTTAATAAATTAGAAAGAAATGAGTAAGAGGAAGCCAAAGTTAACAGAAGAAAGGAAATCATAAATTTTAGAGCAGAAATCAGTAAGTTAAAAAAGAAAAGGAAAACAATAAAGAAAATAAATGAAACCAAAAGCTGGTTCTTTGAGATGATCAATAATATTAATAAATTTCTGGCCAGAATGATCAAGAAAATAAAGAGAAAAGAGACAAATAACCAGTCTTAGGAATGAGGAGATGAAATTACAAAAGATTCTATAAATATTAAAATGATAATAAGGGGATATTATGAGCAACTTAGATAATATGTACAAATTCCTTGAAATACACAAACTATCAAACCTCATTCAAGGAGAAACAGATAATATGAATAGTCCTATATTATTAAATCAGTTGACTTCTCTCCCCCACAAAAAAACTCCAAGCCCAATGGTTTCACTGATGAATTCTACTAGATATTTAAGAAAAGCAATAATGGCAATTCTACACAAATTCTTACAGAAAACTGAAAAGAAGGAAATACTTGCCTGTTCATTCTATGAGGCCAGAATTATCTTGATAACAAAACTTAAAATACAAGGAAAGAAACTATATCAATACCCATCATTAACACAGATGCAAATATTCTTAAAATTTTAGCAAATAGAACAGAAGCCAACAAAATATAAAAAGGATAATATAGGTCCTGGCCACGTGGGATTTATCTCAGGAATACAAAGTTAATTTAACATTCCCCTCCCAAAAATGAATGTAATTAATCATATTAAGAGTCTTTAAAAAATGATCTCAATAGTTACAGAAAAAAGCAACTGACAAAATACCCATTCTTCATTTAAAAAAAACAAAGAAAAAACAAAAAAACCGTTTCAGCAAAGATGGAATAGAATGGAACTTCCTAAAACCCTTTCAGCAAAGATGGAATAGAATGGAACTTCCTAAACCTGATAAAGAGCTTCTACAAAAAATATACAACTAACATCATAAATCATAATGCTGAAGATATGAATGCTTTTCCCTAAGCTCAGGAACAAGGCAAGACATTTGCTCTCATCATATCTACACAACACTGCGTGGAGATTCTAGCCAGTGCACTATAACAAAAAAATAAGACATCCTCATTGAAAGGAGGAAGTAAAACTGTCTTTATTCACAGATAACATGATCACATAAAGAATCTGATGGTACCCACAAAAAAGCTACTAAAACTAATAAGTCAGTTAGCAAGATGGCAGGATACATGATCAATATACAAGTAGCAACAAACAACTGAAAGTTGAAATCTAAGAAGACAATACTGTTTACAATAGCGTCAAAAAATGTGAAATACCTAGAGATAACCTGACAAAGACCCATCTACTGAAAGCTAAAAGACACTGCTGAGAGAAATTAAGGAAGACCTAAATAAATGAACAGATATACTGTGTCCATGGGTCAGAAAACTCAATATTTAAGAAGTTAATTCTCTCCCCAAACTAATGTATAAATTAAATGAAGTTCCAATTCAAATCTCAACAGGCCTTTATTTTGAATCTGACAAAATGACTGTAAAATGGAAATGTAACAGATGCAGAATAACCAATATAACTTTTAAAAAGAACAAAGTTGAAGGACTTATACTACCTGATTTTAATACTTATTACAAAACTACAGTCATCAAAACTAAGTGGTACTAGCATTAAAACAGACAAAGAAATCAATGGAACAAAATAAAACATCCAGAAATGGGCCCACATATACACATGGTAAATTGATTCTGATCAAAGGTACAAAGACAATTCAATGGAGAAAGGATAGATTTTTTAGCAAATGGTGCTGGAACAACTGATACCATATAAAAAAACTAAACTTTGTCCACATCTGGTCCTACAGGTTAACATGAAATGGATCCTGGATTTAATGTAAAATAAAAAACAATAAAGCTTCTTAAAAGAAAAATGGGAGAAAATATTTGAGATCTCAGGCTAGGCATGATTTTTAAGATACCAAAACCATGGTTCATAAAGGAATAAATTGATAAAATTTACATTATCAAAATTACAAATTGATAAATTAGACTTCAGCAAAATTAAGAACTCTGCTTTTCAAAAGACACTGCTATGAAAATATAAGCCATGAAATGGGATAAAATATTTGCAAATCACAGCTGTGATAAAGAACTTATTAATGAGAATATATATAAAAACCTCTTGGGCTTCCCTGGTGGCGCAGTGGTTGAGAGTCCGCCTGCCGATGCAATGGACACGGGTTTGTGCCCAGGTCCGGGAAGATCCCACATGCCGCGGAGCGGCTAGGCCCGTGAGCCATGGCCGCTGAGCCTGCGCGCCCAGAGCCTGTGCTCTGCAACGGGCGAGGCCACAACAGTGAAAGGCCCGCATACCGCAAAAAGCAACAACAAAAAAAACCTCTTGAAAGTCAATAAGGAAACAAACAGCCCATTTTTAAAAAGTGGACAGAAGAAATAAACACTTCAGCCAAGAAGATATATGAAATATATACAGGGAAATAAGCAACATGATAAGAAGTTTTAAATTATTAGTCATTAGGGAAGTGCACAACAGAACCCCATGAGAGGATTCCACATTATTAGAATAGCTAAAATTTAAAAGAGTGATCACACCAGTTGAAGCAACTGGAATCACTTTGAAATATGGTTTGGCTGTTTCTTAAGTTAAGTATACACCTACCATGTGAACTAGCCGTTCCACTTTTAAGTATTTAACTAACAGAAATGAAGGCTGTACGAAGACATTTATACAAATACGGATACTGGCTTTATTTGTAGTAGCCAAAAAGCAGCAAATAATCCAAATGTCCATCAATGGGTTAGTGGATAAACTAAATATGGTATAGTTGTACTCAGAAAAAAAAAAAAACCACTATGTATGCACACATAACCTGGATAAACTCAAGAGGATTATGCTAAAGAAAAGCCACCGCACACTAAAGATACATATTCTATGACCCCACAGATAAAATCCTAAAAGAGTTTAAATAGTGACAGAAACAACTCACTGGTTCTTGGAGGGATTAGAAAGGGGCATGACCAATCTTTGGGGGTATTAGAAATGTTCTTTATCTTGATTGTAATGATGGTTTCATGGATAAATACATACGTTGAAACTTCTCAAATTAGACACTTTATATATGTACAGTTTACTGTATGTCACATATACCTCAATAAAGCTGTTGAAAAATATCCTAGTGGGGAATGCCTTTTCTTTCCTGTGGTACCTTGACTGCTACATCCTTTCTTCATCCCCTACATTCAATCAGTAATTAATTCCTAACCATTCTATTCTAATCTCTCTCCTCTAGTCACATAGCTACTACACTAACCCATCTCTCACCTGCATTATAATAGCCTCTCTCCAATCTTCACCACTCCAATTCATTCTCCACCCTGCAGCCAGAATTAACTTTCTAAAACACAAATCTGACAGTGTCACTTCAATAGCTGCTGCTTGCTCTGGAGATGCATTTCAAACTCCCTTAACCTGATTCACCTGACCTTCCCTGATCTGGACTTTTCACTCTCCCGAACCTCCTTTCTGGTGATTTCCCCTTACCCTTTCCAGTCCGCCCATACTAATCAACAATGCACCAGACTTGCATAGCTTTGCCCATGCTGTTCCAAGTCAGATAATCCCCTTTCCTCTGTCTTTCTCCAACCCAATCACACCGATGCTTTGCAACTCAACTTGGGTATTATCTCCTCTGAGAAGTTTTCAATAAAAGCCTATATTGGGCCATTTGGACTTCTCTCAACTCCTGAGAATCTTTTTTTTTTTAATTTTTATTGGAGTATACTTGATTTACAACGTTATGTTAGTTTCAAGTGTACAGCAAAGTGAATCAGTTCTACATATACATCTATCCACTCTTTTTTTAGATTCTTTTCCCATACAGCCCATTAGAGAGGAGAATCTTCTTCTACCTTGCTACAGCACTAAGCTCACTATCATATAATCTCCCTTGCCAGACTAGACAGAAGCAGACTGGATGAAAGCTTGAAAGCAAAGACCAAGTCTTGTTCATCCTTGCTTTCCCAGAGCCTACCACAATGCCAGGCCAAGAACACATTCCCAAATTAGTGAACAAACAAATGAACACAAGAGCTGGTTTGGATGACCGCCTCTTACATCAGCTGGGTTGACTCTAAATTCCACCTTATAAAAATATGCACAGGTAAGAGGTTGAATAATCTCTGTAGTACATTCTGGTAAAATAATTATTTCAAATACTTTGCGTGGGGGGGGGAGGGTGGTCCCACTCCAGCTGTGAGCTTAAGGGCAAGATTCACTACCTCAAACTGTTTTCAGAGCCAGCTGGTAATTGACTGTGATTTGAACCAAGTGAAAGGTTAGGGAAAGAGAACCAGATTCCAGGAAAAGACAAGGCCCACAGTAAAAATTAACACAGCCTGGAAGAAAGCTCAGTCTCCTCCCAGTAAACTTCTTAATTTCATCCAGAAAGACACAGATCTCCACCCTCTGGGTTACTCCTTTCTCCCAATACACATGTTTTGACTTCCAAATCCAGTAGGGAGACTCCCAACCTCCCTCCCCCTCAAAATCAATCTCCAGGCCCTTCTCACCCTCTCTGTTCCCTCAATCATCCTTAATAAGAGTTCTTAGAGCCTCCCACCAGGAGGCCCTCCTCAGCTGGCTCCCTCCAAGAGCCAGGCCAGTGGCCACCAAGTCAAAAGCCAACCACAGGACCTCATTAACAGGAGATTCCCAGAAGACCACGAGGCAGTCAAAAGGCTGGAAGACCCAGCTGGCAACTTAAAAAGTACAATTTCAGGATATGCAGTCGGTGGATCATAGGAAAGAGGGGAAAAGCAAGCAAAACAAAACAAAGCAGAATTCTACCATCTATATACCAGTTACAAACTAAGAGAAGGCTTGCCTTCTTTCTTACTGACTTGTGGTTCAAAAGCATAATCACTCTCTTCCTCCTGATATCCTATTTTAAAAAGTAACCTAATAATGACTGCTCTTCCCTATCTTGGAAATGACTTGACTTTTTAATTTAGAGACGAAATTAGTTAAGACATGAGAAGTGCTTTAGTGGAAAATAGCCAATGATTAGGGAAATTCACCATTTTGCATCTTGTTCATCTTAAAAAGAAAGGACTTTAATAAAAATAGACACTCCTAGGCCTTTCCTACCCAGGATAACTGTAGCCAAAGAGCATTATACCATCTAAACTAAACTGCACCTCAAACATTACCATAAGCTACTGAAAGCTACAAGCAGCAATGGCCTTAAAATGCCTTAGGTAGCCAGACTGGAATTAAAAGGTTCAAAAATGCCTGGGGAAATGTCCTAAAATACGGTGGGAAGGGGGGGAGAGAGAAAATTAACATAGTTAACTGGATAGTGATGACAGGGGACCCCGGGTTCCAGACATCTCCTAGGCAGCGTTGGGGATGCAGTAAAGGCCCACCCTTCTCTTGAGTGGCCGTACGTCTCACCCAGGAGCGGACACAGTGGACTCAACAAGGTCTCAGGGGCCAACGCACTGCTGGCGTTGGCGTTAAGACTCAGGCGGCCAGACGAGGAAGAGGAGGCAGCGACTGCGGGAAAGGGGAGGGAGGCTTGGGCCCGGGTGCGCTCTCGAGCTGGAGAACGTGCGCGATGCGAGCCTGCGCTTTTGCTAAAGCCCCTGATACACACGTGGGACTGGGCGGAGGGTCACTTACTTGTCCAATCTGAAAACACATTTTAGCTAG
>NW_020174369.1:3645131-3757350 GCF_003031525.2 Neophocaena asiaeorientalis asiaeorientalis | reverse complement strand
AGGCCTCCCCCGACTTTTTAAAGGCCTGAAGTGGGCTCTGTCCTCTCAGGCCGAGAGTTTCCTAGTCTGGGGGATCTTCTTGCAGAACTCACCCACGCAGACTCCCCTCAGCCGCTGTTGGGTACGTGTCCGACGTGTATCCTGTAACTTCGCTTCTCAACCATGCACTGAACACCAAGACTCCTGCAGACAGGTGTTAAAATAAAGAAATTAATAATAATAATATTTATTGAATGCTTACTTTGCGTGAGGTCTTGTTCCCGAGATACTTTACGAAAATGTTCTCAACTAATTTTGTGAACAACCTTCTGAAAAGGTGTCAGTTTGTAAATGTACAAAACAAATGAACCCCAGCCTCTAAGGAAGTTACAGTCTGGTGGGTCCTGGACACACCTATGTCATTTAATCTTCATGATTCTTACCTTTCCAGTTAGCTAGGTACTACTTGTCCATAGTTTACAGATGCAAAGAGTAGGAAACGTTTTTTAGCTTGTTTTGAGACTCACAATAAGTAACAGGAGGGAAGATTCCAACCTGAGCTCAAACATAAGCCATATCTATTAAAAAGGCAGGCTCCCAAGCTGATGGGACTGAAATTTGGAAGAAAGTTTAAGAAGTCTAAACTCTTTATTTTCCTAGAAAAGGAGACTGAGGTGCAGTAAAAGGAAGTGATTTTCGAAGGACACACTGGTCATGAGAGGTAAGCCTTGGTAATAACTGATTTCACAGAACTGGAGTATGGGCCATGTGCATGATAGTCGCTCTGCTATCCTCATAACAACCCCAAATACATGCTCTCATCTTGGTCTTACAGGCGAGGATAGTAGCTCAGTGGGGCTGAGGCCACGTGATTAGCTGCATCTGCTAGGGGCCCTGGTTTGGGGATGCCGGAGGAAGAAATTTTCCTCTATCCTTCTAGGTTCTTCTGGCTGGTCTAAGAATTAAATTGACATTATGAACGGGAGAAAATCAGATGAAAGTTTAATAACGTGTACATGGGAGAGACCCAGCAAAACTGAGTAACTCTGTAAAGACATCTTCCACTAAAGACAAAAAAAGGATGTAGGGGGTATTGGTTTATGTCTTCAAAAGGGAGGAAGGCAGTTTACATGAAGATGGAAAAGCAAATGTTTGGTAAACAAATGTTTCCTGGGTGTGCTAAGACAGTGGGACACAGGAATTTAAAAAAAACAAACAAAAAAACCTTCCTAGATTACTCTCGGTCTACCATATCTAGTTCATACTATAGTACAATGAGAGCTGTCTTCCTGGAAGAGGTCCTCTGTCTACATTCTTTAGGCAGCTAAGGAGGACATCCAAGTTTCTTCCTGAGTCTTTTTGGGCCTTGATTGTTTTCAGCTGTAAATAATTCACGTGCCAAAGAGACATTTTGGGGTGGCAAGTTTTGCTCCCGTACAGGGTCATTTTCTTTCTTCTACACCATGACTGTTCACCTTCATTTCCAACAAATATCTGGAGATCTAACCATGGACTCTTTGGGAATGTAGGAGGTACTAAGATCTGGTTACCTGGCACCTGTGTGAATCATCATGTACAACAGGAATGATAATATTAAGACCTCTTCATCTTACCTTTCCAGAGTATTGTGATGAGTAAATGAGGTAACAAATATGGAAATACTTTGTAAAGTGTTAGATGCTGAATATGTGTAAGACAGCTTCCAGACCCTCCTCATTGTACATCAGGAATAGAATAAATGAAATATACTGGTTGCCTTAGGAACTATGGCAGGAGGTCTCATCTTGGCTAAACTTGAATTAATATGGATTTGCTTCCTGGTCTTTATAGATATCTCTGTTACTAGGCATTTTGTATTTGATCTGAGGTTTGTTTCTTCTTATCATCATGCTATCATTAGTGGTAGCACAGTGGCTGGAGCACCAGCAGCCATCTTGGACCATGAGAGGATTTCAGGAATGAAAGCTACATACAGCAAATCCTCAGGGTGCAAGGGCTTAAGTTTCTGACACCATGCAGCACCAGACAGACACCCACTGCCCACTTCTACTTGTAAGAAAGAAGCTGCTCTCTTGTGCAAGACACTTTAATTGTGTGTTTTCTGTCCATGGGGCCAAACCTAATCATAACTGATACATATACCTTACCTCACGGAAATCCTACAGCAACTCTATAAGGTGATAGGTGCAGAAACAGACCCAGAGAGTATAAATGATTTTTTCGGTGTCATCCAGCCAAGTGACAGAGGCGTAATTTTGTGGCCCATTCTCATTTTCTTTTAAATGGAAAGAAAATGCCTATTGTGAATGAATGAATCTATTTTTTTCCATTTACTTCCATTCTATTCATTTATTCTAGGAGGTGATAAACTTTTTCTATAAAGGACCAAGCAGTAAATATTTTAGACTTTGTGAGTCATACAGTTTCTGTTGCAACTAAGTCTGCCTTTGTAGGGCAAAGCAATCATAGATAAAAGTAAACGAGAGGCTATGACTGTGTTTCGATACAACCTTACAAAAGCATACGATGGCCAGTGTGCCCCAGTGGGCCTTAGCTTGCCAACCTCTGATTTATTAGATTCTGATGTCCCATCACAAAAGTGCATTGGAAATACATTACAGAGGGTAGGGGGATTGTGACTTTGCAGGCACCCTCACACAGTTGACCAATATAAAGTCCAGTGTGTGACGGTGAGGTCCAGTAGAAAGAAAGATCCCTAAACTGATAATCGTGAGATCTGAGCACTCAGTTCATATCTGCCTGAAACAGGATCTATATCCTGAACCAACCTCAGTTCCCTATATGTTAGGAGCAAATAATGCAAATATCATCCCTACTTTCCATAGTTTCCATGGCTACAGGGAGACTGAGATGACATGATATACAGACCATATTTTGAAGGCTATAAATGTTATTCAACTGTGTGTTCACTGCTTCACCTTAGGCAGGGCCATATAGCCTCCTCTGTATCCTTCAGCCCCCCCTGTCCTTACGTCTATCACGGAACTCCTAGAACGTATCAAATGCCTAGTAGTTATTAGTGAATCCGTTTATCCCCACTCCTCGTCCTTAACTTGATATAAAGGGTTATTGTGTTGCATTGGATTAAAAGACTCAATTATTGGAAAGTCTAGATGCCCACTCAAGGTCGCTGCCGGGCAGCGTGGGTGTCATGCGGTCATTGTCCAGTAGACAGGTCACAAGTCACACCCGTGAAGCAGCACATCAGGCTTAAACGAGACAGAAAGAGCTAGGTTGTGAAAGCCTGGAACCAGCTGAACTGGACGTTTGTGTCACTTCCTTCCTGCTCACAGACTGTTTCATGAAACACCAGGAGGCAGACAGGAGTCCTGGCCTTCTCCCTGGTGACCTGTGGAGGCCTTCTGCTACTCTGACTGCATTCTCTGAATGCTTTTCCTACATTAACAACTTGCCCCTCGCCAGAGAAAAGACTTATTTTCCCCGAGACTCTTAGAGCCATGGCACAGAAATAGGTGTGGTTATTCATTTACTCATGAATTCATTTATTCATTCAGATATTTATGTATTCACTCACTTAACAAAGATTTATTGAGTGCCTACTGTTCTATAAAGAGATGGTGTTGAGAAAAACAGATATTGTCCGTGTCATCGTGGAACTGACAGTCACGAAACTGACATTCAGTAAATAAGCATGCAGGTATATATGTGTGTGTGTGTATATGTGTGTGTGTGTGTGTGTGTGTGTGTGTGTGTGTGTGTATAAAGTACAGAGAGGTTAAGCATATATCAATATATCTATATCTATATCTATATGGATTCAGTTGCAAGTAGGAAGAGACATAGGATCTTATGAGAGAGGGGACATGATTTAGACTGAGGTCTAACCGAGATGGGTGATTCTGAGGAACCAGGTGCATTACATGCATTGAAGACCTAAGGGTCTTCAGTAACCTTGTAAAGTGACTACTATCACAACCATTGTACAGATAGGGAAACTGAGGCTTAGGAAGATTAGGTAACTGGCCTAAGGCTGCACTGTTACTATGTGTGGAGCAGGCTGGGCTCTTTCCCGTACTCCACAATGCACAACACAAACCCAGAGGGTGTGAATTTTCCCAGCTCCCACCTTTGCACACACTATGCCTCCTTCCACCGGGAAAGCCTCCCCCGCCATCCTTCTCTTGTTGGATTCATAGTCTGCCTTCAGCGTCTAGTTGAGGGCCTACTTTCTCAGCAAAGTTCCCTCTTCTATCTGAGGCCTCAGCACATCTAGTATTATAAGCTTCTGCAACAATCATCGTGTATTACTCATGCGGCACCGGCCCTGAGACACCTTGTAAAGTTCATTTTCCTTTTTACATGCTTGCACTGGTGGCCTTGCTCCCAGTCCTGTGGGCAGCACGAAGTCATGAGAGCAGACAGACCTGGATTCTTCTCCTAGTTCCTACTTGTTTTCTGGGTGACCTGGAGAACGTTGCTTAACCTCTCTGTAGTTTCCTTGGAGAAAAGTAATATTTATTTCTTGAGATAGATCTTAAAATATGTGTCCCAGGGCTGAACAGATAGTAAGTGTTCCACACTTCTTAGGCTTCTACCCAATTCCAGTCCCTAGATCAGAAAGCCTCTGGAGGGTAAGAACCATGCCTTCTACTTTATAATCTCGGCAACTAGCACAGTGCTCTGTAATAGTGGGTATATCATTGGCACATAATTATGGCGGTGACAGCCTTTACCTGCCTCCTGGGTCCCTTGCTCCTAATCCAACTTGTTTTCTCCTGTCTTTCTTCCTTTCTCAACTTAGACTCCTTTAAGCCTCCCTTAAACTTGATCCTCTGTCAGAAACAGGTGCCACAGCATACACTCTCTCTTCCAAATCCACACTGTCTTCTCAGGAGGAAAATAACTGAAATAGTTCACTGGAGACCCAACAGATGGTCAGTAAGGGAAAACCACTGACCAGAAAGTCTGCCAAGCTCCCCATCCTGGCCACCACCTAGAGCCATATTTTGTATGCAAAATCATTAGTTTATTCAACTCTCTTCTCTAAAGGATGCCAGTAGCTCATTTCCAAAGATGGGGGAATGTTCCAACTTACTTTATTACTTGCCCTCTGTCTGCCTGCCTGCCTGCCTTCCTTCATCTCTTCAGTTAACAAACATGTACTGAGTACTTGCTAAGTGCTGGGCCAGAGCTGGCTGCTATACTAAAAGCACAGAGAAAGAGCTAGGGGCAACCCATGGTGAGAAGAAGAGGGGGTATTGGGTACCAATAGAAAGGAAAGACTGCGCTAACGTTTACTGGGCACTGGCTCTGCACTTCCACATGCAGTGTCACAGTGATTGCTCCCCGCCATGCACCTGAGGGAGTAGGGATTCCTGCTGCAGGAATGAAGGCTCAGAAAGGCAGAGCAACTTGCCGGAAGTCATCTACCAAAAGACGCCACAGGCCAAAACGAAGAGGCAGCTTCTGCTGAGAAGCTAAAGTGGGCAGAGATGCTCATGTTGGATATAAGGCTTCGGATGAATGCAAGTCCTAATAATCTCACTGGTTTCACCCTGCAACACCAGCTTTGTCTTCCATATGTGAGCTGCTCTCCCACTCCCCAGTTCCCAAACCTCACCATCCTAACCAGTTCCACACCACATACATCCTTCTCCACTAACGCTGCCTAGTTTCAACCCCACAGCCTCTTGGCCATGAGTCATTTCAACAAAAGTGCAAACTATGTGATGAGCCATGACAACAATGTGCAACCCTAAACTCCAATGAGTGTTTTTCTACAACGAGGGAACAGGTGGAAGAAGAGAGTCCAGGGCCATGAGATGATGACAAGGCCAAAGGAGGGGTGGGAGTCGGCCTGTTAGGACATACATGCTCCAGGCCTCAGGGGTGAATCAAAGGAGGCCCCTGGAGCCTGTGCAGTATCCACTGCCATTCACTTCTCGAGAATCATGGCATTTGGAAACCATTAAAGAACATTGGTTTGGGTAGTTTTCAGACTGGATCCTATCGGAAGATGCCTGCACAGAAAGAAGAGGCTGAATGGACTCCCAGGCTTTCCACAATGCCCCCCTCCCCTGCCAGGTTGTTCTCTTCTTCAAGACACCAGATGAGGGGGCTGGTGGGGGCTGAAACCCTGTCCCCACTCTGCCAGCTAAACTCTGGGCCTGCGAGGCTGCTCTGCCCCAGCAGAGAGGGCAAATTTTCCTAATTTGCACAAAGTACAGAATAGGATAGTGGTAACTTTGCCCTCTTGCTGCCACCAACCACACACATGCACACACATACACCCATATAGCCACACAGACATTCCCACAGACTTACACATAAGCACATATACATATTTATACAAACACACATGCAGATATATATACATTATACAAAGAGCACACAGACATATACATAGACACACGAATATATCATACAGTACATAGACACACACAAATGCAAATTAGACCACAATATAATGCACAGAAATATAGACACAAATATACAGACACAGAGTCAAACAGATATGGATACACAGATACACAAGCCATACAAAGACACATACACACAGTCTCATAGCCACTTATAAACTGCACACACATAAACACATCCATACGTAGATGCATAAACACAACACACAGGCACATAAACCACACAGATATACACACACATACACAGATATGCACACATACATACATCTTTAACCAGAACAACTCTACTTTATCAATTTTACATGATAAATTCTATTTTCAAAATTTTTATGTGACAAACATTTCACTACTGAAAGAGAATTTGCTCTTTTTGAGGATTTTTTTGAATTCATTTATTGATCAAATGTTTGATGACAATATGTTGAAATAAAATGATAGTAGGAAGTGGGGTACACTCAGACATATTAGTGGCAGGTCTTTCCATGACATGCCTTGTAAATCATTTTGTTTTTATCATGATGAAAAATTTGTGACTTTCAACACTGCTACATAACATATAGAACCAGAACTCCTGTTTTATTGTTTATACACTTTCAGATACTTAAAAATATGAGCCTCCACTCCATCTCCTTCACCTCCCAAAGGACCTCTGGAGCTATGGAAATGATACAGGGACTTGAAGGCAAGGGTGTAACGTTAAGGAGTATACTAAACAGGACTTTTGGTTGTAAGAAATAAAAATACAAACCAAGCTTGATTAAATAAACAACAAATAAACCAAAAGGCCATTTATTATCTCATGTACTTAGGCAGTTCAGAAGGGAGATGAACTTTAGAAAAGCCTGGGTCCAGGGATTCAAATGATGTCTTTAAGGGTCTTTTGTTCTCCATTTTTCATTTCTTAATTCCTATGTTTACTTCATATTCAAGTTAAGAGCAGTGCATGTGGTAGCAAAGATGCCTAGCAATTGCTCTAGCCTTACAATGTCCTCCTAAATCTTGGAAGATGAGGGTGAGCGTGTCTCCATGCTCCTATTTCTTGCAAGAATGCTGAACAAAGTTTGATTGGCCCGTTTTTAGTCAAGTGCACATTCCTAGGGATGGATTTGGAAAAGCTGAGCTTTTGAACCTGTACCAGCAGGACTGAATAGTGATAGTCGGGGATGATTCCCCAAAGAGATATCAGACAGGAAGGAGAATACATATGTCTTCCTCCCTACCTCCAGAAGCCTTAGTGCGGTACTCATGGGTCAGGCTCTCTGCTGGAGACTGGGACACAAGATAAAAATATTTATATTCTTTCCCTCTAGGAACCCACAGCCTAGTGATGGAGGTGGCATGTAAGCCAATAGTACAGGACACAGAAAGCAATAACCACAAAATAAAAAAGTGTGATAAAATAAAACTTCATCAAAGGACACAAGACAATCAATAGGCAAGCCACAGAGTGGGAAGAAATACACATATCTGAGAAAAGATTTTAATCCAGATTATATAAAGAATGACTACAATGCAATAATTTTTAAAAATCCCAAATTTTAAAATGAGCATAAAGCTTAAACAGACATTTCATAAGGGAAGACACATGAATGGCTAATAAACCCATGAAAAGGTGCTCAACATCTTTAGCTATCAGGGAAATGCAAATTCAAACTGCAATGAGATAGCACTTCATAACGTCTAGAATGGCTGGAATTAAAAAGAGACTGACATGAATACTGGAGGTAATGTGGAGCACCAGGACCTCCCCTGTTTTCCTGGTGGGAATGTAAAATGGTAGAACCATTTTCCAAAAGCATGTATCTACACTGTGACCCAGCAATTCATTCCTAGGTATTAACCCAAGAGAAATAGAAATACATATTTATAAAAAAGATTTGTACATGAATGTTCACAGAAGCTTTATTATTAATAACCCAAACTGGAAACAACCCAAATGTCCATTAACATAAGAATGGATAAACAGTCGTATATCCATACAACGGAATACTAGTCATAAAAGAGAATCAAGTACTGATTCATACAATGACATGAATAGATCTCATAGAAATTATGTTGAGAGAAAGAAGCTAGACATACAAGAACATACACTGTATGACTACATTTATGTGAAATTCATCATAATTTATTATGGAAAATAAACTTACCTGCATTTGCCTGATGTGTGGAAAGTTGAAGTTTAGGAGGAAGCCTAGCTGTGCAAAGATATGAGAAAACTCTCTGGGGTGATGGAAATACTCAAAACCTTGCTAGGAGTGTGGGTTACATGAGCATCTCTATTTGTAATTGTGCATTTCATTACATGTGAATTTTACATCAAATGAAAAAAGTTTTAGAGTGTAGAGAGTGCTAGGGAGGTGAAGAAAAATCAGGAATGACAGGATGTTGATAATTGTGGAAGCCAGATGATGGGTACATCGAGGTTCATTAAACTATTCTGTTTACTTTGTGTATGTTTGTAATATTCCATGTGAAAAAAATTTTAATCAAATAAATTCATATCTAACAATATGATGACTTCTATGAGAGGAACAGGAAGTAAGTGTTGTAAAACCAGAAAACCTGGAGCAATTACATGCCGAGGGAGTTGGAGGTGGGGACAGGGGGCTGAGAGTGACTCTTGGAAAAGACGTTGCAGAAAAGAGAACATTTGATTTGGGACTTAAAGGCCAAGAAGACTAAAGCAGTTGGAAATGCCCAGAATAGATGCCCATTAGAGAACCTTGTGGCACTTCTAGTGACAGAACAACATTGGATCACCAATGATATGTACTCTTCTGAAATAACTCTTTTCTCATAGGAGTCAGCGGAGTGGAGTGCTCAGGGCAGAGGAACCGAAGTTAGGATTTCCCACTCAGAGTGTCCTTGGATGATCTAAGTCACAACCCTTCTCTGCACTTCAGTTTTCTTACCTGTGAAGTGAGAGGATTCAACAAAATTATACCTAAGTTCTCTTCAAATGCTTCACAGTTGTGAAGCACAACTGTGCTTCACAAGCTAGTTGTGACAAATCAAGGAATAAAACAAAGATCTGAAGACATCTCATTCCCAGAACTTTCTTAATGCTCTATTTCATGTATTCTAAGACTCACATTCTTATTTAACATTTAACATCACAGAAATCAGGGCACGCCTTACAATCGATGATGTCAGATAACTAGGCTCCAGCAATGCATAGTTGCATTGCCTGCCTGGAAGTACTTTGTTATTATTCCTGGACAAAATGACTGGACAACCACAGTCATTGACGTTTTAATCAAAAAACCACCTGCGGTCCTTTGGAGGATCAAATATGAGTTCCATTTGTTGTCTGGAAACCTTCTATTTGTACCTTCTAGTAGAATAAGAAAATAGCACCAGCATCAAAATTGGCAAATTGGTACTGGTGGCTTGACAGAAACTTCCAAGACAGCAGAGTAGCTCTCTTTTAAGAAACGCTGCATTCCCCAACTCTCTTGGTGGCTTAGTTGACAATATTGTGTGGAAAAACATATCAACACCTGAGAGGAAAGTGATTCAGAAGAGACGAACCATTCTGAACGTGATGTCTTACGAATACCTTAACCACTGTATTTTGCTTAAATTTTCCTTTTTACATGTACACAAGAGCAATATGTGATTGACATTGAAGCAGCCTAAATGTCCATCAACAGATGAGGGAATAAAGAAGATGTGGTATATATATACAATGGAATACTACTTAGCCATAAAAACGAGTGACATAACGCCATTTACAGCAACATGGAGGACCTAGAGATTACCTAAGTGGAGTAAGTCAGAAAGAGAAAGACAAATATCATATGATATCAATTATAAGTGGAATCTAAAGTATGACACAAGTGAACTTATCTATGAAACAGTAACAGACTCACAGACCTAGAGAACAGACTTGTGGTTGCTGAGGGGGAGTGGAGGAGAGACGGATTGGGAGTTTGGGGTTAGCAGATGCAAACTATTATATACAGAATGGATAAACAGCAAGGTTCAACTGTATAGCACAGGGAACTATCTTCAATATCCTGTGATAAGCTATAATGGAAAAGAAGAAGAAAAAGAATGTATATATATGTGTGTGTGTGTGTGTGTGTGTGTGTGTGTGTGTATATGTATGTATAACTGAATCACTATGCTGTACAGCAGAAATTAACACAACATTGTAAATCAACTATACGTCAATAAATTTTTTAAAAAGAGCAATATGTGATTAAAAAATATGTCAAAGAAGTCTAAAAGAGATTTTCATTAAAAATTATCTAAATCATGCTTAATTATGTCTACAAGAGATTTTCTCAGTATTAATAAAAGTTTAAAAAACTTGAAATCATAAGAAGGCATTGTCACAACTTAATTGGCAATGCTTTTTCTTTCTAAGAGATATGTAAATTAAGACTTAACTGATGAAATATGATACTGAAACCTCATGCCTTCCCCAGCACTTTCTTCCTGTTTCTCTATACTTTTTGGAGCCTATAGATAAGGTGTCATTTCTGAGGGCTTTCTGTTATAGGAACTGTGCTAAAGGCTTTACAAACATCCTCTCAGTTATCACACAATAACCTTGTAGGAGACACCATTATCATACCCTTTTAATGTTGAAGAGACTGAAAGATCCTACCCCAGGTTAAAGACTTTGCGCCACTTCCTTTCTGTAATTAGTGGAGAATCACAAAATGAACTTTTCCCAGCCCAGATAAACTTTTTAGAACCCATCAATGACGATAATGCATCAAGCTCCTGTGTTTTGGGGCAGCACTGCAGGAGGTCCTGAGGTTAGAACAGTCACTCACATATACCCCAAGGAAGGCAGGCAGCATGCAGTGGCACAAAAATAAGCTTTGGAATCAAACAGAATCAGGTTTTAATCTCAACTCTGCCACTTGTAGATTGTGTGATTTTGAGCAAACTGTTCTCGGAGCCTCAGTTTCTTCTTCTGTAAAATGGAACTATTGTTACCTACGTCCAAGAGTTGTATGAGAGGTAAATAAGTTCACTCAATTATTCACTTACTCAACAAATATCTACAGAGTGCCTACCTCATGCTAGTAAATGTAATGTCAAATGAATACTATGCAAAAGACCCTAGCAGCATGGCGGGTACATAGCAGACACTCTGGGGAAATTTTGTTGTTCTGTTTTTATTTTTCCAAACCAATGTCCCCCTTCTACTAGCACCTCATTTTAAATTTGCAGAGTCCCCTCCACCTCCAATCTATGATACATACTGTAATCAGATGCCCTGCCATTCCCCGGCCTGGGGGTGAGCATGTGAACCAAGGTAGGTCATGGCCATGCTCTCTCTGGAATTTGAAACTTCAGCAGAGTGACACAGACTGAAAATGGTAGGAGCTCATGCATTCCACCCTTTTCAGAACTGTTCTGCCAGGGAGTGCAGCTGCCTTAGTTCCTACACATTTCCAAGCCTGATTCTCCAGTCTTACTATCATTTTTGTTTGTTTTGAGGTCATGTTATCATTCCAAAAATTCCCTTTTGCATAAACTACGCAGAAGTGGTATTTGCAAACAAAAAAATCAGATGCCCAGTAAAGAAACAAACAAACAAAAAAACCACATTAACTCCCCTTTCTCAAGCAGGTATTATTAAGTTAGAAGAGTAGAAGAGGTACAAATAGGATAATTAAGGGCACATAGAAGTTAGAAGTGCTCACTTTAGCAGCATAGATAATAAATTCAGAAGGGATATTCTAAATAACAATGCCAGTAACTTACACTGGTTGGGGGTAGCCCTTACTATGGAATATGCATGGTACACACACTGTCTCATGTAAAGATCGCAGATACCTGTGGAGTAGATATCATCATCTTCCGTGTCTTAGTCGAGGACGTGAAAGCTCAGAGAGGTTAAATAACTTGCTTACAGCTACATAATTAGTGGGACCTAGTGCAAAGTAAAAATGCAGGGCCCCATGTTGAGAAATTATTAAGAATTTCAAGATGGTGACAGCAGAGCACTAAACCAAGTTCAGACTCCTTATGAGCATGGTTCCCCCCTTCCCTTACCCTCATGACTGCATGGGTCACATGCCCATAAAGTTGGCCCAGCTTGCTTAAGTTAGTAAGTGACAGAGTTGAGACTTAACACCGAGATCTCTTTGATCCAGAAGTCCATGGTCTCAATGCAAAGTAACCCCCATAGTGGGAGTGCCCCAAGATCAGAATGAAACTGACAGCTATTCCAGGTCATTCAGATTGTCTAGGCACTGCCCTCATCCCGTAGCCCGTAGGGCAGCTGGGGGGACTGAGACGTAAAGTTGATAATCATTTGAACTTCAGAGACTCATAGGGAAAAGCAATTAATCCAGGATCGTCATGATAGGCCAAGCTCTCCCCTGCCTTCCTCCTGGTGTTCTGTTTAGTCCCACCTTTGAGAGGGTCCTAGACCAATTTGACCGAATTTAGAGGAGGCTGAGCAGGATGGTGAAGGAACTGCATACAAGTGTTTATGAAATTAAGAGTGTTTAGCCTGAAGATCAGAAGAATCACAGTTGTCATCAAGTCTCTTTCCTGCTGAGATATAAGGTCTATAAGAGCCGGGGTCTATCCTGCTCACCACAGTACCCCAAGTGTCTGGCACAGTGCCTAGGATATAGTTACTGCTCAACAAATAGTAAGTGGAGCAATCAATTAAACAGTTCACTGAACGTTTGTCAAGTGGAAGAGGGATTAGATGTGTTTTTTTTTTTCCTCAAGAAAGAAGTCAGTTCCAACGGGGTAGACCAGTTTTGACTCTTGGGTATAAGAAAGTTCTATGGCCCCACCATGAAAGAAAAGGCTATTAGGAGGTCCCCTTCCAAAGAGGGACTCAAGTGTGGAGGTGATGACAAGGGTATTCCCCAAAGGCATTCCCTAGAATACCAGAAATGGCAAAGAGGTCTCTGGTCCTAAGGTACTTCCAACTAATTGGTAGTAGCTACCCGGGCCTCTGTTGAGAAGCTTTTCACAGGGAAGCTCCATAAGAAATGGTGCTTTACCTTAGACAGCCTTCTAAACTTTAATGTTTGTGAATCTATGAATCTGTACATTTTCTCCAACCCAGAAATGTTGGTAAGGCTAACTCTAGTGCTCTGAAGTGAGGCAAATTAATTGAAACTAAGTTCACTAAAGTTGTGGGCATTTTGAGGGTTCTTTGCTTCTTAGCTTTGGGCTTAGATACTATAAATATAATATCCAACCCCAGTGGGTGGTCCTGGATGTCGGATTCACCATGCTTACAGACAGCTGTGGGGAAAGAGCTCTGAATAAATCTGTCTAACTAGTAAAGATGGATTACATTACTTCATAGTGATGTTAACCTTAGGAGGCAAAAGTCCAGACAGGTTGAGGAATGGAAAATGAGGACATAAGGGGGGAACAATTCCATTAGCTCTAATCAAAAGAAGAGGCCAAAAGGGGATTAAAATCTATAGCATGCTCAAAAAGGGCAGAGATTAAACCACTCCAACTTCGAAGAGAAAAGATTAAATATTTGCCACTAGTTCCTCTTTCTTTCACCAAGAGAGTTTATTAATTTATACTTAACAGTCTGCCTGCCTCAGTTAACAAGAGTTTTTAAAATGAATAATAGACCCACTCATTTAAAACCAAGGAAAAGAAAATCTACAGTGTAGTTCCCATTTCCTCTGGCCTATATTTTATAACTTTATTTAGACCAGGGATTTTAAATCTGAGGATCCAAGCACTCTATTTTTTAAGTAGGATTCAGAGGGTCACTACAGTTTTATTAGAATTTTAAAGTATATACATACAATAGATTTTTTTTTTTCCTGGTGAAATGGCTCATAGCTATTTAAGATTGTTAAAGAGGGTCTCTGATTACACCTCTGGAAAAAAATACTAAAAAATCTTAGATTAACTTCCTCATTTTAAGCTTTCTTCTCTCCTTGATTCAGATATTCACTGAATGCTGGGCCATGTGCTAAACGCTATTCTAAATATTTGTACTGAGTGCTTCGTCATTTACCTACCTCTTGGGAGGTAGGTAACATTGCCTGCCCCTCACCTTTTTTCTTTCTCGAAGCAAACAGACTCAGAGAGTTTAAATAATAGTAATTGTTACCGTTTATTGAACACTTCTGACATGCTCCTTGTTCCTACACTCATTAGATCTTACAACAATCTTGAGAGGTAAATGTTATTTTCTTACTGTGTCATCAGTGACAAACTAAATGATCAAAAAAGTTGAGTATCTTGTCCAAGGATATTTGACTGGGTAGATGAAACTTGAACTTGAGCCCAATTCTAGTTCCAAATCCTCTTCTTTAGTCACTACACCGTACTATTTTTTCTTGGTAGGCTGTAGTACTTGCTGATGTGCACACATATCACTTACCAGGGACTGCTATAGTGTTCACTGTCTGACTGACCTCCTTTGTAGTCTGAGCTCGGTTACACCAACTTCCCTTCCATCGATGGACACTTTCAGAAGATGGAACATATTTCACCAAATAGGAGTAATACAAAAATATCTTACAACTTTCCCCCTCTGGAAATTGTTTCCAGGCCACCCAAAGTTGTATCCACAAGTGTTTGTGTGCTTCCTGCGAAACTGTCTCACAAGAGAGTAATCTCCCTTATTGGGACTCACGGGCGCTCTGTTACCAGGAAGGGGATGGGTCTTCCAGGTGCAGACCGAGAAAGACAGCAACTCGGGACTGATGGAGTCCTCAGAGAAGATACCCCCTTTTCCATATTTCTGATCCTTCCTGATCCTTCAAGGCTCCAGATAAATCCCTTCTCCAAGAAGCCTCCCTGGCTGGACGTTTGATCTTGTTAGCACCCCCAAGTCAGTTGAAGAATTGCCTGTGAGCAGAGGAGGTATGAAATATTTGATATAACAATCTCTCACTCACTCCTACACATTTTTCTTTTCTTGTCTGTAACGCGCCAGACATGTCTGAGGTGAGCAAGGTATAGTCCCTCCTCTCGAGTGGTAGGGGAACTACATGTGAAGAAATAATTACAATCACTGTGTTAAGGGCTAATGTAGCGGTATTTTTCAATTAATGTAGCAGCGTAGAAGAGCTAGAAACAACCTCCCTGTGAGTGCTCAGGAAGCCTTCATGGGGAAGGTGACATTTAAGTGTGGTTGTGAAAGAAGAGCAGGAATTTTCCAAGGGGAAAAAAAACATGGTGCTAAAGGCATTCGAGGAGGGTACAGCATAGAGGTGTAAACAGTCACAATGTGTTGGGGAACAACAGTCTTTCGGTTTGACTGGAAGGGATGTGTATTGAGGGTTAAGTCTGAGTTTGGTGCAAGACTGTGAAAGGCCTTATGTGTCGGCTCTGAGGTCTTGACTTTAGCTTGTCTGCACTATAGCATTTTCTTTTAAATTAGTTGAATATTTTATTGCATGTCCCCCTTATTATATTACAAACATGAGTGAGAAATAGAAGTTAGAAAAGGCATTATAGAGAAGAGAAGCAGACAACTGTATAATTAAAACAGTTACCAAAGATGGAAGCAATTAAGCATAGCTATACCAATAATTTCTAGCTTTAATTAAAGATATGTGGGACAAAGGACTGTGTATGCAGTGTGAAGCAAACAAATACAACAAAGAAAATGCTTTGCTCTTAAAATAAAAATTTCAATAAGAAGAAGATTAGGAAGGAGACCAGGAGACAGGAAGGTGTATGTATTGAGTGCCTGTTCTGTGTTGTTGTTGCAAAAACTGAATTAATTGTAATCCTTGGTTCATGATATGCTCTTATCATGTTAGCAGTGAGTAAACTCCCATCATCATTGTTAATAGTAAATTAAAATATTATTGAACCTGCCACCAAACATTAGAACTGGAACGTTGGTGTTTACCCACGTGTTCCTCTTCTTTCCTTCTCCCTCTACCCCCAGCCAAATTAACAACTTTCCAAATGCTCTTGACTCTTGCAATGTTTATTCCCTACTTTTAATATACAGTATGCACACACACATATACATAAACACATTTGCATTTATTATATTACAGAGATTCACCCCCTCTGGTGCATATGGCTGTAGTTTATTCCTTTCACTGCTGAGTATCTTCTATTGTGTAGCTAGATCACCATGTATTTAGCCTTTCTGCTGTCAGTGGGATTGGGGGTTTTCTTTGATTACCTACTCTATGAAGAACTCTCTGATTTTTTTTTTCTCTCTCCAATTTCAAATTTCCCACCAACTCTTTGAGCTGGGTATTATTATTTTCCCTTTATGGGTGAGGACACTAAAACTCAAAGAGGAAAAGAAACTTTCCTGCTGTCACGTGGCCACACAGTGGCAGAGCCAGGGTTTAATCCAATTCTCTGTGAATCAAAAGCCTGCAGCAGCACTTCCTCCCTTCCTTGGAGGACCAGTTCTTCTCTCGATCCAGTGTGTTAAAGGCTCAGGAGACTCCCCCAGCTCACTTTTGGTTTTTCTGAGTCCCCGTGAGTCACTGCTGGGGTGAAGAGGGGATTTCCTGAGCTGCCCCTGTCAATATATGTCAGAACATCCTGTTCACTCAGACAATTCCATGGGTAGTAGTCAGCTGCACTGAGAACTTCTGCCAGCTACTTGGACAGGCCCAGCAACCTACTAGAATGGATTTCCTCCTTTCCCCCATTTGTGTCCTCAACTGGGTAATAACAATAATAGTAGTCGTAGTAATAATAATAGTAATCCTTTTCTTGTAAAAAGAGCTGTACCATTTCCAAAACTCTCTGAGGAAAATAAGTACTGTTAGCCCAGTTTTGCAGACCAGGAAACCAGGTTTTGTGATTCAGCTAGTAAATGGTGGCTAGTAAAAAGGACTCCTAGTCCAGTGCCTGTTCTGTTTTTCTGTACAAATATCTCCTACTTTGATTAAATGTATCACACTATACTAAAGACTTTAGGATTAGAGTCTGAAAACCCGATATTCAGGCCATTCCCCCAACATCATCCTCACTACTAAGAGTTCCATTATTTCCAAAGTAAAAATACTCAGTCAGGGCTTCCCTGGTGGCGCAGTTGTTGAGAGTCCGCCTGCCAATGCAGGGGACACTGGTTCGTGCCCCGATCCGGGAAGATCCCACATGCCGCGGAGCGGCTGGGCCCGTGAGCCATGGCCGCTGGGCCTGCGCGTCCGGAGCCTGTGCTCCGCAACGGGAGAGGCCACGACAGTGAGAGGCCCGCGTACCGGAAAAAAAAAAAAAAAACAAAAAAAAACTCAGTCAGCTTTTTAACCCATATAATATCTGCAAACCACAGATTTAGCTATATAACAGCTGCAATACAAGAAAGAGGCAGGTGATTTTATGATGTGGTTTGAAGGTGCTAGAACATCATCACCCATTAATGTCTCTTTCCCACTGTCTGCCACAGAGACGGAAGCTCCACTACTCCTCCATTTGTGCCTTGGTTGTTTTCAACCTTCAAAAAGCTTTTAGGAAAAGGTGAGATCTAGTATAGGTCCTAGTAAGAAAAATTATTGAAAACATAGACAAAACTTTAGGTGTGTGTTCTTTCAGTATCATGTTGGAGCACTATCTAATAGGCCTACTGTAGGAGTATTAATTTTCTAATGTTTGGCACATGATTTACTATTGTTTAAGGCCCAGAGTCTGTGAAGAAAGATAATAACTTATAGATTTGTTTCCCAGTACAGATGTAAATGATTTTTGTTTGGAAGAAAAATAACCCCAAAGATTACGGTTTTATTGCCTTGTAGAACATTAACCAGTTTTGTGTTTAACCAAGCAGTCTTATTCCAACGTACTTTCTTCAGCACATAAAACATGTCTCACATGTGAATGATTTTTAGTAATCTGCTGGTTCCCTCATTAATAACTTAGATTACTCTTGTGCTCGCTCTATAATTGTTGATACTCTTTTTAAAAAAATTTTTATTGGGATATAGTTGATTTACAATGTTGTGTTAGTTTCAGGTGTACAGCAAAGTGAATCAATTATACACATACATATATCCACTCTTTTTTAGATTCTTTTCCCATTACAGAGTATTGAGTAGTTTCTTTTTTTTTTTTTTTTGTGGTACGCGGGCCTCTCACTGCTGGGGCCTCTCCCGTTGCACAGGCTCCGGACGCACAGGCTCAGCGGCCATGGCTCACAGGCCCAGCCGCTCCGCGGCATGTGGGATCCTCGCAGACCGGGGCACGAACCCGTGTCCCCTGCATTGGCAGGCGGACGCTCAACCACTGCGCCACCAGGGAAGCCCTGAGTAGTTTCTTGTGCTATACAGTAGGTCCTTATTGGTTATCTATTTTATATACAGTAGTTATATAAATCCCAATCTCCCCGTTTATCCCTCCCTCCCCCTTACCTCCTGGTAACCATAAGTTTGTTTTCTACATCTGGAACTCTATTTCTGTTTTGTGGCTAAGTTCATTTGCACCCTTTTTTTAGGTTACACATATATAATTGTTGATATTCTTAAAAAATTATACTTTGACAATCCAAATTTTTAATGCCAAAAATGAGAGTTTTCTAGCCATTATTACCACATAACAAGCTACCCTAAAGTTAGTGACATAAAACAGCAACCATTTAATTTACTCACAATGTCGTGGGTTGGAACTTTGGGAAGGGCTTACTGAGAAGTTTCTGTTTGGGGTCTGTCATACCATTTGAGTCGGATGTCTTCTGAGGCTGTAGGCGATAGTCTTGATTGGTCTGGGTGTCCAAGATGGCTCATTCTCAGGCTGCAGTTGAGCTGGGTGCTGGCTGGGAGCTCAGCTGGAGCTATCAACAGTAGCCCCTGTATATAGCCTCCCAAACAAATACCTCAAAGTCCCTGTATTTAGCATCTAGAGCATGGTGGTCTCAGGGAGCCAGACTTCATAGATGGTGGCTGGCTTTCCCAGGGCAAGCATTCCAAGAAAACCAGGTAGAGCTGCATGACCTTTACTGACCTAGTCTTGGAAATTGATAGCATCACTTCTGCTGTACCTCATTAGTCAAGGGAAGGGGACATAGACCCCACCTCTTTTTAGGCAAAGTGTCGAGGAATTTTCTGACTATGTCTTAAAAAGTTACATGGGGAACCACTTAAGGAAACTCACATTTGAGATATTACATTAGCAAAAAGGTGGCTGGGACAAAGATGGCAAGAGGAGGTCAAAGAAACAGAGGTAGGGAAGCCAGAAAGGAGGTTTTGTGCTACTTGAATTGAAAAAGTTATTGGAGCCTTCATTCATTCCGGTTCATAAGAGGGGAGAGAAGAGGCACATGTTAGAGAGAATTCAAACTAAAAGTTGAAAAGATTTGGTAGCTGACTGGCTGAGGTCTGCCCTCTTAGCTTTATTTTTTTTAATTAATTAATTCATTTATTTTTGGCTGCATTGGGTCTTCATTGCTGAGCGTAGGCTTTTCTCTAGTTGCAGCGAGTGGGGGCTACTCTTCGTTGCGGTGCGTGGGCTTCACGTTGCGGTGGCTTCTCTTGTTGCAGAGCACGGGCTCTAGGTGCACGGGCTTCAGTAGTTGTGGCTCATGGGCTCCAGAGCCCAGGCTCAGTAGTTGTGGTGCACGGGCTTAGTTGTGCTCCATGGCATGTGGGATCTTCCCAGACTAGGGACCGAACCTGTGTCCCCTGCACCAGCAGGTGGATTCTCAACCACTGCGCCACCAGGGAAGCCCCCAGCTTTATAATAAAGTCTGACTCCACTTTTTGGATGCTTTTAAGCCTCATCCTCCCTCTCCTCCGTCTTCTTCCCCACATCTGGCCAAGCTGGTAAGAAAGCCCAGTACTCCCTCCTTTGGCACCAGTGGGAAGTTTAAATCATGCGTGGGAACCCTCACCACCACAACCACCATAAAAACCCAACCAAGTTTCCTGCCCCTGCCCTCTCTCAAGCCATTTTTGGATGTACTTGCCAGCCACTCTGATCTTCCCCGAAAGCCTCATTATGTGAGTAATACACCTTTTATAATAACCCTCTTAGTGTGTGTACAGTGTCCTCGCACTAAGAACCACAATTTAAGTGGGGATCCATCCTCAGAGGATCATGACAAGTTCCTGGTCACACCAAATATAGTAATTCTGCTTCCTGAATATAAACGATAATAATGGCTAGCATTTATTGCCTTCTTATGCTGGGTGCTATGAGGGAGGCACTATTATTATCCCATTTTACAGGTGTGGAAATGGGCCAAAATAGAGCAGCAAGTGGAGGGGAGAAATTGACCAAGATAATCCCACCGGCTTGAAATTTGGTTGAGAAGCCGGTGGCACCGCTAAGGGAAGGGGACTTGGAGAAGGTCAATTTCTATGGGAAGAAAAATTCAATTGTAGACAGGTTTAGTTTCTGATGAAAGGGACTATATAAATGAAGATGTCCTTTGGCATTTAGAGATAAGGAATTTATTGGGCACCATGTAAGTGCCAGACTCCAGGTAGGTACCCAACAGAGCTCTGGTAAGGAAATGAGAATCTTAGAGTCACCAACATGGTGGATGCTGAAGCTGGAACTTAGATGTCAAGAGAAAGAGAAAAGCAGAGGGTTATGAACTCACATTTAGAGCATAGGAGGAACAGAAAGAGCCAGCAAAGCAGACAGAGAAAGGACAGAGTGCCTAAATGTAGTGGCGTACCTGAGTGGGGTCCAAAACATTTTTTTTAAAGTAAGCCGCCATTTAGAAATTGCCTCTCTGTCTGGGAGAAAGCCTGGGCACCAGTGGAGTCATCTTTCTTTGATCTGAAAGGAGTCTCTCACACGGTGGCCCTTTTTAGTTGCACAAACATAAGGCAAGTGGGCACACAGTGCCAGAGGGAATTCTGTAACAAAGCCTTTTATTTGTGGCTTTGGGAGGCTTCCCTCCCTTCATATTTGAAGTGGATCTCTTGGGTGGATGTAGGAATATTTGCATAGAGACTCAAGAGATTGAGATCTGAACTCTCCTTTGGATATTCAACTGTGTTATGCTCTTTCCAATGACTAGAGATGGCCCAACTAAACTCTACTGGCAAAAAGGACACTGAGGGATGCTTAAAAAAATACACCCCATGAAAAAATTTTTGAACTGATTATCCAGGTTCAGTATTAGCCCTCAGAAGGTGCAAAGGAAGGGTCATTTCAGTCAAGTGTGTGGCCTGTGATTCTGCTGGTGGGAATGCTTCGAGGATAGTTGGAACCACATATGTGGAGCAACATTGGCCAAGAATAACCCTGGGAAGATAGTATTGTCCTTCCTTAAAAAAAAACTCTGCAGCTTTGAAAGGGTCTAAAATAGTAAGAATGGCACTAAGGCAGGAGGTGAGCATGAAGGTAACTAGGCGGGACCAGGCTGTGGTGATGACCCCATGCAGTAGTGTCAGAAGCTGAGTAGAGCCACTCATACACGGACCAAAGCCTCCTTTTCTCCCTTTGAGAGTTATTAGAAATAGCACTGAGTTTTTGGATGAGGAAAGCAATTCAAAGAGAGGAAGCAAAAAGAGAGAGGGGAGCCAGAGCCACGCTCATCTTAATTTTTAATCATGAAAATGTGACCTTAATTGCAACCCAAGTTGGTGAAGCAGCTCATGCAGTTACAAGGACAAGAAAAGGCATATTTATAATAATCCTGCTACCATTCTTTGAACACTCGCTATGCACATTGTTTTGTACTGTTCCTGATACATAAAAGATGCTGAGTGTATGGTAACTCTGATCAATAACATTATTATTAATATTAGTATATTGTTAGTTCAAGTGGTTAAAGTACAGTCCTGGTAGAATAATTAAGTAGTGATGCCACATCATCTGTCTTTTGACTCTCATTCCTTAAGTGAACTCTGACCAGAGCATGAAGAGCTATTGTTAGAGATACGGAAGGAAAGGCTGCAGCAGAAGGCATCGTCACAGCCCAACAGCAAGCAATGACCATCCTTCTTGCAGCTGGGACCTTGACAAAAAAAGGAGAGGCACACTCCTCATTGTCTAGGGATGGTTATTTACCAGGTCCCTGAGTAGCAGCAGGAGGTGGCTTTGCTTGCTTATTTTTTTGTGCCCCACACAGCCCAACCCTGGAGAACTCAGCCAAGGGGGAAATAATCACTTGTAGGCAGGGATGATCTGGCACATCTCCAGGGTTTGAAGGGGAGCCTTCATTCTGGTAGAGATGTCTCCTCCCCTTCCTCCTTTTTCTCCTCTGCCTTCTCTGTCTCACCCTCTTCCTCCTCCCTTACTTCTCTCCATCCTAAACCCAAACCCCATATTTCTTCATATTCCCATCTCTGTGACCTTGGGAACATTTCCTCATCCCACAGATGTCCCACCTACAATGGCTGTTTGGTTAAGGAGTTTTGGGAAACCCAGGATCCCAAATAACTACCCTTCCTAGAAATTCACAATGCAACTCACCATGCGGAGAGCTCTGAGAAATCCTGTGGTGAAGTCACCCTTTAACTCTGGTCAGCCAGGGCTTCCTCATCTTCTTTGCTCCCAAATGCAATCATGTTTTTTTTTTTTTGCAATACTTATTAATATCCCTCAGCACTAGGGCTCCAAAGCATTTGGATCAAGGCATTCCAGGAAGACCGAAGAAGTGCAAAGGCACAAAGGTGTGAAACAATTTTGTTTGACAGGGCTGTGGTAGGAGGAGGGCTGGGGGAAAATTTTAAAGAAATTCGTATGCCTCATATGCATAGAAAAGGGGAGAGTGCAGAGAAAGGCCTAATCCTCAGGAATCAGTTTCATGAGGGCACCTATAAATGCTACTCTGAAAGCAAGTAGGGAGGGAAAGTGAAAGGAAATTACATTGTCCCAGTTCCCCATTAAGCCTCATATGTGTCTCTTATATCTTAGAGGTGAAAATTGGAAGATTGTGATGGATGTGCCTGGCAGTGAAATTAGAGAGGAGAACTAAGTTGTAAGCTAGATATTTGAACTTTATTCTCTTTGGTGCTTTTCAGCTTTTGTTTCATCATGGTACATAGAAAATTAGAGTATATTTTATTCCCTACAGCACAGTGGAGTAAATGGAGGAGGACGCTTGGCCCAGGGATGGAGGGGTCAGTATCTCAAGCACACTGTAAGCCATTTGGAAAGTAATGGAAAGTAGTAGAAGAGCTCTAGGCAGGTAAATGACCTGGTTAGGTTTGCATAAGGGAATCCCTCAGTGGGCTTTTTTTTTTTTTGCGGTACACGGGCCTCTCACTGTTGTGGCCTCTCCCGTTGCGGAACACAGGCTCCGGACGCGCAGGCTCAGCGGCCATGGCTCACGGGCCCAGCCGCTCCACGGCATGTGGGATCTTCCCGGACCGGGGCACAAACCCGTGTCCCCTGCATCAGCAGGCGGACTCTCAACCACTGCGCCATCAGGGAAGCCCCCTCAGTGGGCTTTAACGGAGACCCAGAAAGAGATCCGAAGCAGCTGGTCCTTCTAGTTCCACAAACTTGCCTTGGTTTCCTCACCACAGGATCTTTTACATGTGTTTCCTTCTGCCTAGAGGTGTTCCCTCCAGCATCCCTGGTCTTCACTTTGTTGTTGTTTGCTCATCCTTCTGATCACAGCTCACATATCACTTTTCCAAGGAAGCTGTCTCTCATTCCTCAAACAGAGTCAGGTCTCTTTTATCACATCTTCTTATATATTTTCCTCAATGCCACTAAATTTAATTTACAGCTATGTCGTTGTTTTACTATATGACCTGCTCCTAACTAGACTACGCATTTGTCACATTGCTTCCCTGCCTGAAAAGCCCTCCCCTCACATCTCCACACACTCAAATCATAGCCATCCTTCCAGGTCCATCTGGAGTTCTATTTCCCACCAATCTCCTCGACTGGAAATATTTTTGCCCTTCTTCTCTGATCATCTGCAAATATGGTTTCTGGACATCTCTGGTGGCTTTGTAGAACAGATATCAGAGGATTTTCTTGCCTACCACTGTTGTTTTCTCGGACTTGCCCTGCTTGTCCTCCAACTTCAGCCACATAGTTGCCATGGGACCTTCCACATGAATCCAGGTTGACAACACCCAAGACTCCAGCTCCAGGGGTGAGCGGGGCAGATACTTGAACTCTGGGCCAATGAGCCCATGCTCTGTGATTTTTAGGTTTGGGTTAGAACAAGTTCTTTCAACCTGTCTCATTAGCTGAAGCTCTAAGATGTAGGACTCTGGAGCTGTCAAGGGCCGTTGTTTTGCTTTGTGTAAATCATGGACTTCCAGTAAAAGAGAAGAATGAAGCTGTACACAGAGAGAAGCAGAGACAAGATACTGTCCTGTCAGCCCTGGAGTCTCTGGTTCCAGTAGTTCCTGTGTCCCAACTATATCCAACCTTCACCTAGCCTTGGAGCTATGAGATATCCATGGATACTTCCAATATTTCTTTCACTCTGTCACCAAGAATACAAGCTAATTAATACATCTTGATCTCTTTTGAGAGCTCTTTGAGATGGCATCATTGCTTGAATTAAGGATAACCAGGGTAGAGAAAGTTAAATCTGCAATGAAGCATCCCAGATTTTAACATATATAGTTTCTAAAACACATTTATCTGAAGTCTCCACTGGGAGACAGCACAATATAATGGGAAGATTATGGGCTTTGGAAATCAGGCTCGGGTTTGAGGCCAACTCTATCAGAAATTGTGACTCTAGACAATTGACTGCACTACTCTGAGCCTTGTCTGTCAAATGGAGATATTAGTACCTACATTAAAGAGTTATTATCACAAGGTATAATGAAAAATGCATTAAAGGACTTGACATAGAATCTGGCTCAGCATAGGCACTCAGCATTCCACATTTCACTGAGTCTAAGATACCATCAGTTGTAACAGGTATCATGATTTTAGGTATCACTGAAAAAGGAAAAGCCAATTAATCTGTGACACGCCATTGATGATATAAGGCATTCTGATTTCAGCTGTTAAGCTATGAAAAGAAGTATGTCTTAGAATCGATGAAATGCAGTATATTTATTGGGCACAAATGACATAGGCAATAACGTTAGGCACCGGTGACATGGGAGTGAACAAGACTGGCATTGCCCCTCAAGGAGATAGGATCTAATAATTAATACATTTCAGATTTTCAAAAGGACACAGAATAACTTTAGACTGAATTCCTGGCTTGCAAAAATGCCTAGGACCAAGAAGTAAAGCAGTGGAGAAATACTAGACTTTAATCCTCTTATATGTTGTTAGATCCTATAGCAGTTATATTTTCATGCTCTGCATACAATCCAAAACAAATTGTCTGCTTACAATTAAAATCATGCTGAGTTTCCAAACGTCCAGCCCCCAGGGAGCTATTTGGACACCATATCTTATCCACAATGACGCAATTCTACTTTTAAGGGACAATTAAGGGGTTTCCTTGTAAGTCAGGCCAAACTTTCTCCAAAATACATGAAGGAAGTGCCTAGAAAAGAAAACGTTTGAGGCTTGTTTTCATACTGTTACTTAAGAAAAACAATTTCCAAAAAGGACTGAATTTTTTAAAAAAATTAAATTTGGAAGGCCTGTAATTTTATAGCCCTTTGCAGCCTTTTAGTAGAACAGAACAAAGTCCCTTAGGAAACTTAATGTAACAGTAACCAAATGTCCTTGTTAAGCAGCCATTTATTGGTCTATTAAATCTGATCTGAACTGTGATATTTTGCGGTAAATCTCTTCTCCAACATAAATTGCTTAAGATGGGCTTCTTTAGGCATCTACCCCACTGGAGACAGCTTCAACATCATCCCAAAAAAGGCAAATGTGTTTGCATCTTCCTGGGCAGCTCTTCCAGGAGGGGAGATCTAAAAAGAACGTTTTCTTTGCCTCTTTTGCTTGGGAAGACTTAAAAATGGTTTTAGACATAGTTCAGTCCAATTTTACAGATGAGATGGGGACCAACAATCAATTAAGTATTTAGTATAGGCTAGGTGCTGTGTTAAACCCTGGGGATGCAGAGATAAATAAGATGTTTTCTCTGCCCTCAAGGCACTCATCATCCAATGGAGACAAGAGATCAGTAAGTAGCGTAGTAAGTGCTAGGCAACTGAGCGAGTCCTGCAAATGAGGGCTGGCAGTTGGGAGAGGAGAGGAAAATAAGGAACCAGGATTCATTCAGATAGTTTAAGTGAAGAGAATGTAATGAAGGGACTACTTAGAGAGTGATGGGAGCAAACAAGGGATTTGGGAGCACCTTGAGAATACTAACAGTGAGAAGCCAGTATCTCTTCTAGACCCAAAGGTGCAAGAGGAAGAAATAGTGTATTAGAGTCTGGTAAGAGCTGCAGCCTTGGAGAGCAGCCTCTCAGCAGGGGCTACAGCCACAGAGGGTCACAGCTGCTGCCAGAGGAAAGGCACCAAAGCAAGAAGAAGAAGAAATGTCCCAGCCTCTCTTTGCTCAGCTTCCTAATTTTCCATTGGTGCTTCCCATTGACTGAATCCAGCTGGAAGCCAGGTTGCAAATGTGATATAACTTAACAGAGTCAGCCTCCCAAAGCATAGAGCAGGGCAAAGTAGGGCAGCAAATGGATCTGGAGAGAGGGTAAATGGAGATTAACCAACACATCTGGCATTTATAACTGTTCAAAGTTTCTTATGTGTGTGTGTACACGTGCATACACATGCTCACACCTCCACACCATGCATTTATTTAGCCAATAAACTGAAGTACCTACTATGTAAATAATAGAAATAAAAGCTGCTGGAGACAGTGTTCTTGGCTTTGGAGGTGAAAGGGTAAAATAAATAAATACCGTTTTCACCATATGGGCTTTCTAGTCTAGTGAGAAAAAGACAAAGTAAATAATCCATAAAGCATAATGAGTATTATCTTAAGGAGAGAGGAAGCTTTGGATTGGGTGGGGAAGTAGCTAATCAAATCTAGGGCCCACAGAGTATTCCCCTGAGAAAGTGACCGTTAAGTTGAGACTTGGGGGTGAATAGAAGCCAGCCACCTAGAGGAGCGAGTGGCAGAGAGAGGAGTGTTCCTGGTGGGGAGAGCACACGTGCAAAGGCCCAGAGGCAACGGTAGGTGTCAAGTTCAAGGGTCTGAAAGACTTCCAGTATACTTGGGCCTTGGAGCATGAAGGGGAAGTGCTGAGAGATGAAACTGAAGTGGCAATCAGAACCAGATTGTTTTGGGCCACATGTTTCCAGATTTTGATGCTAATGGCAAAGAGGAATCATCTGAAAGCTTTAATTAGGTTTTTCCCAAGTTTGAAGGGTTACTTGGGATGTACATTTCTCTCAGCCATCCTAACTTACAGGTATATAGGCATGGTTATGCTCAAGAGATGAGCCCTAAGGACAGTAGGAGCCAGTCGACAGATAACAATTAAGAATGGTGTTCCAGGGTTTCCCTGGTGGCTCAGTGGTTAAGAATCTGCCTGCCAATGCCGGGGACACGGGTTCAAGCCCTGGTCCGGGAAGATCCCACATGCAGCGGAGCAACTAAGCCCATGCGCCACAACTACTGAGCCTGCACTCTAGAGCCCATGAGCCACAACTACTGAGCCCACGTGCCTCAACGACTGATGCCCACGCACCTAGAGCCCGTGCTCCGCAACAAGAGAAGCCACTCCAATGAGAAGCCTGTACACTGCAACGAAGAGTAGCCTCCACTCGCCACAACTAGAGAAAGCCCGCACGCAGCAACAAAGACCCAATGCAGCCAAAAATAAATAAATAAATAAATGTATTAAAAAAAAAAAAAAAAAAAATAGTGTTCCAGGGACTTCCCTGGCAGGTCCAGTGGTTAAGACTCTGTGCTTGCAGTGCAGGGGGCGCAGTTTCGATCCCTAGCTGGGGAACTAAGATCCCGCATGCTGTGCCACATGGCCAAGAAAAAGAATGGTGTTCCAAGCTGAGGGAAGAGCACATGCAAAGGTTCAGAGACAAAAGAATGCAGAGCAGGATTCAGGAACATTAAGAAATTGTTACTGAATGGGACTGGAGAGCGAGTGGAGAAGGTGATGAAGTGGTGGGACAGGTGAGAGATGACTCTGAGTTATTACACCCTTCCTCCCATGCACCGTGAATTTCAAGGCCATAAACTCTCTTACCACCACTAGAGCATATGCTTTCATTTCTTATATGGTAAATACCTAGTACTGAAATTGCTGAGCCCAGGGGTAGACATATGTTTCACCTTTAATAAAAGTTCTCCTCTCCGTCTTTGCTTGTGCTAATTCCTTTATCTAGAATCCCCTTTTCCACCATCTGTTTAAGAAAGCTGCTTGATAGCAGTTGCTGAAACTGTGTATTAAGAGTGCCAGGGCAAGACAAGAGGATGGCAAGTAGGCAGTAGCCAAGTTGGAGAGGGATTGGGGAGGCAAGTCAACAGGAGTGCGGCTCAAAATGCAGAACAAGTACCAAAAGTAATGACAGTAATTTCAAGATGGAATCTGTGAAACAAGGAGCTTTTAAGAGCAAGTTAGTTTTAAATCACCATATCCAGCCTTCTTCAGGGTTTTGCACTCCCCTTAAAGCTGCAAGTCTCAGTGCTTATTGCCTAACCAGAGTGCTTTGTTCTTTCCTTTTAATATTCTGTAACATCTGTACATAGTTTTCTTCATTAAATGGTGTGCCAGGCCCTCTTGTAGTCTGGTGATTGAAATGTAAACTGGTACAAACCATTTCAAAGATATTGTGTGGCATGTGTATAGAGAATCTTTAATATGTCAATATTCCTTAATCCAGGAATTTCACTAATAATAGTAGCTAATTATTAGTAGTTAATTTTATGTGTCAACTTGACTGGGCCACAGGGTGCCCAGATATTTGGACAAACATTATTCTGGCTGTTTCAGTGAGGGTGTTTTGGGGAGATTAACATTTAAATTGACAGACTGAGTAAAGCAGATTTCCTTTGCTAGTGTGGTGGGCCTCATTCAAACAGTTGAAGGCCTGAATAGAAAAAAAAGGCTGACCCTCCCCTGAATAACAGGGAGCTCCTCCTGCCTGACTACTGTTGAGCTGGGGCATTGTTTTTCTCCTGCCTTTGGACTCAAACTAAAACATCTGCTCTTCCTGGGTCTCAAGCCTACTGTTGTTCAGGCTGGAACTACACCACTGGCTCTCCTAGGGCTTCAGCTTTCTGACTGCAGATCTTGGACTTGGCAGCTACCATACTGCATGAGCCAATTCCTTAAAAAAAAGAAAAAGAAAAGAAAAGAAAAAATTTAAAAGTCAATCAGTCAATCAATCTTCTATTCGTTCTGTTTCTCTGGAGAATCTGAATACAAGAGCCAAATACTTAGTATGTACAGGCAATATTTTAAGTGAGTTATGTGTATTAGGACAATTAAATCTCATTAAACCCTGTGAGGTGGGTACTATTATTATTGCCATTTTACTGATGAGGGAAAAAGTAAGAAAAGTAGAGTTGACATGCCACACCCACACTTGCACATGTGGTAGTTTGCAGAGCTAGAACGTAAACCGAGGCAGTCTGACTTCAGAGTTGGCATGCTTAACACTATATTTCGTGGCCTCTTCTATTTATGTGGACAGATATGTGGGTTATGATCTATACACAAAGATATACATTACCATATTATTTATCCTAGGGAATATTTTGGTACTTTTAACATGTGTAATTTACTTACAGTAATGTGCACAAATCTTAAGTGTTTAGTTCAATGAATTTTTTCATATGTGTATAGACCCATGTAACTGCCACTCAGATCAAGCTACAGAACATTTCCTTTATCTCAGTGGTCTCTTGCTTTCCTCTTCCTTGTCAATAACCCATACCCAGAAGTAATCCCTATCCAACTTCCATGTACATAGATTAATTTTGTCTGTTCAAGAACTTCATGTAGATAGAGCCATATAGTGTCTTTTGTGATTGATTCTTTCATCATGCTTCATGTTTATAACATTCATCCATTTTTGTGAATATAAATAGTTTGCTCTTTCTTATTGCTGTGTCCTATTCCATTGTACACATTTTTCACAATTTGCTAATCCATTCCTCCTGCTGATGGACAATTGTGCTGTTTCCAGTTTGGGTCTATTATGAATAAAGTTTCTATAAATTTTTTTTGTACATGTCTTTAGTGGATATGTATTTTCATTTCTCTTAAGTAAATACCAGTATTGGAATTTCTGCATCTTGGTTTTAATTGATACTGAAAAACAGTTTGCCAAAGTGCTTGAAGTAGTTTACAATGGTACCATTAATGTATGAGAGTTCCAGTTGCTCCACTTCTTTGATAACACTTGATACAGCTAGTCATTAATTTTAGCCATTCTGATGGGTTTTATGGTGGCATCTCATTGTGGTTTTATCTTGAATTTCCCTTATGACTAATGAAATCAAATAGTTTTTCATGTGCCTGGCTATTTGAATAGCTGCCTTAGTGCAGTACTCTGCTCGCTCAGGCAGCATTTCCAGGGTGGCTGTGATTCTGCAATGGTTTCTTCTCCCCCTGGCAACCCCTCCCTCTATGTGGCTTTGCGTCTCAGTTCTGATACCATTTCTTTTCTTTGTCCTGCCATCCTTAAGGGTGACAGTGGGTTCCTGCTAATTGCTGGGTTACTCCTCTATCCCATTTGCGCCTTTAGTTCTCCCAAGACACATGAAATGAGTTTCTCCTATTAAATTCCCTCTATTGAATTACTGGGTCTAGCTTCTGGTTTTCTAACTGGGCCTTGACTGGCCTGGTAATTATTATTTTCTTGATTGTATTCTTTTACATTTTTAGAAATTTGCTCAGCTGTACATAGATGGCTGTTATAATTTTTTTTCTTCCAGTTTTTACCCAAGATGCTAGAGAGGAAATCAAGCATTTGGGCAACTTAACTAAAAATTATTGAGGGTCTACTGTAGGCCAGGTACAAACTCTCAATGCATTGGCCACAAATGATTGTGCTAGATGCTTTAGATACAAAAGCTACAAAAGATGCTTCAGTTGGACCGAGTTGCTACTAAAACTCTTCTGATCTGGGATTCTTGTTTCTCATTTCTATAACCACAAAGAGCAGAAAGTATATCACAGAGGAAATGAAACATAGAATCAATGCATTTTTTGAACAGAAAGGATAAATAAAATTTGTTTGGATCCCAGAATCATGTAGTAAGCGCAGGCTTGACATGCTGATTCTTGGGAAGGAGTCTGGAGACAAAATAATCTGAGAGACAAAGAGAGACAGGGAGGGAGGGAGAGGGAGAATATGAATGTGGAGTGCTTTTGTGCATTGGCTGAGCTCTTCTTTTGAGGGCAGAGCTGGAGAGAGCAGTGCCTTCTTCCTCTTAACATCTTACTGCCTGGCCTGTCAACATAAACCCTTAAGGGTCTTAGGCAGAGAAAACTGTAGTTGTTTCATTCACTTGTTTTTCAGAAGCTGGGGAAAGATAAACTAAACTCTACAGACCAATAATAAAGCAGGCTCTGGGAAGTAAGCAGTGGTCAGGTGGGTGTTTCATCAGGGAAGGAGTCATATGGGGCCTCTGTACTCTCCATGCTGTACATCTTTGGAAGGACCTCAGGACTCAGTCTCTCCCTTTAAAAAGCACTTACTCTCAGAGGCGGCATGGTGATGTCTAAAGAACTTGGGATTTGGATTCAGAGTACCCGAGTCTTGATTGAGGCTCTTCACACACACACACACACACACACACACACACACACACACACACACAGGATGATGAGAGCGTGTTATTTATTCTGTGAACCCAATAGTTTCTGCATCTCTAAAATTGGGAATAATAATACTCACCTAACAAAGTCAGTCTGTGAATCAAATCTGCTGCCTTCCATGCTTTAAATTTCCTCATCTCCTTGTGGAGAGAGTCCTCATTCCTTGCTATGACATATGAAGCCTTAATCTGACTCTGTTCTTTCCACTGTCTTTTCCTGTCACTCTGAGTCTCCTGTGACTTACCCATACCTAAGGGCTGGCATGTTTTTCTCGGTGATTTCTCACAGCCTTAATTCCTTTACACAAATAATTTTCTCTTCGTGCAAAACCCTTTCTCCATGATCTGGATAGTAAACTTCTCCTCTTACTTGAAAACTCAACTGTTACTTCTTGGTTAAGTCTTCCCCTGTTGCATAGGCCTAATTAATTATACCTTCTTTGCTAATCCATTTCATCTGTGTAAACCTCCAATAGTAACTATAACTGTTTATGTATCTATCTTCCCTAAAGGACTAAGAGTTTCTGTAGTATAAATCTTTGTGTTCTCAGTAACTAAACCATTTTAATTGTCCCATAGCAAGTGATGAGTAAATGTAGATTGAATAAATAAATACAATTTCAAGAGTTTGGAGGTGATACATTTCTGACGAAGTGTCAGGGAGTAGCAGAAAGGCTGAAGATGAGGAAAGATGGATTCTGACCCTGGTCTCGTCTCAATAAGTAACCCCATCTCTCTGGGTCTTGCTTTTCTCATCTTAAAGCAAAAATATGGAACTGGATGGTCTCTAAGGTCCCTCTCAGCTCAGCTATCTTCTGACTGTCCTTCCCTTGTGCAACACAGCAGAGATTCTAGCTCTTTGGCTAAGGGACCCACATCTGAAGGCAGTTAAAAATAACCACAAAGTCAAGTACAACCGACAAATTTTGGTATGGGGGAAGGGTGTTGTATTAGACAAGAAAATCTAGGTTTAACTCTTATCTATAATACTTCCTAACAACTGTGTGATTTTGCACAGATAAGTCATTTCTTTTCTGGGAACTTTAGTTTTCTCATTTTTAATTTGGGGGGAGAATAAAGCCTTAGCAAAATCTGTATTAGGACTAAATTGTTAATACATTTTAAAACTTGAACCCTCTCTACCAAAAAACAGAGTATTGTTATTTTGATTATTATCTCTCTCACCAATCTGGGGCTTTAAGAGATCTACCTTGAAAACCAGAGGAGCTTTTCAAGATGATTTCTTAAAAGGGATCATTGATGTTGAATTACTGGCCAGAAATTTGCACTCTAAATCTTGTAGACAAAGCCTTTACAATGTTCACCCTGCCAACTGTTTCACTGCTCCGCTGCAGCCCTCAATTGCTTCAGCTTTGAAGTTAGACATGAATTAAACTGTCTCTAGCTTCCACATTTGGCGGGAAATTATTCAGTGGTAAATTGTCTCATAAACTGTGGTCAAATGTACCGTATAACAGACACAATGGGCAATGTAAGCTGTATAATAATTTCTCAGTGACACTGGATGGAGCATGAGGGCTTCCAGAACTCAAGAGAAGTTGATACGTATCTCCTCAAATAAAGCAGTATTTTCTTCTTGACTGTTACTTCGGTGAGAATAAAGCTGTCGATGGTGTATATCTGTATATGTGTATGTGTATATATGTTAGTTCATGACCCATATGATCCAGGCACCAAAAATATAAAATAGTTCATAATGTTTTCATGATAATGAGGATTAAGAAGCAAATGGTTGTCTTGTTCCCCTCCACCCCAGGGTGACCTATATTGAGTGACCTATAGCTGAACTTTCTCGATATTATAGAGAAAAAAGCAGCTGCCCAGTTGTCTACATGGGCCCTTAGTACCACTCGTCTCTCCTGTCCCTATTAAGGACATGGAGAAACATTAAGCCACATGGATTTGAGAGTCACAGGGCACCACTCTGCAATTCCTGCCAAGACTGTAGAATTGTAGGGTAGCCAGGAGAGTTCTGGAATGACCTCAGAGAGGAGCTGGAGTCCAAGGAAAGTGACCACATGACTTCTTCCCTTATCTCTCACGCAAGACATCCTTCCAGAGAAGTGGGAGAGAGGAGTGCTTTCCAGAGAAGAGGGAAAGGGAAAGATGTGGGAATCACTTTACAGTTTGTCAAGATATGAATCTGTGCAACTAATCTTTTCAGCAAAATAGCATTGAATTTATTGACTATTTAGTTCAATGGTTGCTTGGCCAGTACCCATTTCTATTAATGATTGTGTTTTCATATATAAAATATGAGTAGCATAATATGATGGTGAAGGGCTCAGACCCCAAAATCAGAGAATTTGGAACCAAATTCTGGTTCTGCTATTTATTAGCTGTGTGACTTTGGACAAGTTATCAACACAAAAGCTCACTAGTCTCAATTTTCTCATCTGTAAAGGGAGATAATCTGAACACTTAACCTTGTAGGGATGCTGTGGTGCCTAATGGGATACTACCTATAAGGCACTTAGAAGAGTGCTCAGCACCTAGACTTTCCCGATGCATGTTAGCTGCTTATTATTCTACCTTGTGAGCTCTCAAGGGCAGAAACTGGATTCATTCATTCAACGAGCAATTGCCAACCATGTATTATGTGCCAGGAATTGGAGTTGCAGAGATGGACAACACACCAGTGCCAACAAGGGACTCAGAGTCTAGTGGAAACAAATAGGTACCTTTCTACAAATACTAAGATAAGTGCTATAGAAGATATGTGGACGATATTAAGGGAACCCAGAGTTGTAAATGACTAATTCTTCCCAAGAGACTCAAGTAAGATTCAGTCTTGAAGTTTGAAAAGTTTATGCCAGATTAACAAGGCAGAGAGAACTTTCAAGGGGAACGTATATATTCTCTATGTTAGAAACTTACATGTATCTGTGTGTGTGAGAGAATAAATGTATATACACTCAAGATTGTTAAATCATCTCTGAGAGAGATGATCTGAAATTTCCAGTCATGATTACACATCTGCTATGTCAGTGTTTGTTCTATATATTTTTATTAGGTTTTAGATAAATACAAGTTACGGTTTTTACATCTTCTTGGCAGAATTTCTTTTCATTATTATCTAGTATTCTTTATTTCACTAATGTTTTTTTTTTCCTTAAGTTGTTTTGGCTTAATTCTAATATTGCTGTACCAGCTTTATTTGATTCATATGTGGCTGTTATATCTTGTTTCATCCACTTAGTTTCAATCTTTGGGTCGTTGTGTTTTGGATATGTCTCTTTTATGACTCATGTAACAGGATGTCTTAAAAAACCCATGTGATAATCTCTAGCTTTCAACAGATGAATTTAATTCATTTAAAATCAACTTAATTACCACTTTTTGGATGTATTTCTAGTATTGTTTGTATTTTCTTCTCTCCTTAGTGATAAACAGCATTTAATGGTTCTTGAAGCAAGTGTCTATAGGTAATAAATGCTCTAATTTTTTGTGGATCTGAATATGTCTTTATTTCTCTTACTCTGCTATGGATTGAATTGTGCCCCCCCCATTCATATGATAAAGCCCTAACCCCCGCTACGTCAGAATGTGACAGTATTTGGCAATAGGGCCTTTAAATGGTGATTAAGTTAAAATGAGGCCATTAGTGTGAGCTCTTATCCAATCTGACTGGTGTCCTTATATGAGGAGGAAATTTGGACACACAAAAGAGACACCAGGAATTTACATACACAGAGGAAAGACCATGTGAGGACACAGCCTGAAGGCAAGCCAATGAGAGGCCTCAGGAGAAATCAAACCTGCCAATACCCGGATCTTGGAATTCCAACCTCCAGAACTGTGAAAAAATAAATTTCTGTTGTTTAAGTCACACAGCGTGTGGTATTTTGTTATGGCAACCCTAGCAAACTAATATATTAATACTTTTGATTGATAGTAAGACAGAATATAGAAGTCTAGGGGAGAGAGATCCTTTTCCCCATCAGCACTTTGTAGGTATCTACTGAGTTCTGGCAGAGATTCCTGCTGATGGGCTACCTGCCATCCACCTCACTGTTATTCTGTGGTAGCCAATCTGTCCTCTTTCTCTAGTAGCTTTGGAGATTTTCTTTGTATCTATGATGTTCTGCCCTTTTTATGTAAGTACAATTCCATTTTTATTTATCTTTAGCCTTCCTTGTGTTTCAGTCTGAGTCCAATGATCTATGTTTCATGCTGAAAAACTCTCATCCACTATCTTTTCAAATACTGCTTTTCCACCCTTGTCTAGAAGTGGGCCAATAACAAATAGCTTGGCCCAAGTCCTAGTTGCACAGCTGTTTGTCTCCTTCCCATAGCACTACACAAGCCATAGCCCTAGACAACAGGTAGTATGACTTTAAGCCTCCCTTTGTGTATTGGAGAGTCCTGCCCAGATTCTCAATTTTAGCTTTTGAGATTCACTCTGGGTCCCTGCCACATGTGGTTCTCCTTGCCGCAGAAATTCAACTACCCACAGTCTTGGCGGGCTAGGTGAAGAGCCTAGTGGGCCACACCTTTAGCCCCTGATTGTTGCTGTGTTTTGGTTCTATTTCTAGGCCACAGAGATGCTAATCTTTCTTTTTTTTTAACCACAGTTATTTTTGTTAACTTTTATTTTTAAATAATTTTTGGACTCTCAGAAGAGTTTCAGAGATAGTACAGAAAGTTCCCAAATACCTTCCACCAGCTTCTTCTCCTAATTTTAACCTCTCGTATAACACAGTTAGGTTTTTAATGTTTTTCTTTTCTTTTTGTAGTTGATCTCTTATTTCTGGATATTTGGCACTCAAGGACAGTGGAAGCATGAACTTATCAAGCCATACTGACCAAAAGTTCTGGCCCTGGAATCTTCCCATTGACTAACCATTTAATCATCCATCCATTCATTCAGTAAGTATTTATTAAGCACTTATTTTGTTTCAAATACTATTCTAGGCATAGAGGTTATAGCAGTGATCACAACAGGCAAAAATCCTCACTCTTCTGTTGTTAAAATGTTACTGTTGGAGATAGAAAATAAAGAAAATAAAAATGGTAAAATATATAGTGTATTATATTAAGTACTGAGGAGAAAATTAAAGCATGGGAAGAGGATAAGAAGTGTTGGGGTCAGGTAGGGAGGTGCTTTCAGCATAAAATATAGAGCTTGGGGAAATCTCCACTGAGAAGGACAATTTAGTGAAGACCCAAAGAGATGTTGTTATGAGTCATATAGATATCTGGGGGAAGAGAACAGCCCTCAAAATAACCTTGAGAACTAGGCATTATAGCCCCAAGAAAACCGAGGTTCAGAGGAATTAAGTAACTTGCCTCCGCACACAGCGAGTAAATGAAAGACCTGTGATTTGGACCCAGGTCTTCCTGACCCCAAAACTTGTGTTCTTATCTGGGTTCTTATCTGGCTAGGCACAGATTTACAAAGCGACACGCATCCCTTCAAAGGTGCATTCCGGTCCTTTCACTCACATAACTTTCTGCTAAGCCATGGTGTTCTCATAAACCTTTCAAGAAAACCTAGAAATCTATTTACAGAGTACTTGAGGTTTTTCAACACTATGTTTCATTGAAGTAGCTGAGCTTCATAAAATACGACTTTGACCTTTCTAGCCAGTGGTCTGGGAGCTTGAGTGGTCATGGCCAGCCTGGAAAGTAGCCAGTGCCTCTGTATAGGGGAGCTTGTTTGTCAGCTCCTGCACTAACAGGGAAGCTAGTAATTCTTCCCAAGTGTGTTTTTTCTTATTTTCCTAACTTTGGACACTCATATCATCCACTACCATCAAGATATATCATGGAAAGTGAGCCCTTATGAGTAAACTCTACTGGTTCTTATAAAGCAGAGAGAGAGCCAGTTTATATTATAAAAGTTTGAATTACAGAGAACCTTGAAGGACAACAGCACATATAATCATTTCTTTAAAAAGAATGTAATAATAACAACCTGTGCCCAGGTGGAGGTCTCATAGTCATTTTAGTGTCTGTGAGACTCTCTCAAGGGTGTAAATGCAGATTCCTGAGCCTAACCTTCACGAATTAGATTCAGGTCTTGGATGATGACAAGGAATCTGCTTATTCATCACTTACCCCCTCCTACAAGTAACCATTCATTGGTCCAGAAGGCTAAATGCAGAGCCCTCCTGAGGGAACTAATGGCTTCTTCAGGATCAGCCACATCCTCCCTCGGCAGTCCCACCACTCCTACCCCTTGCTCTTTCCTCCGTACACTTATCATCTCATGTACACATGCTCTGACCACTCACGCTAGTTCTTATTTCCCTGAACTTCCCCCACCAATATTGTTTTGCTCCAATGAGCCCCTTGCCTGAAAAGCTTTTTCTCTCATCCCTGCATATTAAAGTCTTGCCTCCGTTCAAGACCCTGCTCAGGGCTCTACACTCCATAAGTCTTCCTAAATCTTCCAGTTAAAATGAATTCCTCCCTTTTCTGTGCTTCTATAGTTTGAAAGAAAAAGGAGGAGAGGGAGAGGGAGAGGAGGAGAAAGACAAGGGGGAAGGGGGGAGGAGAAGAGGAAAAAGAAGGAGGAGGAGGAAAAGGAGAAGAAGAAGGAAGAAGGAGAAGAAGAAGGGTGGGAGGGGGATGGTGGGGGGGAGAAGGAGAGGAAGGAATATTGCTATGATGGATCTTAACACGGCTTGCCCTCAGTAGGTCCAAATAGGTAACTTTTATTTTTCTATCCCTTCGAGGCCCAGCACTATATTTTGCACAAGAAGATGTTCACTAAATTCCTATTGACTCAAAAGAACAGATGAAGATCATTAGCAATTAGCACATTAATGATTACTGTGAAACAAGTGAAGTTCTACCTAAGTGCTGGATATCATAGGTGTCATAAGTAGATTAAATGACCCTGCAACACTCTTGCCTATATATTTGTATACTTGGCTAAGAAATTCCTTGGTTTGGTTTTTTTTTTTTTCTTTTCACATTTTAACTTTCACCCTAAACTATGGATCAAATCTAGTTAAATCTTTTAAAAGTCATTGGTAAGTGGGCTCTGCACTCTTGCTGAGGCTGTGGAGTATACCAGGGTTAAGAATAATAAGCATAGACCATGGAGTTATGACTTCCATCCATTGCCAAATTGATAAATCTCTCTTTTATTTTTTTAAAATTTTTATTGAAATATAGTTCATTTCTAACGTAGTGTTAGTTTCAGATGTGCAGCAAGGTGATTCAGATATATGTATATTTTTTTCATTTTTTAGATTCTTTTCCATTATCAGTTATTACAAGATAGCGAGTATAGTTCCCTATGCTATACAGCAGGTCCTTGCTGGTTATCTATTTTATATATCGTATTGTGTATATTTTAATCCCAAACTCCTAATTTATCCCTTCCCCCCTTTTCCCTTTGGTAACCATAAGTTTGTTTTCTATATCTGTGAACCTATTTCTGTTTTGTAAATAAGTTCATTTGTATCGTTTTTGAATCGTATATACCACATCTTTATCCATTCAACTTTTGATGGACACTTAGGTTGCTTCCATGTCTTGGCAATTGTAAATAGTGCTGCTATGTACATTGGGGTGCATGTATCTTTTTTGTTTTGGTTTGGTTTTTTGGGTTTTTTTGGTTTTTTAAATAGATCTTTATTGGAGTATATTTGCTCCACAATACTGCATAACACCTCACTTACACCAATGGACAGATCATCCAAACAGAAAGTAAATAAGGAAACACAAGCTTTGGGTGACACAATAGACCAGATAGATTTAATTGATATTTATAGAACATTCCACCCGAAAGTGGCAGAATACACTTTCTTCTCAAGTGCACATGGAACATTCTCCAGGATAGATCACATCTTGGGTCACAAATCAAGCCTTGGAAAATTTAAGAAAATTGAAAGCATATCAAGCATCTTTTCTGACCACAATGCTATGAGATTGGAAATCAATTACTGGGAAAAAAAATCTGTAAAAAGCACAAATACAGGGAGGCTAAACAGTGTACTACTAAATAACCAAGAGATCACTGAAGAAATCAAAGAAGAAATAAAAAACTACATAGAAACAAATGACAACAAAAACACGATGACCCAAAACCTATGGGACGCAGCAAAAGCAGTTCTAAGAGGGAAGTTTATAGCAATTCAATCTCACCTCAATAAGCATGTATCTTTTCAAATTATAGTTTTCTCTGGATATATGCCCAGGAATGGGATTGCTGGATCATATGGTAACTCTATTTTTAGTTTTTAAGGAACCTCCATACTGTTCTCCATAGTGGCTGCACCAACTTACATTCCCACCAGCAGTGCAGGAGTATACCTTTTTTCAACACTCTCTCCAGCACTTATTATTTGTAGACTTTTTCTTTTCTCTTAAACGTTTTTTTAAAATTATTTTACACTGGAGTATAGTTGCTTTACAATGTTGTGTTAGTTTCTACTGTACAGCAAAGTGAATCAGCTATATGTATACATATATCCCCTCTTTTTTGGATTTCCTTCCCACTTAGGTCACCACAGAACACTGAGTAGAGTTCCCTGAAACTATTTGTAGAATTTTTGATGATAGCCATTCTGACTGGTGTGAGGTGATACCTCATTGTAGTTTTGATTTGCATTTCTTTAATAATTAGCTATGTTGAGCACATTTTCATGTGCCTATTGGCCATCTGTATGTCTTCTTTGGAGAAATGTCTATTTAGAACTTCTGCCCATTTTTTAAATTGGGTTGTTTGTTTTTTTGATATTGAGCTGTATGAGCTGTTTGTATATTTTGGAAGTTAATCCCTTGTCAGTTGCATCATTTGCAAATATTTTCTCCCATTCCATAGGTTATCTTTTTGTTTTCTTTATGGTTCCTTGCTGTGCAAAAGCTTTTAAGTTTAACTAGGTCTCATTTGTTTATTTTTGCTTTTATTTCCATTACCCTAGGAGACGGATCCAAAAATATATTGCTGCAGTTTATGTCAAAGAGTGTTCTGCCTATGTTTTCCTCTATGAGTTTTATAGTATCTGGTCTTATAGTTAGGTCTTTAATCCATTTTGAGTTTATTTTTGTGTATGGTGTTAGAGAATGTTCTGATTTCATTTATTTTACATGTAGCTATCCAGTTTTCCCAACAACACTTGTGGAAGAGACTCTCTTTTCTCCATTGTATATTCTTGCCTCCTTTGTCATAGTTTAATTGACCATAAGTGTGTGGGTTTATTTCTGGGCTTTCTACCCTATTCCGTTGATCTATGTTTCTGTTTTTGTCCCAGTACCATACTATTTTGATGACTGTAGCTTTGTAGTATAGTCTGAAGTCAGCACGCCTGATTCCTCCAGCTCCATTCTTCTTTCTCAGGATTGTTTTGGCTATTTGGGCTCTTTTGTTTCCATACACATTTAAAAATTATTTTTTCTAGTTCTGTGAAAAATGTCATTGGTAATTTGATAGGGATTACATTGAATCTATAGATTGCCTTGGGTAGTATGGTCATTTTAACAATACTGCTAAATCTCTCTTTTAGTGAAACAAGTCTGTTTTACAAAACAAATATGTCTTCTCCCATTTCTTAAAATGTGGACAGCACCTCTCTCATGGGCTTTTATACATCTTAGATTAGATAATATATTAAGGACATTAGCACAGAGACTAACCCAGTAAGTGCAAATTAAATGGTGTAATTATTATTACAGCTGTTAACAATGATTCCTTCTCTTCTCTCTCCTAAGCCACAGTCAGTAGAGAGCTGTTCTCAGTGTACCCGTTTGCAACCCCTGCACCTAAAGGGTCAGATACCATCCTGGGCATGAGCAAGCCAGGCAAAACTGTTCTGTGGTTGCTCATGCCTTGTAGGTATCTAACCCTTTCTGATGAACTTGATCAAAGTGATCACCTCTTTCTGCTCTTGGTTCTTTCCTTTCCCAATTGAGCAAGGACATACAGGCTTTTGTGGTAGCTCTCCCCACCTCTGAGGAGAACAGCTTGTTCTAGGTATAGTTCCTCAGAGAAAGTGCAATGATGGCCTTCTATGTATTAATTTTTTTTTAACTTTTCATTTTGAAATAATTTCAGACTTACAAAAGAGTTTCAAAATTAGAACAAAGAAAGTCTGTATTTTACTCTAATTCCCCAAATGTTAACTTTTTTTCCAAATAACCATTGTATAACTATCAAATTTATGAGAGGAACATTGATACAATGTTGGTATCTAATCCACAGACTTAATGCAAAAGTCTCCAGTTGTCCCACAGATGTCTGTTTTTCTGGTCCGGCATCCAACCCAGCCTCACAGGTTGTGTTTCATTGCCATATCTCCTTGATCTCCTTTAATATGGAATACTTCCTGAGTCATTCTTTGACTTGATACTAGATATACAACCTTGATACCTTTGAGGAGAACTGACTAGTCAATTTCTGGTCAGAATGTTCTTCAGTTTTTCTGATATTTCCTCATGATTAAGTTCTGGTTATGCATTTCTATCAAGAATACCACTGTGGTATTCTCAGTGCATTTTAACAGGAGGCACATGATGTCCATCTGCACCGTTACTGGTGATAACTGTGGTCCCTTGGTCCAGCTGTCTTCAAAGTGGAGATACAGTGGAAACATAAATATTCTGTTTCTCACATTTTTTTGCTCACTAATTTTAGAATCTATTGTAGTTTTTGCCTGAAACAGTTATTATCTTGCTGAATGTGAAATGATGCTTTTCTATTTCCCTCATATCTTACACACTTACTAGTTGGATCTACTCTAACAAGATTTCCCTTCTCTTCATTCATTCATTCATCCATTCATTCTTTCATTCATATATTCATTTATTAATATCAGTATGAGCTCATCGACTCTTATTTTAGTCTTTGGTTACAATTTATTACGTTCACTCTTTTGTGGCTAACATTATCCTAGACTTGGCCATCTGGAGCCATATCAAGTTGGCTCTTGAATCCTTTTGACGTATTCTTACATCTTGCATTGCTTTGTTTTCTGAGGGTTATGCTGAGGTTGTGCTGTAACAGATCAAGAAAATAAAGCCTCTCTGATCCACCTCAGTGAATTTAAGCAACTCTTTTGATAACCCTGCCCTTCCAATGACTGTGATTTAGCTGTGCCCACAGACTACTCTGTATAACTTTTATGTAGGTGTTATCTAGATGGTGTTTGTGTGTACATCTGATTTTTTTCAATTACTCCTATGTGGTCTGCCATTACTGCCTCTCCACTGGTAGTTTCTTTGAAACCCGACAACACAATTCCCTATGGCCTCTTGGGCTCTAAACCATGCTCTTTCTGCATCATTCCTGCACTGGATTCTATTTAATTAACATTTGATTTTGCATTGCAAGACCCTAATATACATTAGGAGGTCACCACCGATCCATTTATCTTTTAAAGTAACTGGGCTGGTTATTTTTTTAAAGTTCCATCAGGTTAAAACAGTTAGCAATTTTTCTCCTCCCAGTGTCCCTTCATCCTGAGCCAGACGGATAATAGATCAGTGTAGGTTCAGATGCATTACAACATTAGTCATCAATTAGGTTTAAACCAGCACTGTAATATACCATTTATCTTGCCTGCCATGGTTCTTTTGAACATTTAATTTTTTAAGGCCTCTTAGGGGTTTTTTTTTTCTTTCTAACTGGCCTCCTGCCTCTCTCCTTTGTCTCTGACACAGTCATCTCCTTAAGGAACAATAAAAATTAGATTTGTTTGACCTGCTCTCAGGGTTCGTTTCAGCAAGATGGATTTTAATAGCTTTGACTGGTTGGGCAGACAGCTTTTATGTAATATTCCAGACATTTACGCACTGTCTTCACTGAGCCCTGAGCAGGTGTGTATGTGAGAGGATGTGTCTGGGTGCCACTAAAGAGCTGCTTACTATTCCTTCCACATCAAATAATCCTCTGGGAAACTGCTTCGTCCTAGATGCGGTGGGCATCTCATTAAGAGCTCAAGTTATTGGCATGTCTTTCTCCTCCTAATAACTTCTTTCTAATCTCCTGCATTCAGCATTTATTGCATCGCTAATGTTAAAAGGGTGCTCTTTGTTCAATGGGGTCTTTCTAAATTGACTTGGGTTGTAATGGGGTCTCTCGATTTTTTTCTAGGTTTGCAACACCTTCCCGTGAATATTCTAATTCAAGGATGGGTTGTCTTCTCAGTGCAAGGTGGATTGAGGTCATGGCAAGAGCAAGAGTTTTGAGGCCACACAAACTAGGGTTTGAATTGTGACCCAGCCCTTTATTAGGTGAACTGTTCTCTGATTCGAGCCGGGGATCCTATCTTCCTGAGTCTCAGTGTCCACCCTGCTAGAATAATGATATTACCTACATCACAATATGTGACCAGTTTTCAGTGAAAGCGTGCAAGGCTTGGAATGTCTGACACAAGATCGGGTATTTTTTTCTTAGCACCACTAAATTTAGCTTTTTCTATGCAAGGTAAGGGTGGTAATATTTATTCAATATTCATACCATGAATGTTTACTGAATATAAATTTGGTACCAGCACTCTTCTAAGCAGGGGAAGCAGCAGTGAACAAAATAGACAAAGATTTAGGGCCTTGTGGAGGTTAAATTCTTGTAGGGGAGACTGATAGTAGACAAGGTAAATAAGTTAAAATATATGGTATGTTAGATAGTGCTAAGCACTACAGAGAAAATGATTGAAAGGATTAAATAAGATAGCATACAAAATGTTCCTAGCCAGTGCCTGGCACATAATCAATAGTCCATTAATAGTAGTCATCCATATCAATCATTATTCATTATTTCACACATTTATTTAACACTTCTCGAAACCACACTTCAAGCTAGGCACAAATGTTGTAATTTGGGGTACTACTGGAACTTTTAGGCATTAAATTCATTTATTCATTCCTACATCTCTTGAGCTTCTATGCTACAAGGCACTTTGCTAAGTTCTGGAATCTAGAGATGAATAAAGTAGGTCCTTGTCCTCAAGTTACTCAGAGTCTAATGGAGTCTTAACTATGACAGAAGCCAAAGAGACAAGAGGAGAAATTTGACGGGGGCCTAGAAGGACATTGGATTTGGAAAGGCGACGTAGAAGAAAGGATGGAAGCAGGTTGAGATTGCTAGCTTGCTTTGGTCAGGCTTCTGGTACAACTTGCAATTTCTTGATGCTGATGCTAATGTCTTTCGATGACCTGGGCTCCTGGATAACCCCCTCCAGCTTCTCAGGTCTTTCTCTGAAGCCATCTCTGAAGTTTATCAATATCTGGGTATAAGAGCAGAGAGTAGATGTGAGGTGGGATTCAAACCCAAGTGCTCTGCTGTTAGACAAGCCCTCAGGCTTCTGTTGAAAGAAGAGCTGTAAACTACAGGTTGAAGTAAAGTTTCTGCTGCTGGGGGAAAAAAATATCACTGAGGAAAATGAGTACAGTTAATTGAGATTTTTTTTTTACCATATTTTAGTATATTAAAATGACCCAGTTTTAATCTTAACCCTATCAAGGAATTTGTTGTTTGTATGTGGGCTCTGAAAAATGCAGGGGTTGGATTACACTTCTGTCTCTGAAAATAATCCTATGAAATGAGTTAATTTAATCCCTTTATGTTCATTCATGTAGTTATTCATCTGACTATCCACTTATTCATTCTTTTATTCATCCGACTAGGTTTTTGAACATCTTTTCTGCTAGGCACTGTCCTGCACGCCATAATACAGTAAAACGTTGTTGCAGTCTCAAAAAGCTGACACTCTGGATAGCATTTTTCAGAGATTATTTAAATTCTCTTTTACTTTACTAGATATAATAAGTTTAAAAAATAACAGTAAAAACCCTTCCTCAACGTTACTATATAGAACAATAACACTGTGAATGAGACAGGACAAGTATTACCCGCCTTTGTTCCCATTCAACAGGGAAAGAAATCAAGACACTGAGAACTCTAGTGGGAGTAGCAGAGGGTCATTACACACCAGGAAGTAGCATGGTTGCTAGTATTGATAATACAGTAGTGAACAAGTAAGGTGGTCAACCATCCAGATTTGCCTGACACTGTGTTCAGTTTTAAAACTGAAAGGTCTGGTGATCCCCTGAACCAGGGCAGGTGATCCCCTAAGTTGTCCTATAAAATTGCTTCTTCATCACAGGACACTAAGGTGTCATGCCAGGAATGTAAAATAAAGTTCAGTATGATTTGGATTAAAAAAAATGGAAACCATAATAGAAACATTTAATTTCTTTCCCCAGAGACCTGAAATGTGTTTAGTTCTTTAACTCATGAAACCCCAATTTAGATAGCTGTTGAACAGATAGGAGAAATCTGCTTCGTGGAGAAACCAGTGATAAGAGAAGACATTGATATTAATATGTTGCAAGTGACCAGCTTAGGCTCCTTCCCTTCACTGCCTGATTGTTGAATAATGAGCACAGGGACCATGGGCTGTTCTTTGCAAGATGTATTAATTCGGGTATCTTTAATGGATAGTTTTACTTTGGGGGATGGGGGTTGGTGGGGAGACAAAATTCCCTGAATGCTGTCAGCCCTGAATGAATCACTTTACATTCCATACAACTCTACCCTTCTTGGAGTAGAGAGCTCCCTGCTTCTAGTTACTTTTATTTTTTTCTTATTATCTATTTTATTTTATTATTTTTTTAACATCTTTATTGGAGTATAATTGCTTTACAATGGTGTGTGAGTTTCTGCCGTATAACAAAGTGAATCAGCTATACGTATACATATATCCCCGTGTCTCCTCCTTCTTGCGTCTCCCTCCCTCCCACCCTCCCTATCCCACCCCTCTAGAGATAGCATTATAATGCAGGTCATTTCATCGAGTAAAGAGAATGGTGGATTGGGGATCAGGGAAAGTTCAAGCCCTTCATACAGCGTGAAGCTTTAGGCTAGTGCATTTCTCTCCTGAGGTCTCAACATTTCCACCTGAAAAGTGGCATAGCCACACCTGCCTTTCTGGAGAGGCCAAGAAATAAAGAGGTACCTCCGCCCCTTGCAAAGTGTCCTGAAATCTAGGAAGGGAGGTCTAGGTGACCATTATTCCATGAGACTATTCTGTTTTAATCAACAAATAATCCTGGCCCTGGTACTAAATCATGGGTTACCCTGGGCAAATTGCTTACCTTTTCTGGTTTGTTTCCTTATCTGAAAACTGGGGGATTGCTGTCCTATAACAAAGGGTTGTCTTAAGGATTACAGATAACGTTAAGTAAAGCCCCCAGTGCAGCACCAGACCCTGGGTAAGATGAATAAGATATTCAAAGACCTTGCATTTTACCCAAAAGTTGTTTAAGCTGTTACTATATGAAACAACTATTTTCATCAAAATTGTACTCATGTTGATCCAAAAATTTGTTTTCTGGAGCAAATTCTATTGAGCCAGTTTATAATTTTGATTGAATTTCTGTACAGCACAATTCACTATTTCTGACTGTCCCACTGAAAATTTTTTATTTTATTTATTTATTTTTGGCTGCATTGGGTCTTCGTTGCTGCAGGCAGGCTTTCTCTAGTTGTGGTGAGCGGGGGCTACTCTTTGTTGCGGTGTGCAGGCTTCCCATTGCGGTGGCTTCTCTTGTTGTGGAGCAGAGGCTCTAGGCACGCAGGCCTCAGTAGTTGTGGCATGTGGGCTCAGTAGTTATGGCTCGTGGGCTCTAGAGCACAAGCTCAGTAGTTGTGGTGCACGGGCTTATTTGCTCGGCAGCATGTGGGATCTTCCCGGACCAGGGCTCGAGCCCGTGTCCCCTGCATTGGCAGGCGAATTCTTAACCACTGTGTCACCAGGGAAGCCCCCACTGAAATTTCATTAGAATCTAATATTTCTTTGTGAATTGTAAAATGAATATTATATTAATCAATCATTTTTTCCATGTTCAGTTGAACTGATTATAGCTTCTGCCACTGCCAATTTACTTCTCTGAACATTAATTCTATAAAATTCAGTTTGAAAATCTATTGTTATTTAAGAAGAGTTGATATTTCTGTTAACTGGTAGTCAATAACACATTATACTACGTGTGGTTTTATCATTATCAACTTTGTTTTGTGCCAAGCACTTCTACCAGTAGTGTTCATTAAGAATCAACCAGCAATTGAACATAAAAGATGGAGAAGGTCAATGGTACCTGCATTTTCTTTCTTAAAATCATAGGAGAAAGAGCATTAGTATAGCAAACAGGTAGTGCCTTATGAGTCAGAGTCAAAATGATGGGGTCAAAGCATCTGACTTCTCTCCTGATCCCTCCCTCACCCCACCTTGCCAGGACTGAGCTCCTGAACTTGGCCTTTGCCTGAGCCCCAACTGAGCTGTCCTTATTCTTTGAACGTGAAGTATTGGAGCAAAGCTACACTGAAGGGCTTTGTAGCCTTGTTAGTTTTCCCCAGTCACTTCATGCTCAGTGCTAGCCTCCTCCTCCCCCCACACCAGCTCAGCCCAGCAGGGATTGCACCTGGGTCTGCAAAAAAACTTGTCTTAGAAAAAAATCTTGTTTTGAACAATAATTTGTCTTGAGGAGTAAAAGAGATAGCGTCGATAATGAATTTCAGTATGATGCCTGCCATGGTGGCACTTAATATGTAGAAATTTGTTCCTCTACCCTTGAACACTGGCTTCTTCCTTCCTCTGGGGGAGAGTATGGCCCGATAGAGGGGCATGGGCTTTGGAATAGATTGAGCTGGGTTCTCCTATTTTTAGCTGTGGGCTCTTCCATGAGTTATTTGGTTTCTTTGAGCCTCAGTTTCATTAGCAATAAAATGGGAGAAAAATATTGCTTACATTATTGTGGAAATTAAATGACAGTGTGTATGAGATATTCATCAAGGCACTGGGAATACATGATAAATACAAGCACCTGTCTGCATACAGTTTAGGGAGGGACCCAGACTGTAGCAAATAATGATCAAATTGATAAACTATTACAATCATGATGACTGTAGTGAAAGAGGTGCTATAAGGGCAAATAGCAAGAAAATCTTATCTCATTGAAGGTTGGTTGGTAGTATCACTGAAACCGTGGTACACATGATGATTATGCCATGTTTTCCTATGTATGAATGTGTACGTGTGTGTGTGTGTGTGTGTGTGTGTGTGTGTGTGTTTGTGTAAGCAGTGATTATAAGTAGAGTCTTTGGAATTAGGCAGACATGAACTTGAATCCTGGCTCTTCCACTTATAAGTAAATTTTGGCAAAGTACTAAATTTTCTAAATCTCAGTTCCTCATCTATAAAGTTAGGGTCGTAACATATTTACCGCATAGAGCTGTCCTGTGATTGTCCTCCCCTTTCTCCTCATCTCTACCCTTTATTGAGTGCTTTCTATGTGTCGGGTACGGTATGCTTAGTAACCCCATGAAATTGGGACTATTAATGTCCTGAGGAAACTGAGGCAACCAGAAGTTAGGCAATTTGTCCAGGGTTATATGCTCATAAGGGAGGGAGTAAGGTGGAATTTCAACCTAGAAATCTAGTTCATAAGGCCATGTGCTTTGTACACTCTGGTCATATGGAGAGTTAGCCCAATATCTGGGTGTTCTTCTTGCTGTGATTCTTTATCATCGGGCTTGTCTTCTCCGACAAGGACATAGGAATGTGTGTTCCTCCCATCCATCTTCTCAAGACCTCTAGCTGACAGTAGCTGTTCTATAAGTGCACCCTGAATAGATGTAGGTAGGTAGTTAGAAGTGGGAAGGGATTAAAGACCCACACCTCTCCCTAGTACCTTCAGAAAGGCTTTCAACACCCTTGACTGCTATGTGCTCTGACAAATGCGTCAAATATGGTTCCTTTCCAGCTGCTCACTCCATCCATTTCTGGAGAGATGCCAGCCACCTATTTGATCAGCTTTGAGCAGCAGTGAGGTAGTTAAGGCTGAGCAGGGTGCAGTCGGCTGAGAAGAAGGTAAATATTTTATAGACTCTATGGTAAATAATGTACACATTCAGAGAAACAAGGCAAATCTTTCATAGACCTCAGCCCCTGTTAAGTCTGCAATTAAATGCTGGTGCTGGAAGAAATAAAAGCTAGCCTTAAATCTCCCTACCTTACGGAGAGTCAAAGGCCTGCCCTCAAGCTCTGGATAAGGAGTTCAGTCTCTGTTCCATGCTGCTGAATTGCTCAAATTGCAGCATCTTTCCTCAAAGAAGAAAGGTCCTTTCCTTATCCCAAGGGCATATATAAAGGCATTTATTCACAAACGTTTCTGTACTTACATTTATATTTTTTGTATTATTTATTTGTATTAAGTGTATACTGCGAGCTAGATTCCTACACATTGGAGATTTTAGTCCTCACATCAGTCCCAGTGAGATTCACGGAGTAGGTTTATATAAATATTTGGTGTTTCATTTCTATTTGTTGGGGGTCTGTCTTGTGCCAGATCCTCTTCTTGGTAGTGGGTACCAAGGCTAGAAAAGGCTAGAAAACTCACCAATTAATCATGTTTTGTGGGAGGACACTCAGTTTACCAACACAAAAGGGAATGATTTGGACAGAGGAGAACAATCATTATTGAGAAGCTTAGTTGCCTGTCCTACTGGGGTCTGAGCTAATGGTAGAAGATAATATCACAGAACTAGGCTGCCTGATAGCAGTGGGGATGATAGATTCCTCAAATAGTAGGGGTCACTTGGTGGCACATATTCTGGTTATAGGTTTGCCTTTTCTACTTGCAAGTCTTTGGCCAGGACCACCATCCAAAGATTACAGTGTTCAATCCATTAATAAGAGAGTCTACTGTGCTTAATATCACATTACACCAGGGAATCCACTTTACAGCAAAGGACATAAGGCATGACATATGATGAGGTCCATTTGTCCTATCATATATTGTATAATCCACAAGCTGCCCCCTGATAGAGTGATGGAATGACCTTTTGAAGAAGCCTCTAAAGTACCGGGCTTGAAATGGCACCTTGCAAAGATAGGCACTATCTACCAGGATGCAGTAAACATGTTAAATCAATGACCACTATATGGTGCTGTGTCCCCAGTAGGTAGAATTCAGGGGTCCAGGAACAAAGGAGTAGAAGTAAGAGTGTCTTGTCTACCATGGCTCCTAGCGATCCACTTGGAGAATCTGTGTTTTAATCCCCACAGCCCTGGACTTTGTGGATTTAGAGGCACTGGCTCCCAAAAGAAGAATACTTCCACCAGGATGCACTCTAAGAATCCCAATAAATTTTAAGCTCTCTCTACCTCCTGGTCACCTTGAGCTTTTTATGTCAAAAGACCAGCAGGCAAGGAAAGGAATCACCACTTAGAGTTCATTGATTCTGATCATCGGCAGGATGATGACCCAGTAGGAGGTGGGGCTGCTATTATACAATGGGGGCATGGAGGGATTGGTTTGACACCCAGGGGGATCACGGGGGCATTTTCTGGTACTCCAGTGACCAATTTTAATAGTAAATGGACAGGAAGGGCATGATGACCAGGGCAAATCTGTTGCCCCCAGGAGACCAAGTGCAGTGGCAGGGACTAGTTCATCCCACTAATTTTCCTCTCATAAGTTTCACTGGGAAAAGAAAACAGGCTCCGAGAGGAGCTATTCAGTTAAGTTGAACTTATTATTCAAAGCAAGTAGAGCTGAGTGGTACAACTGTAGTGCTGTACCCCCAGATCAGGCACTCATTCTCCCAGCTGTCAGGTGTCTGATGAGCTCCTAAGCTGGTAAGTTTTTGGAGGGGCGTGGGACAATGGGCTGGGTGTAAGAAGGAAGACATCTAATCAATCTCCAGTCTCATCCCCATGATGCAAGAATGTGGGGGAGGAAACAGCCACCACTTGAAAGATTCACTGAATGTGGATTAATCAATTACCTCTGTTTAACAGAGAAACCCAGGATGTAGGATGGTGTGGGTATACCAAAATTCACAGAGTAGACTTGCAGTAGAGGTGGGATTTGAGCTCAATGATTTTATTTTATTTTACTTATTTTTTTATTGAAGTGTGGTTGCTGTACAATATTATATATATTACAGGTATACAATTAATGATTCACAATTTTTAAAGGTTATACTTCATTTATAGTTTTTATAAAATATTGACTGTATTCCCTGTGTTGTACAATATATCCTTGTAACTTATTTTATACATAATAGTTTGTACCTCTTAATCCCCTATACCTGTATAGCCCCTCCCCCTTTCCCTCCCCCTACTAGTAGCTGCTAGTTTGTTCTCTATATCTGTGGGTCTCTTTCTTTTTTGTTATATTCACTAGTTTGTTGTATGTTTCAGATTCCACATATAAGTGATATCACGTAGAATTTATCTTTCTCTGTCTGACTTATACTTAGCCTAATACTCTCCAAGTCCATCCATGTTGTTGCAAATGGCAAAATTTCATTCTTTTTTATGGCTGAGTAGTATTCTGTTGTATATATATATCCATTGTATATACAGCTTCTTTATCCATTCATCTGCTGATGGACACTTAGGTTGCTTCCATATCTTGGCAATTGTAAATAATGCTGCTATGAACATTGGGGTTCATGTATTTTTTTGAATTAGTGTTTTTGTTTTTTTCAGATATATACCCAGGAGTGGAATTGCTGGGTCATATGGTAGTTCTGTTTTTAGTTTTTTGAGAAACCTTCATACTGTTTTCCATAGTGGCTGGACCAATTTACATTCCCATCAACAGTGTTTGGGATTCCCTTTTCTTCAAAACATTTGTTATTTGTGGGTTTTTTGATGATAGCCATTCTGACAGATGTGAAGTGATATCTCATTGTGGTTTTGATTTGCATTTCCCTGATGATTAGTGATGTTGGCCATCTTTTTCATGTGCCCATTGGCCATCTACATGTCCTCTTTGGAAAAAAAGTCTTTTCAGGTCTTCTGCCCATTTTTTAATCAGGTTGTTTGTTTTTTTGATGTTGAGTTTTATTAGCTGTTTATATATTTTGGATATTATCCCCTTATTGGTCATATCATCTGCAAATATTTTCTGCCATTCAGTAGATTGTCTTTTCATTTTGTCTATGTTTTTCTTTGCTCTGCAAAGTTTAAGCTTCATTAGGTCCCATTTGTTTATTTTTGCTTTTATTTCCTTTGCTTTAAAGGACAGATCCAAAAAAAATTTGCTACGGTTTCTGTCAGTGTTCTGCCTATGTTTCCCTCTAGGAATTGTATGATTTCCAGTCTTACAGTTAGGTCTTTAATCCATTTTGAGTTTATTTTTGTATATGGTGTTAGAGAATGTTCTAATTTCATTCCTTTACATGTAGCTGTCCAGTTTTCCCAACACCACTTGAAAAGACTATCTTTTCTCCATTGTATATTCTTGCCTCCTTTGTCATAGATTAATTGACCATAAGTGTGTGGGTTTATTTCTGGGCTTTCTATTCTGTTCTATTGATCTATGTATCTGTTCTTGTGCCAATATCATACTGTTTTGATTACTGTAGCTTTGTAGTATAGTCTGAAGTCCAGAAGCATGATTCCTCCAGCTCTGTTCTTATTTCTCAAGGTTGTTTTGGCTATTCAGGGTCTTTTGTTTCCATTCAAATTTTAAAATTATTTGTTCTAGTTCTGTTAAAAATACCCTTGGTGTTTTGATAGCTATTGCATTGAATCTGTAGATTGCCTTGAATCTGTAGATTGCATTGAATCTGTAGTATGGTCATTTTAACAATAACAATTCTTCCAATCCAAGAACATGGTACATCTTTGCATCTGTTTGTACTGTAGGTCGTTTACCTCCTTAGGTAGGTTTATTCATAGGTATTTTATTCTTTTTGGTGTGATTGTAAATGGGATTGTTTCCTTAATTTCTCTTTTCAATAATTTGTTGTTAGTGTATAGCAATGCAACAGATTTCTGTGTATTAATTTTGTATCCAACAATTTTACATAATTCATTAATGACCTCTACTAGTTTTCTGGTAGTGTATTTAGGATTTTCTATGTATAGTATCATGTCATCTGCAAACAGTGACAGTTTTACTTCTTCCTTTCCAAGTTGGATTCCTTTTTATTTCTTTTTCTTGTCTGATTGTTGTGGCTAGAACTTGCAATAATATGTTGAACAAAAGTGGTGAGAGTGGGCATCCTTGTCTTGTGCCTGATCTTAGAGGAAGTGCTTTCAGCTTTTCATCATTAAGTATGATGTTAGCTGTGGGTTTGTCATATATGGCCTTTATTGTGTTGAGGTATGTTCCCTCTATACCTGATTTCTGGATAATTTTATCATAAATGGATGTTAAATTTTGTCAAAAGCTTTTTCTGTATTTGTTGAGATGATCATATGGTTTTTATTTTTCAATTTGTTAATGTGGTGCTTCATACTGAATGATTTGTGGATATTGAAAAATCCTGTATCCCTGGGATAAATCCCACTTGATCATGGTGTATGATCCTTTTAATGTGTTGTTGGATTCTGTTTGCTAGTATTTTGTTGAGGAGTTTTGCATCTATGTTGATCAGTGATATTGGTCTGTACTTTTCTTTTTTTGTAGTATCTCTGTCTGGTTTTGGTATCAGGGTGTTTGTGGCCTTGTAGAATGAGTTTGGGAGTGTTCCTTCCTCTGCAATTTTTTGGAAGAGTTTGAGAAGGATGGGTGTTAACACTTCTCTAAATGTTTGGTAGAATTCATCTGTGAAGCCATCTGGTTCTGGACCTTTGTGTTGTGAGTCTTTTTTATTACCGATTCAATTTCATTACTGATAATTGGTATGTTCATATTTTAGATTGTACATTTCTAAGAATTTGTCCATGTCGTCTAGACTGTTCATTTTATTGGCATATAGTTGTTCATAGTAGTCTCATGGTCTTCTGTATTTCTGTAGTGTGGGTTGTAACTTTTCCTTTTACATTTCTGATTTTATTGATTTGTGCCCTCTCCCTTTTTTTCTTGAGTCTGGATAAAGGCTTATCACTTTTGTTTATCTCTTCAAGGAACTAGCTCTTAGTTTCATTGATATTTTCTTTTTTTTTTTTTATTCTCTATTTCACTTATTTCTACTCTGATCTTTATGATTTCTTTTCTCTTACTAACTTTGAGTTTCTCTAGTTCTTTAGGTGTAAGGTTAGGTTGTTATTTGAGATTTTTGTTTTCTGAGGTAAGCTTGTATCTCTATAAACTTCCCTCTTAGAACTGCTTTTGATGCATCCCATGGATTTTGGATTATTGTGTTTTTGTTTTCCTTTGTCTCCAAGTGTTTTTTGATTTCCTCTTTAGTTTCTTCATTGATCCATTGATTATTTAGTAGCATACTGTTTAGCCTCCACATGTTTGTGTTTGTTGCATTTTTTTTTCTTGTAGTTGATTTCTAGTCTCATAGCATTGTGGTCAGAAAAGATGTTTGATTTTATTTCAATTTTTTAAAATTTACCAAGGCTTGTTTTGCAGCTTAGCATGTGATCTATTCTGGAGAATGTTCCCTGTGCACTTGAAAAGAATGTGTATTCTGCTGCTTTCAGATGGAATATCTGGATTCCTTTTTCTTTTTTTGTGTGTATAGCTATATATATTAATTAAGTCAATCTCAGTCTGATCTAATGTGTCATTTAAGGTCAGTGTTTTCCTATTAACTTTCTATCCGTATGATCTGTCTATTGATGTAAGTGAAGTGTTAAAAGTCTCCTACTGTTATTTTGTTACTGTTGATGTCTCCCTTTATGTCTGCTAATATTTGCCTTATATATTGAGGTGCTCCTGTGTTGGGTGCTTATATATTTACAATTATATATCTTCTTCCTGGATTGATCCCTTGATCATTATGTAGTGTCCTTCTTTGTCTCTTGTAGCAGTCTCTATTTTAAAGTCTATTTTGTCTGATATAAGTATCACAACTCGGGCTTTCTTTTGACTTCCATTTGCATGGAATACCTTTTTCCATCTCCTCACTTTCAGTCCGTGTATGTCTGTAGATCTGAAATGACTCTCCTGTAGGCAGCATATACACATGTCTTATTTTTGTATCCATTCAGCGACTCTATGTCTTTTGATTAGAGCATTTAGTCCATTTACATTTGATGTAATTATTGATATGTATGTTTTTATCACCATTTTGTTAATTGTTTTGAGGTTGTTTTTGTAGAACTTTTTTTCCCTTCTTATTTTGTTCTCTTCTCTCGTGATTTGATGACTATCTTTAGTGTTATATCTGGATTCCTTTTTCTTTTTTGTGCGTATGTCTATTATAGGTTTCTGGTTTGTGGTTAGCATGAGGTTTTTCTGTAGCCATCTATATAGATACATGATTGTTTTAAGTTGCTGATCTCTTAATTTCAAATGCATTTTAAAAACCCTGCATTTGTACTCTCCTCCCCTCATGATCACTTCTTTTGATATCATATTTTACATGTAACTTGTGTATCCCTTAACTGATTATTGTGGATATAGATTATTTTTCTACTTTTGTTTTTTAACCTTTCTATTAGCTTTGTATGTAAACAATTTGATATCTTTACTGTATGTTTGCCTTTACTGATGAGCTTTTTCATTTTGTAATTTTCATGTTTCTAGTTGTGGCCTTTTCTTTTTCACTTAGAGAAGTTCCTTTACTATTTCTTGTAAAGTTGCTTTGGTGGTGCTGAACTCTTTTAGCTTTTGCTTGTCTGTAAAGCTTTTGATCTCTCTATCGAATCTGAATGAGAGCCTTGCTGGGTAGAGTATTCTAGATTGTAGGTTTTCCCCTTCCATCACTTTGAATATATCATGCCACTCCCTTCTGGCCTGCACAGTTTCTGCTGAAAAGTCAGCTGATTGTCTTCTGGGAGTTCCCTTGGATGTTATTTGTTGCTTTTCCCTTGCTGCTTTTAAGATTCTCTTTTTACCTTTAAGTTTTGACATTTTGATTACATTATGTCTTTATGTGTTCCTCTTTGGGTTAATCCTGTAGGGGACTCTCTGCACTTCCTAGACTTGGATGACTGTTTCCTTCCCCAGGTTAGGGAAGTTTTCAGCTATTTGTTTTGTTTTGTTGTTTTTTGTTTTGCCCTGTCACACAGCTTGCGAGATCTTAGTTCCCCAACCAGAGATTGAACCCAAGCCCCTGACAGTGAGAGTGTTGAGTCCTAACCACAGGACTGCCAGGGAATTCCCAGGAAGTTTTTAGTTATTACCTATTAAAATATGTTCTCAGCCTGTTTCTCTCTCTTCTCCTTCTGCAACCCCATACAATATGAATATTAGTCTGCTTAATGTTGTCCCAGAGGTCACTTAAGCTGTCCTCATTTCTTTTCATTCTTTTTTCTTTTCTTCTGTAGAGCAGCAGTGATTTCCACTACTCTGTCTTCCAGCTCCCTGATCCATTCCTCTGTATCATTTAGTATACTGTTGATTCCTTCTAGTGTATTTTTCCTTTTAGTTATTTTATTCTTCATCTCTGTTTGGTTGTTCTTTATCTTTTCTAACTCTTTGCTAAAAAATTCTAAATTCTCATTCTGTGCATCTGTTCTTCTCCTGAGTTCTTTGATCATCTTTATGATTACTACCCTGAACTCTTTCTTGGGTAGATTGTCTGTCTCCACTTCACATACTTCTTCTTCTGGCATTTTGTCTTGTTCCTTCATCTGGAACATGTTACTCTGTCACCTCATTTTGCCTAAGTTGCTGTTTGTATTTTTAGGTATCTGGTAGGTTAACTACATTTCCCAGGTTTGGAGAGGTGGTCTTCCGTAGGAGATATCCTATGCGTCTCAGCAGTGTGCTCCCCTCTTGTTACTCAAGCTATGTGCTCCAGGGGTTCCCCCATGAGGGCTTCATGGGTCCTTCTGTTGTGTTGGGCTGACTATGTAAACAGTCTGGTAGGCTTGGTTGGCCTCCAGTCTGGTTGGTTGCCAGGCCTTGCTTTACGCAGAGGCTGCCAGCTGCTTGTTGGCAGGGCCAGGTCGCAAGGTGGCTGACTGCAGAACCCCAGGAGGCGCCGGGGCTAGTGCTGGCTCACTGGTGGGTGGAGTCAGGGTTCAGAAGACTCTGCAGCTGTTGCCCACCCACTGGTGGGTGAAACCAGGTCCTAGGGTTAATGCCGGACAGATCTGCTGTCAGGCAGAGCCAGGTCTATGAGTCTGGTTGCAGGGCCCAGGAATCCCTGGTGTCAGATCTGGTGGGGGTGTGGGGCTGGCTCTTGATGCAGTTGGATATGGGGTTTGGGGTGTCTCAAAGCTTGTGTTGGCCTGCTAGTGGGCAGGGTCGTGGCCCAGCTGGTTCCAGGTCAGGGTCTGCTCTGCTGTCAGCAGGCTGGGTCCACAGGCTGCCAGATTGTGGTTTCCTTGCATTTGGTGTCTGCCCTCTGGTGAGTGAGGCTGGTCCAGAGGCTGGAGCAGGCTTCCTGGAGGACAGAGCTAGGGCTCAGGAGATTCTGGAGCCGGTGGCTGCCCAGTGGTGGGTGGAGCTGGGTCCTGGGACCTCTGGTGGGCAGGGCCATGTCCAGAGGCAGGTGTGGGCTCAGAAGATCTTTAGGCAGCCTGTCTGCTGATGGGTGAGGCTGTGTCCCTGCCCAGTTAGTTGCTTAGCCTGAGGAGTCCCAGCACTGGCACTTACAGGCTGTTGGGTTGGAGCTGGGTCTTGGCATGAATGATCTAAGGGAGGATTCCACAATGGTGCCCACCAGCACCATCATCCACATGATAGAATGAGCTCCCAGGAATGGCTGCCACCAGTGTCTATGTCCCGAGGGTGAGCCATAGCTGACCCCCACCTCTCCAAGAGACTGTCCAAGACCAGCAGGTAGGTCTGGCCCAGGCTCCTATCAAATTACTGCTTTCGCCCTGGGTCCCAGAGTGTGTGAGATTTTGTATGTGCCCTTAAGAGTGAAGTCTCTATTTACCCCAGTCCTGTGGGACTCCTGAAACTAAGGCCCACTAGAGTTCAAAGCCAAATGCCCTGGAGACTCATCTTCCCAGTACAGGAGCCCTGGGCTGGAGAGCCTGGCATGGGGCTCAGAACTCACTCCTCTGGGAGAACGTCTGTGATATAATTATTCTCCAGTTTGTGGGTCACCCACCTGGGAGTATGGGACTTGACTGTATCATGAGTCTGCCCCTCCTACCCATCTTGTTGTGGTTCCTTCTTTATGTCTTTAGCTGTAGAAGATCTTTTCTAGTAGATTCCAGTCTTTTTCATCAATGGTTGCTCTGCAAATAGTTGTGATTTTGGTGTGTTCATGAGAAGAGGTAAGCTCAGCATCTTTCTATTCCACCATTTGGCTGCTCTCCCTTGAAGCCCAAAGATTTTAATTCAAGGCCAAAAGTACTTCTGTCATCCCAGGGTTTGTTTAGGCTTCTAGTCTTAAATTCTGGTTTTGCAATGGAGGACACTGAGACTCTGGTAGGCTAAATGACATGTCCAAGACCTGCAACAGGTCTTCTGACTCAGAGACCCAGATTCATTCTGCAACACCATTTTCAGTGCAATACAACATGCCAGAACATGAGCTAGGTGGCCTTTGAGGTCCTTTTGAGGAATCGAGCTGTCAGAAACTGTCCCTTTACTAGTCACAAAGATCTGTCCATTTTCCAAGCAGGGCTCCTTCAATTGCACATCCTTCTTTGCATACTACTAAGAGTTATTGAGGACTTTAGCTCAGGTCAGTCCATGGCATATGGCTAGCACAATGTGGACGCTTAATAAATGTTTGTCAGTTGAATGAAGGTAACCATCCTGATTAAAGCAGGCCAAGTGGGTTTGGGAAAAACAGAATGGCCTTATGTCTGAGAACATGGGCTTTGGCATTAGATACCTCTGGATTCAAATCCAGGTTTAAGGACATTTGCTGGCTGGTTGACTTTCGGTAAGTTACAATCTCTTTGAGTCTTAGTTTCCTCATCTGTAAAATAAAGGATAATAATACCTACCACAGAGAACTGCTGAATTATTAAATGGTATAGCAAACACACAGGGCTTGGCACATGGAAGTGTTCAGTCAAAATGAGATATTACTAGCTACTCTTTGGCTTGAATCTTGACTTTCTCTTTGTACCTCAGGTTGTCTGCAAATTCTTCTTTATTTTTGCTCCGCTGCCAAATGTGCCTAGGTTCCATACTTGGCATTGACCACTGGAGTCCCACTTTCTTTCCCCCTTCATGTTCACCCCAAGTGCCCTCTGCTTTCTCCCACTCATTGCTGGATCCAGGACAGAGCTCCTGCCGTAAATCATGGGGTTCCTTGTGCATGCACCCCATTGCTGTTTTTTGTAGGAATCCATTTCAGATGAACCCATACATTCTTGTCATGCTAATTAATAGGATAATAACAGTCTAATTAATGGTTCACCTTTATTGAGCATTTACTCTGAGCTAGGTGCTTGCTAAGCCCTTGTATCTATCATCTCATTTAAAACTCATAGCAACCCCAAAGGTAATTGTGTTTCCACCTCTTTTATAGAGCAGGAGACTAAAGCTCCCAGAGGTTAAGTAATGCACCCAAGACCCAGAGTTTGAAATTGGTGGAGTGAGGTGTCATCCTTGGCTGTCTGACTTCCGAACTGGGGTTGTGCTTTCAACCCCAGTAACGGTGAATCTCTCCTGCTGCCATCTGGGGACATTGCCCACCTGGCGACAGAGGCTGCTGCCAACCTGTGGGCCCCTGCCAGCCCTTCTGCCTCCCTTCAGAAACCTGAGATTAATTTGTCTGAATCAGGGAAATACATACTACCTGAAAGATATCAGTTAATTATTTTTGTTTAACTTCTGTTCCTCCATTAACATGTCAGCTTTAAGAAGGCAGAGGCAATGACTTGTTCTCTTCTGTGTCTCTAGTTTCCAGAACCAGGGACTAACACATAGTAGGTGCCCAGCAGAGAATTGTTGAACGATTACTGAATGAATCCCATCGGACTTACCACACCCCTCAGAGCCCCACCCTCCCAGTATCGGCCCAGCTGCAGGTCCACGTTCAGGCAGATAGCCAGGCCTGCTCCTCTGGCCACTCGGCTTCTTGGAAGCTCTCTTTCTCCATTTATGTTGCTGGAAGAAGTCTCTGCTTCCCCTCCCCATACTTTAGAGACCTCTAGATCTATGCTTGGAAACCAAATCAACCTCATAATTTGTATTCATCCATTGAGACCCAGGGTGATTCAGAGAGGGCCTGAGCCATGCACGCAGCGTGTGGCCACTCCACCCAGCTGCCTTTTCTTAAGATATTAACTGCCATTGATGGAGTCTCTCCTAGGATACTAGGCTAAAGGCTTTATTATGTTATTTCATTCAGTCCTTTAAAAAATCTTGAGGCATAGATATGTGTATTTCTTTTGGACAGGTAAAGAAATTGAAGCTCAGAGATGAATTCACTTGGCCAAAATCACACAGTAAGTGGCGGAATTGGGTTTTGAATCCAGATGTCTGATTCCAAGGATAGCGTCAGTGGGTTTGCCCTGGAAAGGACTTCTGTATCCAGAGGACAGGGATAGAGACAGGTGGAGAGAAGTCCCATCCTGGCATTGCATCATGTTAATCTCTTTAAAATCAGACTGGAGAAAGCACCAGGCTCAGAGTGTGGCAACTTCAGTTGCTCACCTCTCTCACTCCCCCTGGGGGTCCCCTGGGGTAGGTCATTATTTCTCTCTGACATTCTTGGAATATTTAATGATCCATCCTTGGAGCATGAACTTCTTAACTCTTTTCCCATGGAAGAATTTCTTCTTAGCTGCAGGCCTGCATGGAAATGCACAGAACTTACATAAACAAAGAAAGAGGGACACTCTTGGTGCTTCATCTCCTGTTTCCCTCATAAGCATGACTCATTGGAGTCCCATCATTTATTAGCTTGTTCTGGAGACCATCAAGACTGGAAGGGACCAGAAAGGACCTCATTTTCCACAGGGGGGACTTGGCCAAGGGCATAGACAGAAAAAGGAGCTCAGGACTTGTACCTTGATTCAGAAGTTCTTTGCTCTCCCACTTCATAAATTTGTGGTTGCCTGACTTAGCGTAATTTACTAACGAATTCAAGATGAGCCAAATATTTCAGTTTGGCCAATGGCATCTGTGTTTTCAAATAATACTTCCCTAATTCTTTTACTAGGGCAGAACAGCTGAACTGAGTGAGCCCTGGATGACCAATAAAAGAGCAAAACTCCACAAGAAGAAAGTTCTCTGGAGGCAGAGCTAATATAATGCTGCCAAAGAGAATTACAAATATTTTCTTCTGTGATGCTGCTAATAACCCTGTGAGAGAGGCATTGTTATCTCCACCTCATAGATAAAGAACTAAGACTCAGAGAAAGTAATTAATTTGCTTAAGGTCTCACAGCTTGTAACAGAGCCAGGATCCAAATCTAGATCAACTTCACTACAAAGCTTGAGGTCTTTTCACAATCCTACAGTTTCCAGAAGTAATTTGGATTTTACAAAAGGTTGAATTTCTCCAGAAGTGCAAGGACTCTTTGATCAGCATCCTGGGGAGGGATTTGTAATTTCTCAGGAGGAAAGAAGGAGGACAGTGATAGCAGCGGTTACACCCCACTCCATTCCCCATGTGCCACCCCTCTGACATCATGGGTGTACAGCTCATTTCTGGAAGGCCCCACCTAGTGAGGCTCCACCCAGTGGCCCAACGTCATGGAAATGAGCCCATCCTCTGGGCCAGGGGTGTCAGTCCTTGCTCCCAAGGCACAGGATGAAGCCAAAGGCTGCATGAATTTCAGGCCAGACATGAGAGCCTAGGACCCAGAGGTAAACAGTTGGAGGCATCCAAGAAATTCCAGTAGTTCCATCTCAGTGACTTAAGATCACAGTTCTGCGGAATATTCCTCAAATGGCTCTCAGCAGCAGTCAGAATAAAGTTTAAACTCTTATCCTGGCATACAAGATCCCTCCTGACCTAGTTCTTGCCCTACCACCTTGCTCCTTCTGCTCATACCTCTTCTCTAACCACCACCACCAGCATTTCATGCCCTGGCTCTTTTCCTACTGCCTACAACTCTTGTTACTTCTTTGTCTGAATAACTCCAGCCTTTCTTTCAAAATTCAGCCTCTCAGCCACCACACATCCTGTGGGAAGTCTTCTTGAAAGTCCAAATCTGGATGCAATGCCCATCTTATCAACAGAACTATCCTCCATCACGTTGCTCTGTCTGCTTGTCTGCCATCTCCCTTAGAATGTGAGGAACTCCCAGAGCAGGGACTGTATCTTAATAAATGTTGGTGGCCCCAGGGCCTAGGAAAGATTGGTCCTAGTTTGAACAAAATACCAGGATAACTTGTGGGTATTTCTTATCATCAAAATGAAAATCCTTTTTATTTCTGAGCACACATAAAGATGATCTGAAACGTTTATTTTCTCATGTTGCCATCCCCCATGCCAGAGTCCACCGGATACAGATATTTGAGATCCAGGGCCTTTCTTCCTTCCTTGTCTATCTTCTTTTCTTACACCCACTTCCTGCCTATACATCCTCCTCCTCTGCTCAGAATCTCAGCTTCAACCCGAAGGGGCAGCAGTAAATCTATAAAGCTTGAGGGTCTTCCAATTCTTCAGAGTGGAACATCAATGTTCAAAGCCAAATCAGCATTTTGATTCCTAATATTGACCAAATTTCTTAGGAAATCTTCGATGTATTTTTGTGCTGACACATCTTTCTGTCTTTATTCTGTCTTACTAACAATCACTTCTCTGCAAAGGATTTATGGCATGAAAAGAAGGAAGTGAGAGGGAAGTCAAATGCTAACTTTTATGGAAAGATTTCATGTAGAAAAGAATGGATGGATAGTTGGATGAATGAACAAATGAAGGACAGGATGTGTTGATGAATAAAAAAGTGAAATGCCCTGGTTTGGCCATGGACCCTGGTACTGCAGTGCTGACCATATTTCTGCTTGCTCCCCTGCATGGTCGCTGTCTTGAATCCCAGGGCCCTGAGCTGAAATACTGATTGGGATTCAGTTATTTGCAGAATCCTACCTGATGCTGGTCACTGTTCCAGACTTCCTAGTATCTCCTAACTCAGGGTTCCATATCCCTAGACTCATGCACTTGTCAGTGTACCCCTCTTCTTGTCAGGGAAGTCACAGAGCAGAACAACTCATCAACAGATATTTATGGAGAATCTACTAAATGCCAGGCCCTGTGATTTGCTTTTCTAGACTATAACCTGCTGCTGTCACCACAGTCTCTCATGGTCTAATTGTTCCACTCACCAGATTGAACCTCCCCCTAGAATTTGTAGATGCACCTGTGTACCCATAAAAGGTCTATCCTAAAACCAGCCTCCTCCCTGCCTGCCCAGCTTGCTACATTGTTCAAGACACAACACCCATGAAGCCTGAGTTGTATGGACAAAAATCCCTGAGGGAGCACTTAGGAGGTTCTGATGGTTGTGAGTTTAATGAGGAGGGGGTGTGATGTGAAAGGTGAGCCTTTTATCCTGCCAGGATCATGACAACAAGAGAAGGTCCATGAAGGTGGAGAAGTGCTGGTGTAGCCATTCCTCTCATTTACTTCTTGTCTTTTTTCCTTCCTACTCCTTTCCTGTTTCTCCTGATTTTAGCTCTCAACTTCGAATGCCCTTTGCTCTCCCTTTAGGCAAAATCCTTCAGAATTCAGTGTCACCTCCCCCTAGAAGTCTTCCCTATGCTCCTCCTACCTGAGTGATGTGCCCACTCATTGTAACAGACAAAGAGACATGCCTCCCAGCTGTCAGGAGTGTGGTCAGATCCCCCAGGGTCAGCCTGAGCTGCAGAAAAATGCTTCACCTGGAATCACACACCTGCAGTCACTGGTAGTAAGCACGGCAGGGGCATAAAGGCCCACACTCAAGGGGAGGGTATTACATGAGGACCTAACTACTGGGGGAGGCTGTGGGTTGAATTTTGTCACTCCCACCCCAAAATTTATGTGTTGAAGTCCTAACCCTTAGTACTTCAGAGTGTGACCTTATTTGGAGAGAGTCTTTACAAAGGTAATCAAGTTAAAATGAAACTACTAGGGTGGGCCCTAATCCAATATGACTGGTGTCCTTATAAAAAGGGGAAATTTGGAGACAGAGATGCTTACAGGGAGACCACCATGTGAACTTTAGGACAGCTATCTACAAGGGGAGCAGCCTGGAACAGACTCTCCTCACAGGACTCAGAAGGAACCAACCCTGCCAACACCTTGATCTCAGACTTCTAGCCTACAGAACTGTGAGACAATAAATTCCGCATTTGTGTGTTACTTTGTTAGGTCAGCACTACCAACTAATACAGGGGAGCACTGGGACCCACTTCAGAAGCTGCCTATCACAGAGGCCTAAATTCTGGCAGGTTTAGCCTGATGCTGAGCAAAGGGCTGATCTGGGAGATAAAGTGAGTTGGAAATCACAGGTCTTGGTGGTTGATGGACCAAGTAGGGGAGGGAGAGAAAGGGTGTCTGCTGTGCCCACCCTGACGTGTACACAGTGTAGGTAATAGTAGAGAGACCTGGGGGTGGGTGTGAATTAAGCACCATCGTGAATGGAGTTCAAGTTGTTAAAGCCAGGACTGTTGTAGTTCTGATCCCACCAGGAGAAGGTGGCTGCTCCTCCCCATGGCAGAATGGCCTGGCCTTTCAGATCCTGGAGTGTCTGAGGACAGGCAAGGATGTTCTGATTCAGCATCAAATGTTTCTTAAGATTCTGTTCTTCATGGCACTGGAAAAACAGTGGTGAACAATGTTCCTGACTCACTAATCTGACTAGGACCCACCAAGCCTCCGACAGCACTCGATCCCTTAATGAATAAAGTACAGGCTCCCTAACACGACACACACAGCCCTCGACATCCTGGCTCAGGCCTACCCCTCACTTTATGGCCTCTCTGCACTCTCTTCCCACCTCACCCGGCCCCCTCTGTCCCATCCTTGCTGCACTTACTATCCCAACCATACTGAATTACCTATAAGTTCCTACATAAAATGGACCATTTCAGGCTTCTGGGTCTTGGCTGCTATTTACTCTCCCTTGATCTTTCTTTCTTTTAAAAATTTTTGCCATCTGCTTGGCTAAATTCTACCTTCCCTTCACCACCAAGCTCTACTTTACTCTGTGGAAGAGAAATATTAATTCTTTTCTATTAGACAATAAGCCATTTGAAGCCGGAATCTTTGTCTTTTCCTTTTTGTACCCCCAGTGCCCAGTACTTGGCCTGTCGTAGAGCATAATCAGTGTTCTGGTTGAAGGAAATGAATAGTTAAAGAAGCCAGGGAGTGAACAGAATGCAGATCTGACGCTGAGAGACAGTAAGTAAACAGGCAGTTCAATGCAAAGTGCCAGGTACTTTCACAGCTAAATTCTAAAGTAGAACATGTCCAGTTTGCCTAGGGAAAATGGAGACAAAACAGGGAAGATGTCCTGGGGAAGGGGACACTGAAGATCATGTCTTCATCATGTGCCTTAGGGGAAAGGTATTTCCAGCCGAAGGTATGGGGTATGCACACCTGCACAGAGACGTGACAGAGCTCACTCCCCAGGGAAAGACGTGTCATACAGCATGTGGGTCCTGGCAAGTGATGAGCACAGACAGGTCACAGGCTCCTGCCTGGAATACTACCCTCAGGAGGAGAGGGACTCCAGCCCTGCACACTGAACACAAAGTTCCTTAAGAAGTTAAAAGAGAATGAGCACAGGCCGGGCCTGCTCTGACAGCCACTTGGGACTGCTCCATCCAGGATCCTCAATATCTTTTTCAGGATTTACAAGTTCCTCTTATATTTTTATCAAATTTGAAAGGCCATTTCATTACACTTACCTATTTCCTCCCTTAAGATGAAAAATAGCACATACTGATTTTTTTAAAAAGAAACTACCTTAAAAAAAATAAGAAAACCTTGTATCACCACCCATAAATATAACCATGCTTCATATACTACCGTATTATATCTTATTTTTCTAAGTACAATACGAAAAAAAAATTTTGTGTCCCATAGTTGTATCTAATAATATACCCTGAACCAATTTGCATGTTATTTGTTTTGGAAGGAAACTGTTGTGAACACTTCCCTTTTAAGAGAGACTCAGGACACAAGAGGCAGATGGAGAGCAAAGTTACTGAAAGCTTTATTACCCAGAGAACGTGGCTTCAGCTGTGCAGCCAAAGGCCTTGTTGCTGCCCTCTGAGGAAGATATACCTACACAGCAACAGGTACCAGTGGGCTGGCCCAGCTGCAAAAACCCTGCCCATCCTTACCATACACTCTTGCAGAGAATCTGGGGAAAGGATGGTGAGGGGTGTCTGTGGCAGACTGTTTCTAAAATAGAGAGGGCCCAGAAAGGCCGAGCTGGGCGTGCTCCATTACTGTCCTCAGCTTGCCGACAGGGAGAAAAGCTCAAATTCTTCCTCTCACACTTGCCCCTCCTGGGAGAAGGCAGGGTTTTCTCTCCTCTCCTTGACCGCCTTCCTTTCCTGGGCCTCACACATACAAAGCCAGAATAATAGGTTAGATAGAGCACCTTTTAGCATATCTGCTGTTGGAAGGCTTCTCTGACACGCCCCCTAATCAGCCCCTGGGTTACCTGTCCCTGCCGTTTGCCTCCAAAGGCATCCTGAACTTCCCTGCATCCCTGGTACTCGTCCTTCGGTATTGAAATGACTTCGGTTTATCTATCCTGTAATAAACCATAATGGAAAAGAATATAAAAAAGAATGTATATATAGGTATAGCTGAGTCTCTTTGCTGTACAGCAGAAATTAACACAACATTGTAAATCAACTATACCTCAATTAAAAAACAACTTACCCATCATCTCCTGTTCCTCCCACGCTGTAGTGTGAGTTCCCTGGGAGCAGAGACTCATGACTTTGCACACTCTTGGGCTCCCAGACCTTTGTGGAGAGCCTGGTACAGATCCGGAATCACTGCTTGAGGTGTGCACAAAGGAACACACCTAACTTCCTCGAAGTTCCTATTTCTTTTGTTTTCTTTTTTTTACACCTCTATTGGAGTATAATTGCTTTACAATGGTGTCTTAGTTTCTGCTCTATAACAAAGTGAATCAGTTATATATATATACATACATATGTTCCCATATCTCTTCCCTCTTGCTCTCCCTTTCTCCCACCCTCCGTATCCCACCCCTCTAGGTGGTCACAAAGCACCTAGCTGATCTCCCTGTGCTATGCGGCTGCTTCCCACTAGCTATCTATTTTACGTTTGGTAGTGTATATATGTCCATGCCTCTCTCTCACTTTGTCACAGCTTACCCTTCCCCCTCCCCATATCCTCAAGTCCATTCTCTAGTAGGTGCGTGTCTTTATTCCTCTCTTACCGCTAGGTTCTTCATGACAATTTTTTTTCTTAAATTCCATATATATGTGTTAGCATATGGTATTTGTCTTTCTCTTTCTGACTTACTTCACTCTGTATGACAGACTCTAGGTCCATCCACTTCACTACAAATAGCTCAATTCTTTTTCAGGTAGACTGCCTATTTCCTCTTCATTTGTTAGGTCTAGTGGGTTTTTATCTTGCTCCTTCATCTGCTGTATGTTTTTCTGTCTTCTCATTTTGCTTATCTTACTGTGTTTGGGGTCTCCTTTTCGCAGGCTGCAGGTTCGTAGTTCCCGTTGTTTGTGGTGTCCGTCCCCAGTGGCTAAAGTTTGTTCAGTGGTTTGTGTAGGCTTCCTGGTGGAGGGGACTAGTGCCTGTGTTCTGGTGGATGAGGCCGGATCTTGTCTTTCTGGTGGTCAGGTCCATGTCTCGTGGTGTGTTTTGGGGTATTTGTGGCCTTATTATGATTTTATGCAGCCTCTCTGCTAATGGGTGGGGTTGTGTTCCTGTCTTGCTAGTTGTTTGGCATAGGGTGTCCAGCACTGTAGCTTGCTGGTCGTTGAGTGAAGCTGGGTGTTGGTATTGAGATGGAGATATCTGGGAGATTTTTGCCGTTTGATATTAACGTGGAGCTGGGACGTCTCTTGTGGGCCAGTGTCCTGAAGTTGGCTCTCCCACGTCAGAGGCACAGCACTGACTCCTGGCTGCAGCACCAAGAGCCTTTCATCCACACGGCTCAGAATAAAAGGGAGAAAAAGTAGAAAGAAAGAAGGAAAGAAAGAAAGAATGAAAGAAAGAAAGAAAGAAAGAAAGGAAGGAAGGAAGGAAGGAAGGAAGGAAGAAAGAAAGAAGATAAAAGAAAATGAAGTAAGGTAACATAAAATATAGTTATTAAAATAAAAAATAATTATTAAGAAAAAAAATTTTTTTTAAAAATAAAAACAAACAAAAAGGACAGATAGAACCCTAGGACAAATGGTGACAGCAAAGCTATACAGACAAAATCTCACACAGAAGCATACACATACACACTCACAAAAAGAGGAAAAGGGGAAAAAATAATAAATCTTGCTCTCAAAGTCCACCTCCTCAACTTTGGGATGATTCGTTGTCTATTCAGGTATTCCACAGATGCAGGGTACATCAAGTTGATTGTGGAGATTTAATCCACTGCTCCTGAGGCTGCTGGGAGAGATTTCCCTTTCTCTTCTTTGTTCGCACAGCTCCCAGGGTTCAGCTTTGGATTTGGCCCCGCCTCTGCGTGTAGGTCGCCGGAGGGCGTCTGTTCTTCGCGCAGACAGGACGGGGTTAAAGGAGTCGCTGATTCGGGGACTCCGGCTCACTCAGGCCGGGGGTGAGGGAGGTGTACGGAGTGCGGGGCGAGCCTGCGGCGGCAGAGGCCTGCCTGACGTTGCACCAGCCTGAGGCGCGCCATGCGTTCTCCCGGGGAAGTTGTCCCTGGATCCCGGGACCCTGGCAGTGGCGGGCTGCACAGGCTCCTGGGAGGGGAGGTGTGGATAGTGACCTCTGCTCGCAAACAGGCTTCTTGGTGGCGGCAGCAGCAGCCTTAGCGTCTCATGCCCGTCTCTGGGGTCTGCGCTTTTAGTCACGGCTTGCGCCCGTCTCTGGAGCTCCTTTAAGAGGCGCTCTTAATCCCCTCTCCTCGCGCACCAGGAAACAAAGAGGGAAGAAAAAGTCTCTTGCCTCTTCTGCAGGTCCAGACTTTTCCCCCGACTCCCTCCCGGCTAGCCGTGGTGCACTAACCCCTTCAGGCTGTGTTCACGCCACCAGTCCTCTCGCTGCGCTCAGACCGAAGCCCAAGCCTCAGCTCCCAGCCCCACCCGCCCCCGGCGGGTGAGCAGACAAGCCTCTTGGGCTGGTGAGTGCTGGTCGGCACCGATCCTCTGAGCGGGAATCTCTCTGCTTTGCCATCCGCACCCCTGTTGCTGTGCTCTTCTCCGCGGCTCCGAAGCTTTCCCCCTCCGCCACCCGCAGTCTCCACCCGTGAAGGGGCTTCTAGTGTGTGGAAACCTTTCCTCCTTCACAGCTCCCTCCCACTGGTGCAGGTTCCATCCCTATTCTTTTGTCTCTGTTTATTCTTTTTTGTTTTACCCTAGCCAGGTACGTGGGGAGTTTCTTGCCTTTTGGGAGGTCTGAGGTCTTCTGCCAGCGTTCAGTAGGTGTTCTGTAGGAGTTGTTCCACGTGTAGATGTATTTCTGGTGTATCTGTGGGGAAGAAGGTGATCTCCACGTCTTACTCTTCCACCATCTTCCCCGTCTCCTCCTGAGTTCCTGTTTCTTGCTCAGTCTGTCCCTCGGTGTCATCTGTCTGGTGAAGTCACACACTCAGGACAGGTAAGTCCAGTGACTGCAGAGGGGTGGGAGCCTGTGCAGCTGGGTCAAGCCCAATGGCAGAGCCCCCAGAGAGCCTGCTGGAGTATGCGTGATGTAACCACATCTCCAGACCTGGTATTAGACCCCTTTAATTTCGTTTTGAAGACATGTGGTTTTGTCCTTGTTCAAATATTGATTTTAGGTAAATTGAGCCTGGCAGAAAAGACCTCTGCCAAAGCCACTGGGGCTCTTGGTTGTCTTAATGACATTTCTGTGTATTTGTATAACAGGGGCCGGCAGTCGAGTTGTCACTCCCCAGGAAGATTTACGGGACTTTACACTTTGGAAGATATAGAGGCAAACTGTTGATGAAGGCCCAGGGCATAAATCAGACCCACTCGGGCCAACGAAGGACACTTTGGAAACTTTGCCAACTGCCTCTCTCCTGGTGTGAGTGAGGGGTTTGGATTAGGTCAGCTGGTTCCGATGTGGGCTCCCTACAGCCCTAACATTTCAAGCAGCAGTTGGAGGCAGGCAGAGAAGAGGAGTGGGTGGGTTGCGAAGCCAGCAGGGTTCCATGACCTTCCAGAACTTCATCAGTTTTATAATTATGGTTCTGACTAGATCTCTGCAGGTAACAATAGAAAAACTGAAAACCACCGGAGTAGCAGACTCTTTTTTTTCTTTTGGTTTTATTTTATTTTATTTTTTTGAATTTTATTTTTTTTTTTATACAGCAGGTTAGTAGTAGACACTTGACATGCCTTCCAGACCTAAAACTCTCATACTGAATTACCCTGGGTCCTAATGCGAAACAGATGACTCATTGGAATGGGGTTATTGAGGACAGTTTAACAAAGGAACTATTAACAAAGGTATGAATGAAATTAAAGGAAACAAACAAGGGTAACGGGGCCCTTAGAGAGAGTAGGAGCTGTGCGGTAGCTTCAGCAGTGAGCTACCTGATGGGAATTGAGGCCTTTGGTAGAGGAGCACAACCACTGCCAACCTGTGGCCTCACAGGAGGGAGCAGGGAATAAATACTCTGACCTTTCTCACTTGCTCTCAAATCTCTTGAGGTTGCCTCCCATTGGCCAAACCCAAGTGGAAGCCAGAGGGTTGATGGGGACCGTGGAGACCAGGCTTCTGGGGCCCAGAGAAACTGAGGTGGAAAGGGGATTTGCAAGGGTGAATGGAAACTACCCAGTTTATATCAGGAGTTTTGCAGATTAGTGCAAGATGGCAGGAAGTAGAGGGCCCTGCTTCTCCTCCACCCTTTGTCCATCGCCAGCCTTCAGCCAGGCATCTCACATCTTCAGCTACCTTGTTTCTGCTTTTAATCCAAGAGGAGCTTGGCGATTTCTTCACATCTTTTCCTGTGTTGTGAAACACCATATCTGCCTGAATAGGGAAATGCTGGTTAGTAGAGTTTAAAGAGAAACAGTGAAGGATATTAACTAAGATCTGGGCCCTTGAGATCATACACTATTTCTTAATAGCTGGGTGACTTTGGGCAAGTGATGTCACTTCTTAGAGCCTCAGCTTCTCACCTGTGAAATGGAGAGAATCATATCACCTTACAGCATTGGAGCAGTGATCAAATGAATTTAAATGTGTGATGAATGCACTTAGAGTGAAGCACGTGGTTAGGAATCAATAGGCAGCAGTTATTCCCGGCTAAGAGTTCATTCATATACGCAGCAGTATTCAAGTTCTCATTCCCTATTAATCTTTGCATTCATGTCTCCTCTCTGTCCCCAACTTTCCTGGTCAAAAATCTAGCAATTTGCAGGGAGTTTTCTTGGGTTAACACCAAAAGACTTTTAATGAGATAACCTGTAACCCTTGAGCTGACCAGGTTAACTCTTCAAATTCTGCCCTTGGGAACATCCTGTCACCCATCGAGGACTCAGGTCCTCCAGCTCTGCCATTCTTGTCATCACAACAAACCGTGGCATCTTTAGGACACACCAAAGTGTCCTGGAGCCCTAGCTGAGCACAGCAGTTTCCTGTTTTCTCTCTTTAGGTGTGAGAGGGTCATCCAGGGCAGATTGGCCCCAGCTGTGCCCCTTGGCACATACAATCCCAGCTCCATTCAAAGCCAAAACAGAGAGACGTGGACACTGGTGACCTAAGGCAAGGGCTTCCTCCTCTTCGTTCTACCAAAGGCCTCTCCCCTGGGACCTGCAGAGACAAATAACCAGATCACATCTCAGCAGCTGGCCCTGGCTGTAAGTCCGCACAATTTACCTTGGCTCTCACTGGCACTGAGAATGAGGTCATAGAAGGAGGGAGACAATGGAGAGGACCTCTAGAAGGACAGCAGTAAAACATGCCTTCAGGAGGCGGGAGAGAACCCTTGAGTCATGGGGTCCTTGGCAGCTGTCTTTGAGAGGTAAATAACTTCAAAAAGTCCTTGACTGGAAGATAAAATGTGTGCTTTTATGCATACCAAAGGCCATCTCTAGACTCTTCTCTCATTTATTTTTATGGAATCAATTTCCTTAAGGCTCAGGAGTATGGTATGGTAAAATGAACCAGAACTGTGGTGGCAAGAGGAAAGATAGCAGATTTCCAGAGCTAGACGGCCTATAGTGGGCTAGGAAATCCAGTCCATGCTCCAAGATTCTCCTCCTCACTCCCCATGTGCCAGCTGTGCTGGACTTCTCCACCAAACTTTCCCGAGACTTGTACCCTCTGAGTCCTTCTTCTGGAAAGCTCTTCCTCTGGCTGATTCCTGTACATTCTTCAAATCTCAATGTATATGTCATTCTTCAGGGTCCTTCCCTATTTCACTTCTTCTTTTTCTTTTCTCCTTCCTGATAGCTGAAATGCAGTTGTGATTACTGAAGTTTGAGCAGCCATTTTGGACCATGAGGTAAAAGTTAAGGCTGTAGGTGGCAGAACTGTAAGATAGAAAGAGTGTAGATCCCTGGAGTTGTCGTAAAGTTGCCTACCAGTTCTGAATTTCCCACCTCTGGATTTCTTTTTTTTTAAATTGAGGTAAAATTTATGTAACATAAAATTGGCCATTAACCATTTTAAAGTGTACAATTCAGTGGCACTTAGTATATTCACTAGGTTATGATATGATCACATCTATCTAGTTCCAAGATATATTAATCACCCCAAAAGGAAACACTGTACCCGTTAAGCAGTCACTGTCCATTCCCTCCTTCCCTCAGTCACTGGAAACCATGAGTCTGCTTTCAGTCTCTATGGATTTGCCTATTATGGACATTTCATATACATAGAATCGTAGTATATGTGACCATTTGTGTCTGGTTTCTTTCATTTAGCGTAATGTTTTTGAGATTCATGCACATCGGATGGATTATATATCAGTATTCTGTTCCTTTTAATGGATGAATGATAGTTCCTTATATGTATATACCACATTTGTTTATCTGTTCATCTGTTAATGGACATTTGGGTTGTTTCCACTTTTTGACTACTGTGAATAGTGTTGCTATAGACGTTTGTGTACAAGTATCTCTAGATTTCTTTGACACAAGACAGGAGTATGTTTCTGTCTATTTAACCCATTGTTGTTTGGAGTTTTGTCATTCTCAACTGTTCATACTTTTAGCTGATACAAGGGATCTAGCAATTACAATTTAAAAAAATTGTATTTCTTCCTTATCTACCCTGTCTAGAAGTAGAGAATATTAAGAAGCAGAAAGATCTATGTTATCATTTTCTCTCCACCAACATTTCCTGTGTTTCTTTGGGCCTCAGCACCTTTATCTATAAAATAGGGATAAACAGGCCCTTGAAAGCAGAGGTCTAAACCAGATAATCTCTACTGGTCTCTTGTGTTTGATTCTTCAAAGTATGTTTTGAAAGGGCTAGGGGTTACAGGAAACAGCATGAAACCCATTGAAATGTCATGTCACTTTCTTTGGAACACTTTCCCAGTTTCATCCCCTTCCATTGTCCTTGAGCTGGATTTTTTGCTTTCATCTCCCGGCCCTGTCACACTTCTAAAGCTGCATTTTTCACAGTCCATCTTAAATTTGTTGTATACATATCTGTTTTCTTGGTAGAGCCTACAGTCTTTGAAAATAAGTCCTTTAAATGCAGTCTGCTCTTCCAAACAAAGCAACACATAAAAGCCAAGCACAGCAACAACATATATTCTAGGCGTTTCTTCTCACCCAACTCCTTATCAGTCCCCAGGCCTTCTGATCTCTTGGGCCTTGGTATCTATGTTTTGGTATCTCTTCCAGTTCTCCCTGATGAAGATATTATTCTTTCAATCGCCAGTCTTGTCCGTACCCAATTCCATCCGATCATTTGAGCCACAGCTGTGGCTTAGAGCCATGCCATACTCTAGGCTGTTGCCTTGGACCATGAAACTCTCGACTGCTGGTTCAGTCCCTGCCCCCAGTGGAAAGGAGTTCAGGAAGGTTCTAAGTCATAGGTGCTCAGAAAATACTTGTTGAAGGAATTTTTAAAAGAAAGAAAGACCTCAGTTGATCTAAGTTTTGTTTTGTTTTGTTTTACTAAGGAATAAAACCTAGAGGCAAAGCCCAGTCCTGGTCCTCGTGGTAATCTGGGTTGAAGATGAGTAAAACAATTAGAATTCTTTAGTGTAAGTCTGAAGATGTATTTCTAGTTCCTCTATTTCTCTCTAAACTAACCATCTCTCCCTTCCCCCGAAACTACTCAATTCTTGGCATATACAAAGGATATATTGAATGAATTAAACTTGGAAACTTTTAAAAGTTAGCAATAGGGTATATGCAAAGTAGTGGGATCTCTGGGTCATATGGTAGATCTATTTTTAGTTTTTTCAGGAACCTCCGTACTGTTCTCCATAGTGGCTGTATCAATTTACTTTCCCACCAACAGTGCAAGAGGGTTCCCTTTTTTCCACACCCTCTCCAGCATTTATTATTTGTAGGTTTTTGATGATGGCCATTCTGACCAGTGTGAGGTGATACCTTATATGGAATCTAAAAAAAATGTTTCTGATGGACCCATGGGCAGGACATGAATAAAGACAGAGACGTAGAGAATGGACTTGAGGAGCCGGGGAGGGGGAATGGTAAACTGAGATGAAGTGAGAGAGTAGCATTGACATATATACACTACCAAATGTAAAATAGATAGTTAGTGGGAAGCAGCCATAGCACAGGGAGATCAGCTCCATGCTCTGTGACCACCTAGAGGGGTGAGATAGGGAGGGGGGGAGGGAGACGCAAGAGGGAGGGGATATGGGGATATATATATGTGTATAACTGATTCACTTTGTTATACAGCAGAAGGCAACACAACATTGTAAAGCAATTATACTCCAATAAAGATGTTTAAAAAAAGTTAATAATAGCTAATGTGTATATTATACAAGTGTTTATCACATGCCAGGCACGATGAAAATTCCTTTATATGGATCACATTTATTCCTTGCAAAACCCTATGTGGTAGATACTTTAATTATGTTTATTTTATATCTGAGAACACTGAAGCTTCTTGGACAGGCTAGGTAACTTGCCCAAAATCTCATGGCTAATAAGTGAGGAGGCCATGGTTTCACTCAGGTCATCTGATTTTAGTCTACATACACAAATACTCTTCTATACTCAAATGAAATTCGAATTTATGCAAGTATTTCCATGCATTCATTCATCCATTCATCAAGTTTGTACTGAGTGTCTCTGCTCAGTCACTTGCTTGGGTTAAAGAGATAACTAAGATGGGCTTCTATGCAGAGCATAGAAATATGAAGAATTTCAACATTATTTCTGGTACACCTCAAGAGTCCCTAATCCTCAGCTTCAATCACAAGATATTTTTTAATGGTGAAATCCTTTTGACACCCTCCATCTCTTTAATAATGAAGTTAATAAGCGTAGTAGGAATACTACTACTTAAATATCCCTACGTGTAGCTGAATAATAGAACTCAAAGGTATCAGGCCCTAATCCCTAGTATCTGTAAATGTTACTTCATGTAGCAAAGACATTATAGATGTGATTAAATTAAAATTTTTGAGATGAGGAGATTATTTTGGATTATCCAGGGGGACCCTAAATGCAATCACAAGTGTTCTTATGAGAGGAATATAGAGGAGGATTTGACTACGCACAGAAGAGGGGAAGGCAATATGATCACAGGGCTAGAAACTGAGGTGATGCAGCCATGGGCCAAGGAATTGTGGCAGCCATCAGAAGCTGGAAGAGGCAAGGAATAGATTTTCCCCTGGAACTTCTAGAGAGACACCCTAATTTTGGATTTCAGATCTTTGGACCTTTTAAGCAACAAGAAACTACACCAACTTAGCATACTTTGCTGCTTTGATGACCTCTGGGATCACTAGACCAGGACAAGTATGAAACACACAAAGTAGAAAATTGAGTTTCAAACAAACAAATTAACTTCCCCAGGGTCACATGGCTAGCAGACAATGGAGCTGAGATTAAAACCTACTTCTGATAAACTTCGGAGTTTTGCAAATCACTTTAAAGTTTATAACTACATTTTTAAAGTTTTCATGGGAGCCCAGAGCAGATTTTATTCCTTTTTAAAAATATATATAGATAGGGCAGCTGAGATTCAGCAAGGTGAAAGGACAGGCCATAAGTCACAATAGAGGAGCTGAGACTGGATTCCAGTTGCGTCTTTGGATTCCCCACCCCTGGTCCCACACCCTCTGGCCTGTGATGGGTTCAGATGATGAATGGGGAGGTCCTGTCATGAGTTTCCTGCAAGCCAGGTTGCAGGCACCCCCAGCTTATCAGTCTAACCTTTGGTTTTTCACGGCAAACCCCTCTGTGGAGGAAGCTGCCAACAGGAGGCCAAGGCTCTGTATTGTCCTTACTTAGAATTGCTTTCACTTAAAGTGACTGTGCTCTTGCAAAACATGTTTATTCTGGTTTCCTCTCCCCACTGGCTGCTTGACTAGTGGGAGCCCAGAGCACAGCAACTCCAGCTATCAGACCTGGGCCAGGCAGGGCAGGGCCAGAAAGAAAATATAAGACTCCAGAGAGAGGGCACAGGAGGGCCTAATTTCCCTTCCCAAGTTGTGTGCCAGACAGGATGGACACCGTCTCTTTGGGGTATTGCTGTGAGCCCTGGAGAGAAAGGGCCATTCAAAATATACCCCTGCTGAGACTGACCTCAGCTTAGAGAGTGCAGAGAACTTAGGGATAGAGCTTTACTTACTTGAAATCCAAAGAGTTTTACAGTAACAATAACACTAATAATAGTAGTGATAGTTCTAATAATAGAATAACTTCCTTTTCTTCAGTACTTACTATCAACCAAGCAAGCTACTAAATCTCTTATGTAGTTTACTTTGTTTAATCCTCAGGATAACCATATTAGATAGGTACTTTTAATAACCTTGCTTAGGAGACAAGGAAGCTGAGACTTAGAGAGGTCAAGGTCATATGGCTGGTAAACCACAGGAACTGAGATTTGAAGCCAGGTCTGTCTGTGTCTAGAGTGTATTTTATGCATCACTCCTCTTTAGGGACCCCCTTTGTAGAAGAGTGAGGTTCACAGAGCAGAGTGACTTGCCCAAGGTCATGTGGTAAATTCCAGCAGAGCTCATTTTCCAGGATTCCAGAACAATGTTCTTTTCAACAGGTTTACCCTTATGTAATCTGTAATTTTAAGAAGAAGAAAAAGCAGTTCAAGACTTCCCACTTGCTGTCATTTGAAAGACTTGTTCTCCCCTCCCCTTATCCCTTCTAATCCCATTTTCAAGATGTTATTGTCTTTGGGACAGTACATTTCTTCCATGGGCATATCTGGGTATAAGTTTGCAATGAGAGGAGAAAGAAAGCTCTGGAGTTGAAGGAGAGGGGACCTGCCAAGTTCACTGTAACAGCTTTACATGGAGAACATTTTATGAAACATGTTTCCTGGAGTCATCTTACAGAAGAGTCTCCTCACTCTTCTGGGGAGTATCCCCATTTTACAGTTGAGTAAAGTGAAGTTCAGAGGCAGTATGTCATTTGTCCCCAGCCAACAGCTGGTAAAGGGGTAGAGCTGGTCCTCCAACCTGAGTCTTCTGACTGCCTGGTGACAGGGAACAGAAACACTGTACACAAGCTGGGTTTCTGCCAGGCCAGAGATCCCCCTCCCCAGCCATCATTCCACTTTGTTATCATTTGAAAATGAGAGTATGTTGCCAATTCTGATCTTGCTCTGGAGAGGGAAGGAGAGGGGAGAGGGAAGATTCTCAAGTGAGTTTTCTTCATAGTAGGGGAAAGGGTGATAGTTGGGGAGGAAAGCAACCCAGAAAACAATAAAATAATTCTTCTCCTCTCAAGTCACTCTCTCATGGGATCTAGAACACATATTTTCAAATAACCTTTTTAAAACGTGTGCCATGCACAGAGGGGTGTAGCCTTCATCCCGGGGACTGGCCCTGAGTTGAGCTGACACAAATGTCAATATCTGCATGGAGAGTGGAGTCAACAATTAAACGGGGTGGGTGAGTGGATGGGGATGGGTGGGGAGGAGCTGGACAGGGCTATAATCCTTCCCTGTCCAGTGGATCAGGAAGTGAAGATTTCTTTAGGGGCCAGCCCGAGTCTGTCCATTGGGTATCTGGTTCCCTTTCCCTTCCCCTATGGTTTCTGTCTTACTCTTGTTCTAATTTTCTTCTGCTTATGATGCCCTTCCAGGAATGTCACAGTTTTTGACAAGGTTTACCTTTGGCCTTTCAAATGGCGATATGACACCAGTTGAATGAGGATCAAAAAGCTATATTCACAATCTTCTGATTCTAAGTTTTCTTTTTATCTTCTTTATTCCCTCTAATTTATCTGCCTTGTGGCAAACAGTGTGATCAGCCTCCTGTCGCTAGAGTATGAAGGGAAGCCGTGGGCATTTTGCTGAAAGTAAGCTTTGATTTTATCATCTATGTAACAGACATGATAATCTTGGCCTTTCCTATCTCATGTGCTATTGAATATCAAAGAAATATGAAAAGTTTAAAAACTCTAGGACTTCCCTGGTGACACAGTGGTTAAGAATCTGCCTGCCAATGCAGGGGTCATGGGTTCGAACCCTGGTCCGGAAAGATCTCACATGCCGCAGAGCAGCTAAGCCCATGTGCCACAACTACTGAGCCTGTGCTCTAGAGCCCGCGAGCCAAACTACTGAACCTGCATGCCACAACTGCTGAAGCCTGTGCACCTAGAGCCCATGCTCCGCAACAAGAGAAGCCCCCACAATGAAAAGCCCGCGGACTGCAACGAAAAGTGGCCCCCGCTCGCTGCAACTAGAGAAAGCCCATGCGCGGCAACGAAGACCCAACGCAACCAAAAATAAATAAATTAATTAATTTTAAAAAATAAAATAAAATAAACTCTGTAAAGTGCTAGAAAAAGTGCTAAAATATGAGCAGACTATGATCTGCAAATTTCCCTCCCCTAATGGAAAAAAGTCCTAAGTAGTCATTAATTTCATAAATTGTTGGTACCCAGGATCTCCCCTCTGCTTCTTCGAGCAGACTACAAAGGATAGATGTGTGGGCAGTGAGGGTGGGGGTAATGGGTAGGAAGGTGCTTCCGAGGTTGACCTGATTTTCAGGTCCCAGAGCTGCCATTTGCTAGCTGTTTGTGCTAAGCAAAGCACTTACTGTTTTCAAGGTCCAGTTTCCCAATCTGTAAAGTGGGACTACAATGCCTACCTCACAGGGTTTTTGTGGAACCTAATAAGAAACAAACACGGCTGCCAAATACTGAGCACTTGGTTTGTATCAGCTACTTGAATTAATGACCTCAGCACTCACAGTGTCTTAGAAACCCATGCTTCATTAGACTATCTCTAGATTAAGGGGATCTGAAGCTCAGAGATATTCAGCAATTCACTGAGAATCATAAAGGGAGTAGAAGAGCTAGAATTCTAACACAGATCTGTTTATTCCAAAATCTGGTACCGTCTCACTACCTCACTTTGCCTTTGAGGGTCTATGTGGAAATACTTTATAAACAGTAATATGGTGTGGAGAGCCACTTGCTTCATGAGCAAACACTTAACTAAGGATCTATTTTGTTGAGAACCTGGGACACAGCCTAAGGACAGAGGCCATGGATTGAGTATTATCTTTCTTTGGGCTTCAGTTTTCCTGTCTGTAGAATAAGAGAAGAATCTCTTAGATCATCTTTTTTTTTTTTTTTTTTTTTTTTTTTGCGGTACGCGGACCTCTCACTGTTGTAGCCCCTCCCGTTGCAGAGCACAGGCTCCGGATGTGCAGGCTCAGCAGCCATGGCTCACGGGCCCAGCCACTCCACGGCATGTGGGATCCTCCCGGACCGGGGCACGAACCCGCGTCCCCTGCATCGGCAGGCGGACTCTCAACCACTGCGCCACCAGGGAAGCCCTAGATCATCTTTAAAGTGCCATTTTGCCTAGCTCTGACTTTCTAAAAGTATATATCAAAAGGATTTTGAAAATGTAATGAGTTAAATTGAAGATGGGGAGGAGAGAACAGATGTTCGTCCATGACTAAGCTATGCCATGTACTGTGTGCCTGATAGTCTCCAAAGGTGGCTGCCCCCAATTCCTTCCCTCTCTGTACATGCATTCTGCTCCTTACATCAAGAGGTGAAGTCACTTCTATCTTCTCCTTGAATCTAGTCTGGCTTCAGTGACTTACTTGGCCAACAGAGAACACCTGAAATGATGATCTGGGACTGCCAGGAAAAGGTCACAAGGTGCTTTGGTAGTGCTGGTTCTAGGGATGCTCCCTCTTGGAACCCAGCCCTGTTGCTGTGCTGTTGTTTGTGTTCCTGTTCCGTGTCACATGGAAAGCACATGTTTAGGTGTTTTAATCAGCAGGCCTTAGCTGAGCTCCCAGGTGACAGCAGCTGCCAGCCTTATGAGTGCGCCATCTTGGACATCCAGGCCAGTCAAACCTTCAGATGACTCTAGCCCCAGCCAACATCTGACTACAGCTCGTGAGAGGCTCTAAGCAAAAGCTACCTGGCCAAGCTCAGGCAACTCAGAGAACTGTAAGGTGTCGTCACAAGTTTTTGTTTTAAGCTATTAAATTTGGAGTGGTTTGATAGGCAGCAGTAGATAATTGAAACACATTATTTAATTGCCACAATAAGGCTTGCAATTTTAGCCCTGTTTTATGGGAAGGACATCTGAAGTTCAGAGACATTAAGTTAATTGTCTAAGGTCATGTGGAATGTGGTAAAGCTTTGGTCAGAAAGGAAATCCATTTGATTTCAAATCCTGCATTTTAAACTTCATTACCAAAGGATCTTTTTTTCCTTTAGTCATTTATTAGCAAAACCATTAAGTTGAAGTAGACAACTGAACCTAGATACTGCTTATGTATAATAAGATTTGGGGGAAATTATAAAATAATAACTCTAATTTTCCTTTATTGGGTATTAATTATCTACCATATTTTAATGACATTTGGTTATGGCTTATAAAACTAGAATTATTCTTCCCATGTTTCAATGCTAGTTTGGCCAAATTGCTTGCCAAAACCTTTGTGAAATACCTACACATCAACCAAAGTCCAGGCTCCCTTTGTCTCTCCCCAGTTTGCTCAGCCCTGTCTGCAACTTTGCAAATATGTCTGCCACCTGCCACCTCTACTGCCCTGGAAACCTGGCCATTTATTCAAAGCTCATTCAGAAAATGATAAGTGAGTATTGATTTTGGGAAGGCACTGTGCTTGGTACTAGGGACCACCAAGTACCACCGTGCTTGGAATCTGGGATTCAGATTACAGACAGATACACAGACAGACAAATAATCACACAGCCATAACCCAGAGTCAGGATGGGGTGGGGCAGCACTAGAGGTATTTATGAGTCCTTCACTCCCCTCTGCTCACATTCAGCCTTCACTGAGCTACTTTTAAGTCCCTGAACATGTTGTCCTGTTTCTTAGCCCTGGCTTTACTCATGCTGGTTTTTTCTGCCCTTCTTCACCTCACAAGCCTCCATGTGGTTTTACTACCTCGACTGGCAAACTTAGCAAATGGCTGTCCAATGGTCTGCTACTCTGTGTATCTCTCCGTTTAACTGAATTCCTTCAAAGCAGGGATTGTCTTTTGTCTTTTTCCATTTTGTTTTCCCTGCCTTTTTAAAAACAGATCAAATTTATAACATCTAATGACCATCAATAAAAACAATAAAACTAAGTTAATGAATACAAACATTTTTCAATCAGGTGTCACCCTCAGCACTCAATTTACTTCTGCACTTTGTTTTGGTTGCTTGGTTTGAAAAACCCAAATTGCCCTGATGAGCAATTGTCAGAGTTTTTAAAGAGCAAGCTTCCTAATCTCGGGGTAGTGGAGTTCACAGAGGGGACAGCAAATTCTCATTCAGAATGTTGCACAAAGACAGCTTAACCTGGCAGCATGTGACATCATTGGGTAACAAACATGCAATCAAAGAAATAAACAAGGTAAGTATAGATTGTGTTCCATGCTGAAGAGGTTGAAAAGAGGGTAATGTTTCAGAGAGTAACTGGAGCACAGAAAGGAAAGGGGGACTTTAGGTAGGAGCTGGGGAAAACCTCTTTGAAGAGGGGAAGTTTGAGGAGATAACTGAAGAGTGAGAATAATCCAGGTATGCAAACAGCAGAAGGAAGAACATTCTGGGCAGGTAAGAGTAAGTGCAAAGGCCCTAGAACAGGAAGAAGCCTGGGATTGACTCTGCACCTTCCTCTTAGGAAACCACATCAGAGATTTCAGATAAACCTAGATATTCCCGGTGGTCCCTTATAGATGCCTGACTTCTTTTCTCAAACACAGTGTCACGAGCAAACTTGGGAGGCACTGGACCCATTTGATAGCTGACAAGTAGAGCAGGAATGTGACAGCTGGTTATTGACAGGCCATAATGAGGTCCCAGCAACACTCTGGCTTCAAGTCCAAGAGTCCTAACCACAGTATCACACCACTCCACAGCCAGAAGTTAGAGTCGTTCCTAAAACCCAACATTCTTCCACCAGAAACCAGGGACTTGGTGCCAGGGCAGGATTTATGACCTAGTAACTGAGGACAGAAATAATTGGTCACATTAGTGACTGGCAGTCCCAGGCCAGGCTCCACTCTGGAGGGGCAGCATGGATTGAAATCGCTGAGGAAAGTTTACTTTTCTCAGCCCAGGTGCTCTACTGTGGCCAACGCAGCCCTAATGAGCTCTACATATTCAGGACACAAATAATTGATGGTCCAATTTAAAGTGTGCAGAGGCCACATTTCTTTCCAGGCTCTGACGGGAAAACACCAGCTGAGGAAGAATGAAGAATCGCCTGTTCTAAGTTATTTTCCTTCTGTGGTCATTCGATCCCCACGAAGACTGCCTACCCAGTCAAGGGCCTGGAGGAAGGAGGCAATTACCCAGAGAAGTCAAGCAAAAAGGAAAGGACAAAGAAAAATCGTGCACCAGGGAAGAGGTCCTGGGCTCCATGCTGGAATAGAGACAGCCTTTAACATACCCTGCTTCGCACAGAAGCTTGAGTTAAGGCCTTGGACTTTGAGGTCAGACAGATCTAGATATGGAAGTGAATTCAGCTACCTTTTATATGGGGGATCTAGGCAAGATTTAACTGCTCCATGACTCAGTTTACTCACTTGCTAAATGGGGATTAAGAGCACAGACTTTAGGGCAATCAGACTTGGATTTCCAATCCAGCTCTGCCACTGGAGTGTGTCATAAAGGGCCAAACTCCCATGTTATCCAAACTCCCATGTTAGTTTCTTTATTTTTAAAAAGGAAGTGAGTAAGTAGTTAATTTGGAGTTCTTTTGGGAGGATTGCTTGAGACAAGACATAAAATGAATGTACTCAGTGCTGGGGAGGATCATTGTTAAATTACTACTTACCACTCGTTAAACTCTAGGACAGTGGTTCTCAAAGAGTGGTCCCTGGACCAGCAGCATTAGTCTCACCTGGGGACTTGTTAGAAATGCAAATTCTGAGGTCCTACCCCAGACCCACTAAATCAGAAACTTTGGGGGTGAGCCCAGCCTGCTGTGTTTTATCAAGTCTTCAAGAAGATTCTGGTGCATATGCTCAAGTCTAAGAATCTCTACTCTCCGTGGTAATCCAGAATGCACCTGAGACATTTCAGTTCTGTAGCCATCTCTGACTCCTAAATGCAGTAATCCTTCCAAATGAGCTCTCTGCTCATTCCTTTCTGCCCCCAAACAGGGAAGAAATGCTTTATTACTCAGGATAAAGTAATTATCCTCTCATATGAGGTAACGTATTTTACATGCTTACTATATTCCAGGTGTGCTGATAACAGTTTCACACAGATTATTGCAATTTATCTCTTTAATCACCCTCTATGTTAGATATTATCTTTGTTTTGCAGATAAAGGAACTGAAGGTCTGTGAGGTGAAGAAAACTGCCCAAAGATTTACAATTGGTGAGTGGTGAGGCCAGGATCCAAACCTCAGTAGTCTATGTCTAGAGCAGTCATACTGTCCCTTTATACCAGAATGAAGAACATTTGTGCACAGAGGCTGGTAGATCTGTGGGATCATCTTAACTTCTCAGGTTCCTCATTATGTAGAGGGGTCAATAGGGAATTCCTTACTGAGGCTTGAAGGATTCAAAGAGCTTAAATATGGTTCATCGTAACCCGTACCCCTCTCCAATCTCCCTGCAAATTGTAAAATGTCTTTGGGGAGAACATTTTTTTCTTTTTCTTTTTTTTATTGAAGTATAATTGATTTGCAATGTTGCATTAGTTTCTGGTGTACAGCAAAGTGATTCATATATATATATATATATATATATATATATAAATTCCTTTTTGTATTCTTTTCCATTATGGTTTAATACAGGACATTGAATATAGTCCCCTGTGCTGTACAGTAGGACCTTGGTGTTTATCCATTCTATATATAATAGTGTGCATCTACTAACCCCAAACTCCCACTCCAGCCCTCCCAGGTCCCCCTCCCCTTTGGCAACCAAAAGCCTGTTCTCTTTGTCTGTGAGTCTGTTACTGTTTCATAAATAGGTTCATTTGTGTCATATTTTAGATTCCACATATAAGTGATATCATATGGTATTTGTCTTTCTCTTTCTGACTTACTTCGCTTAGTATGATAATCTCTAGGTCCATCCATGTAGCTGCAGATGGCATTATTTCATTCTTTTTTATGGCTGAGTAGTATGCCGTTGTGTATGTGTGTATACACACACACACACACACACACACACACACACATACCACATCTCCTTTATCCATTCACCTGTCGATGGACATTTAGGTTGTTTCCACGTCTTGGCTACTGTGAATAGTGCTGCTAGAGTTTTGTCCGGATATATGCCCAGGAGTGGGATTGCTGGATCATATGGCAACTCTATTTTTAGTTTTCTGGGGAATCTCCATACTGGGGGAGAACATATTTCTGATTCATTGAGATATTCTTTCTACTGCTCTCCACTCATCTCTAACCTCTGCCTTCCCACCTGAATATAGGTATTCAATACCTATAAATATAACTGCCTACCTTTTATGTGCCACACATTGCATTTAAGAACAATTTAACAAATAAGTGCCCTTCCTCATTTGCTGCCAATCATCTGATAGGCACTCCATCTGGGTGCACATTTTTTTTGACACACCATGGATCCTATGTGTGTGTGTGTGTGTGTGTGTGTGTGTGTTTGTATGCACTTAACAGAATAATCCACAGTACCCCATAATATGAAGAGACCTAAAGGAGGAGAGAGGGAACAGGAAAGAAAAACCTGAACTAATCTCTCTATAGGCAACTAATTGCAGTTTTGTGGTTATTTGGGGCACTTGATTACTGTGCAAAGAACCTGGCCTCTGGGGAAACAAGCCTCACACATACTGATCTCCCTCTTGAACCCCTTTGATAGGAGCAGAATGTTTCAGGTGCAGATTCTAGAAGACTTAAAAGCAGGTCTGTTTTTAAACACACTGCATATTGAACTTTCTCCTCTGTGGCAGGCAGGCCAAGTAGTGGCTTTTGAAGCTTTTAAAGGCTCACTGGCCTTTCAAAAATGGCTGTTGTAGACCTATGGTTTTAGAAGCTTTTTAAAAAGCCTTGTGGGCTTATTTTTAGAGCAAAGCTTAACCTTGTAAAACTTCTTAAAGGAACCACGGAGGGTCCAATTGCTAGAGCCCACAGGCAGCTGCTCCCAAGGTTTCCAGCATAACCTTTCCTTGTGATTGATGTGAGTACCAGGCTGCCACATGAGCCTGGAGTTAGCTGCCCCTTGAGAGGGTGTGTCTTAGGAGCCAGGAGACCTGAGACCTGGGCCATAGTTGAGTCATCCAGGGAGGCAGAGTTGTCTCCCAGTGAGTGGAAACCCTAGAATCACAGAATCTCAAAGACTCCCCTGAAGGAAAAGAACCTTAAAAGTCATCCAGTCAGCTCTGATCTGACGCTTGAACCTCCCCTCAAACACACGTATAACAAGGTGGTTTCACCTCTGTTTGCACACCTTCTGCTATGAGAAGATCATTGTCTGGACACTTATTATTCAACACATTTGTAATTGAGTATACCTTACGTTCCTGACACTGTGAAAAGTGCCGGGGATGCAACAGTGAATAAAAAATTAATCTCAATACAAACTGAACATTAGTGGAAAAGAGAGATGTGGATCAAATGACCACATCCATACATAACTGCAAATAAAAAGTATCATTAAAAAAAAAACCTCAAAGATTCATAAAAGCTTCTGACCAGACCTGATGTGGTCTGAGGGATCAGGGAAATTTGATGAAGAAGTGACCTTTGAACCAGGACCTGAAGGATGAGTGAATGTTGGCAAGGCAAGAGGAGGTTGGGGGAGGGCACAGAGGACTGAGGGAACATCTCTGAGAGGCTTTCAGGCAGGTGGGAGTGCAGTATTTAAGAAGAAATGAAAGCGCTCCAGGTGTGTAACATAAAGGGGAAAGACCTGGTTTGAGGCTGGGGGCATGTAGTGTGTAGGGCATGCCTGGCCTTGCTGTCTTGTTGAGTAACCTGAGAGAAGTTGGAAGCCTCTAATTCATTTTAAACAAAGCCTAGGCAACTCACACCAGAGCTGCAAATTCTTTCTCATTTGCTAAGTGTAGTGGTCTAAAATATGTCCATCATTCTCGTCTCTTCAAAAGGTGAAGCCTAATTTCCCTCCCTTGAATGTAGGGCAGTCTTATTCTAATTAATGAAATGTGGCGGAAGTGATTTTATGTGACTTCTGAGGCTAGGATAGCTTCCGTGGCATGCTCTCTCTCTCACATTGCTTGCTCTGGGGGAAGTCAGTCACCGTGCTGTAAGGACACTTAAGCAACCTATGGAGAGGTCTACATGGAGAGGATCTACAACCAGCACCAAATTTCCAGCCATGGCAATTGGAAACATATCCTCCAGCCCCAGTGAAACCTGTAGATAGCTGTAGCCCCAGCTGACATCTTGACTGTCACCTCATGACAGAGCCTGAACCACCCAGATAAGCTGGTCCTTAATTCCTGGCCCGCAGAAACTGTGAGATAATAAGTTTCAAATTATTGACTTTGGGTCATTTGTTAAGCAGTAATAGCTATCTAATTCTGTAAGGCATCTCAAGGTATGGGGAGGAAAGCAGGGACTTCGGGGTTAGAGAGACTTGTATTTGAAGTCCAACTCTCTAACTCTCCGACTTCCAGGTTGTTGGAGTGAAGGCATGTTACATTATCTCCTGGAGCTCCCATGTTCTATCTGTAACATGACATGAGGTCCCATGATATAGGACCATACAGTCATTCTCAGTTTCCTTGCCCTCTCCCATTTCATATCTGATTGAGTCATGCCACCCTCAAAGCTAAGATTAAAAACAAAAGATTGTATTGTCAATAGGCACTGAAGAGTGTGGGTTATCATGATTCCCCTGGAATGAGAGGGCTTGAGAATTGTCTGAAGTTGCCTTAGACCAGGTTTCATTAAAGCACTACAGATTTTCAAACCTATTCCCCAGTTGGGTCAATGAGTTTAATGAGTCTGTCTCCTGCCATGGTAAGAGAATTGCCTTTTATTTATTTGAAATTTACCTCCTCATCATTGCATGTCTTATTTTCTTTGTTTTCAGTGCAATAAGGAAATATATTACTAACATCAGATGTGGGCATATGACTTGATTTAGCTGATGGAACAAAAGTGGAAGTGATTTAGGCCAAGACCAAGCAGAAATATTAAGAGTCATTGCAAATTTCAGCCATGTCTTTTTTCCCCTCTGCCATAAGAATGGCATGTCTCTTTGGCTTGGATCATAGAATGAGGAAGACATGCAGATCAGAGCACAGCCACCCTGCAGTGTCCTCTGGCAGCAACCTAAGAGACAAATGAACCTTTGAGAAATTATTCATCTGAGACCCTCTCCCTTGAGTAGCCCTTTAAGGAGTGAGGGTAGAAAGGAGAGGGGGGTAGTCATTGGGTGATTCCAAGATTTTTTCTTTTTTTTGCAACCGGGGAGATGGCTTTTAGACCTTTCAATAAGAGTAGGAACCATGGAGGAGATGGTTGGTGGGGAATGGTGGCTTGTTTGGCTTTGAACATGCCAAGTTGAGGTGCGTAAGGGAGAAGTCCAGCAGACAATAGGATAAACTAGTTTGAATTAGGAAGGAGATCTGGACAGGAGTTATAGATTGGTGTTCATCTACCCATGGAGCTACTTGAAGCCTTGGAAGTCAGTGAAATCCCAGAGGCATCAGAAGCATAAAAGAAGGAAGGAAATGAACGCTAAGGCACACCATGAGGGTAAGTGGTAGAGGAAGAGGAGCAGGGTTAGGGGAGGGGTGGAGCCTAGGAAGGACAGGGGAGGGAAATGAGAGATATAGAGGCTACAAAGGAAAGTGAACTAAACCCCTGGCACCAGAATTCCTCTTGGGAAAAGAATTGTCTTTTTTTTTTTTCTTTCAAAGTCATCAATTTACATGAGCTTCAAAAGTCCTGTGAGGTGTATTTAGAGGAGAGCACATATATTCATCCCCAATATCCAGTGAGGAAACTAAGATTCAGAAGGATACATTCTTTGCCCAGAGGTTTTGTTGTTTGTTTGTTTGTTTTAATTTTTAATTGCGGAAAAAAATGACAAAATTTACCATCTTAACCATTTCTAAGTGTACAGTTCAGTAACGTTAAATATATTCACGTTGCTGTGCAGCCCATCTCCAGAAAGTTTTCATCTTGTGAGACTGAAACTTGGTACTCATTAATCAACTCCTCCCAATTTTCCCCTTCCCTCCGGCTTCTGGCAACCACCATTCTACTTTCTGTTTCTATGAATTGACTACTCTAGATATTTCATGTAAGTAGAGTCATACAGTATTTGTCTTCTTGTGACTGGCTTATTTTATTAGCATAATGTTCCCAAGTCTCGTCCCTGTTGTAGCATGTGTTGGAATTGCCTTCCCTTTTAAGGTTGAATAATATTGCATTGTGTGCATATACCAGATGTTGTTTATCCACTCATCTGTCGATGGGTCGCTTCCACCTCTTGGCATTGTGAATAGTGCTACTATAAAGATGGGTGTTTTGAGACATGTAGGAGAGATGGGGAATCTTAGGAGCATAGTATGAAGACAACGGAAGGGATGTCATTATTGCTCCATATGAGAACATAAGGGAAGCTTAGCTCCTGAAAGGGATGGGGAGAGAAGAGAAGATTGGGACCAGGGAGGAGAGATAGAAAGAGATGATCCGGGGAGATGAGGTGAAGTAGGGAACACCTGGGATGAGGGGCCAGTGAAGAATTCCCAGTGTTGTGTAGTCAAAGATCAGAGATGTCTAGCGTTCAGTATAAAGTGGTTACAGTTGTTGTTTCACCCCATCCCCACTACTTAACACATTTGGGGAAAATCTCCTACACATTCACACAAATGCTCTGTATGAGTTGCTTTTTAGTGGAAACTGAGAAAGGGACTCAGTTTCCAATCTCGTTTGATATATGTCAGAGGGCAAAAGAAGCTATAAACTGTCTTATGCAAGGAAATAACAATTATTCCAGAGTTACCAAAGGTGACTCTCAGAGAGTGAGCTCTCTGGGAATTCACAGACAATTTGGGGAGGAATTTGGACTTCCATAGAATGTTCACTAGGTATTTGGACTTCCATGGAACATAGCTAGAAGCTTGGAGGCAATCTTATGTCAGGCAGTGCTTCTTAAACTTTAATGTGTCTCCAAACCACTGGAGGGTCTTGATGAAATGTAGGTTTTGATTTGTTCAGTCTGGAGTGGGGTCTGGGATTCTGCATTTCAGACAAGCTCAAGCTCATGGGTGATGGTGATGCTGCTGGTCTGTGGACCACACCTTGAGTCATAGGGCTTTGGATCTCAAAGGGATGGAAAATTCCTTTTGGCATTGTAGTGCCTCTTTCTCTCTCTCTCTCTCTCCTTCTTTCTGTCTCTCTTTGTCTCTTTGTCTTTGTCTCTCTCCTATCATCATCTTCTTCTCTTCATCCTCCTCTTCCAGAGTTCCTGAGAAAACAGGGCTCTCCTGTCCTCTGGTGACAGGGAAAGCTGTCAAGGAGCCACTGCTGCCTTGTGACCTCGTGGAGGTCACACCACGGTACACTCAGAGGTCCCTTCTGCCTGCTTTGGCCCAGGCTATTAGAACAACAGTTTACAGGGGAGAAACCAAAGACTCTTTCTCCATCATTGGCCTCAGAACTACCCCTCTCAGAAAGAGGGAAAGAGGTGGAGAAAAAGTTTTAAATGGTATTTTTCTTGAGAAAGGTCACTCTGGGGAGCTAAGCATGAAATGAGTGTGTGATTGGGAGAGGGCTGTGTGGTAAACTCCCTTGTTTTCCACAGATGTTGCAGGAGTCCGAGCCAGAGTTCAGGCAAAATGTTTTCCCGCAGATCCACCCCTGCCCCAGAGGCTGTGAGGAAGTTGGCAAACGACATTCAGATCTAGTCGGGCTCAGGCAACCTCACGGAAACAGGAGAACTCACAGAATCTGAGGGGAAATGGTGGCTGGAGAACATCTAACAAGAAGAGATGAGAGGAGGAGGAGGGAAACCCCACTGAATGGTGCATCTCCCGTGGGCAGAGCCCTGTGCTAGAAGCTTCCAGTACCTACCTTAGGTGTTTAAGGAACCCCCTTGCTTTCTCATTGGGTGCTTCTTTTGCTGGGAAGGCTTCCTGCCTCAGAGGCAGCCCAACTCACTCAGAAGCATGCACTGTGGAAATGATCCTGGGTAGCCTCGGCCTGCAGTGGCTTGAAGCAGGATTCCAGTTCCCTGGCCAGAGATTGAAGTCAGGCTGCGGCAGTGAGAGCGCTGGATCCTAGCCACGTGACCACTGGGGACCAGTGGCCAGTGACAAGGCGCCTGGCCCATCAGCTTTGTAGAAATGGATTTCCACAAAGAGGTGGAAAGTAGTGAAACAAATTGTCTATTAGGAGGAAAAACAGTACATGTGAATAGGCACACATGGGCGGACTCAGAGAGAGATTTGTGCCTTCGAGGTAGTTTGAATCACTTATATGGGGCATTTCTTCTGGCTAATCATCTTGCTTTGCCTGGCTCTGAGTCCATATTTGGTTTATCTCAGTGTCCTACCATATGCGTGCACACATCTCTTAGCCAAGATGGATTCTAGCGAAGAGGGCTATGGGTAGGTTGACATCACCTACTATGGGCTGGTGGCCCCTCCCTTTTGACTTCTGAGGAGGCTTTCTACACATGTGTAGTCGGGAAGGTCTCCTTGACCTTGAGAATGAGGAATATGTGGTCTCTTTATCTCTTATCTGGGCAGGGCTCAGTTTCTCCTCCCTCCTGCTATTGTCTTCATCTTGAAGTACCTGTCCACAGGGGACAAACTCCAGCTGCTCAGCCTGGGGCCCATCTATCTCCTGCCTCAGAAAGACTGCCCCTTACCTGGAGCTAAAATCTGTTTTTCCTCATCCATGCTGAGGACTTCTTTTGGGCTGACGCTGCCCTCCAAAGCCACAGTGAGCAAGGACACCCCCAAATCTCTGCCATGCATCCTGCAGTCAGCAGGGCACGTCCCAGTCACATCCATCTGCCTGTCTGATCTTCAGAGCTTCCTGGAAGAAAGCAGGGGGGCAGTTCTTCTTCCAAGGTTTCAGATAAGAAAGAGGAAAACTTGAGATGTTTTTGTGCTCGTGGGAGAGGTTGAGAGCACAGGCTCTAGAGTCTGGCCGCCTGGGTCCGTCACAGCCCAGCCACTATTGGCTGTGTATCTTTAAGATGGGCTCCTTGACCGCTCTAAGCCTGAGTTTCCTCTTCTGTAAAATGGGCATAACGATATTACATACTGGAGATGGTTGTGGTGAAGACTAAAAAGTAGAAGTCAAGTACTTAACCTTGGGTTTATAGGAACTTCCCTTCAGTTCTTGAGGAGGGAGAGGAGAAAAAGATGGAGGTTAAGTGACTCTCCCAAGCCCAGAAAATGGTGGCACCAGATCTAGAACTCAGTATTTCTGAGGCTAAATTCAATACTTTCCCACTATATTCAATATTTTGCATTCCCAGGCCCACCAAAGACTGAAACCCGCCCCTGACCCTCACCTTGGCAGCCTGGCCCTGCACTGAGCTGTTCACGATAGGTGGTCACCCACTGAATGGGGGTTGGGATGCCCTCCTTCCCCGCACCCCAAAAGCCTGAAAGGGCTGTGTCAGCCCTTCCGACCTTGAAGTTAGACACTGCCCTTTCCCCTTCAGCCTCTTTTCAAATACAAACACCCTCGCAAGGTGGGGGAATGGAGGGAACCTCCCTCTGCCGAAAGCCTGTCCCGGTCCAGTCACTCCACAGATGCTGACCCACTGCTCATTCACAACCATTGTGCAAGTGGTGTTATTTCCCGTCTCACACGTGAAGAGAGAAAAGCCCAGAGAGGTTAAGCAACTTGCCTGAGGCCACACACTAGCACTGATGGCACAAGGATTTGAACCGTGAGGCCCAATGATAGTGTCTGTGCTCATAACCTCTAGGGTGTAGTCCCCAACCTGGGGCTTCTTCTATCTCCTAAGTGGAGGGGAAGACGAATAGTTCTAGAAGGCTCCCCCTGCACAGGATGGTTTGTTTCTAGCTTGTGTCGCCCTGCCTTGCTCACTCTCTCCAGTCTCCTCCATATCAACCCAGAAAGAAAACTTAATCCCTTCCTCAGTTTCCACCGAAGGAAGAATACTGTATCTCATCTGATGCTCCAGCAGCACTTGGAGGGGGGTCATTAGTGCCCCTCGTGCCCTTAGTTTGACAGCAGATGGACCTCAGAGAGGTGAAGTAGCTTGCCCCGAGGACATAGATCTGTTAAATAGGGGCTCAGCTAGTGCTTCCTATACAACCCCACCTCCAAGCTGGCAGGCAGCGTCTAACACCCTAGTGGGGCCTTCATCAGATTCTTTCAGGATGTCACAACAGGCACTTGGGGTTGGGCAGGCCCTAAGTCTGGCCCCTGCAGAAACAAGCCTCATTCGCCAGGGCGGGGAGGACATCGGGGAGCCATAGGAGGTGATGAGGGGGCTGTGCAGCAAAGCAGGCGGAGCAGGTTTCCAGAGAGTTTGGGGTGGGAATGAGCGAAAGGTCCAGGCAGGCTCTCAGGTCAGGAGTTTCAGCTGTTTTCCGGAGAGTGAGTCTGGGCCACCGAGGATCTGTGGAATCCAGCCATGGGATTGGAGGGAATCCACAGCATAGGGTTGAGGAGTCAGCAGGAGTGTCCCATTAGGGTCAAACGCTGAGGGTTTACGGATAGAATTAGGCCCCGGGGAGATAACTGGAGAGGTGGAATATTACACCCACCAGTCAGGAGGGAAGATTTCTGAGGCCACACTGCCTGGGTTCTCACCCTAGTGCTTCCATTTGTTACCTGTGGGACCTTGGCAAGTTACTCACATCCTTTGTATCTCATGTTCCGCATCTAGGATACTAATAGGATCTAAGTCATAAATAGAATTCTTGTGAAGATGAAATAGATGAGAAGAAGCTGCTGGACATCTGTGAACTGGCCCAGCACTAAAAGCAAGGTTGTTAGGTGCTGGCCTCGCCCTTGCAGCCAGGCTGCAGTGTTCTCTTGCTGAACATAAATCATCTCACAAATGAGACCAAAAAAGGGCTACTTTATATATTTTCTAAACATTTACAGGAACGGGGTCACCATGCAAACCACAAAAATACCAGACGTCGCCCTTTCCCAGCTAATATGCGTGAGTGACTGCTGCCTCTTTATTAATTACTTCTTTAGCCTCTTTCTGTTCTTCCCTTTTTTAAAATTTTATTGAAGTATAATTGATTTACAACATTGTGTTAATTTCTTCTGTACAACAAAATGACTCAGTTATACATATATGTGTATATATATGTATATATATACATATATATACACATTCTTTTACATATTCTTTTCCATTATGGTTTATCACAGGATATTGAATATAGTTTCCTATGCTATACAGTAGGACCTTGTTGTTTATCCATCCTATGTATAATATTTTGCCTTATCCTTGCTTCTTGATAGCACCCAATACCGAGCAAACCCCTACTTCCTTGAACTCTCTCCAAGATCACCTGACTTCAGTTCCTTTAAGTACACATCCTATAAGTCCTTTCTGTCACCCTCTGCTGAAACACCCAATGGTTCCCTGTGACGTAATGCTCCCTCATTTCAATGAGTCCATCAACCCAACGTTCAACTACAGATTGTTCCTCGTGGTCTTTGTCTGGAGGGCATGGGCACAGTTAATAAATGAAGCATGTAGAACAATTCCTGGCACACAGTAAACACCATGCCAGTGATGCCATCATAATTACGGGGTAGGTTACCAAGGCAGCCTCAGGGACAGGGAAAAAGCATCAGGACAGAGGCCAAGTGGAATAGTGGATTTAGGTCCAGGAGACTTCAATTTAATCCCTACCTGCCATTCCAAATAGTAACTCACATTTTATTGTACACTTCAAAAGAGCCAGACACTGAGCCAGAGCTCAGGCAGAGCTGAGAGTCTGATGTGAAGAATCTCACTTATTCACTGGGGTGCCATGGGCAAGTTGCTTAAGCTCTCTGAGCCTCAGGTTTTCCATCTATAAAAAATGGGAGAACTAAAAATGCAGGTTTGTTGCGAGGCTCCAGTGAGAATGAGTGTGCCGTAGTCTAGGTTATGATCATAAGGCTTCCAATTATTCCAGCTTATACCCAAGTCTGACAAAGGACAGAGAGCGAGGCTGATTTAGAGTCAGATTCCTGAAATTCCTGCATTTTTTTTACCTTCTTGCAGAGGAGGCCTGGACTGCCACTCTGAATTGTGTGGCTCTGTGGGAATGGTGAAGAGCCATCTGCCAGGAACCCCTTCCTTGGCCTCATGTTTCCATGTAGCTCCTTTTCCAGGGAGACCAGGAATGATGAAAAGCTTTTGGCTCCATGTCACTTATTAACGTGACCAAGGCACTTATTTGAGACCCGGTTTTCCAACAAAATGGAATAAAGTTAATTTCTACCCATATGTTTGTGGTGCGGATCAAATAAAAAGGTGCAGATGGGACTGTGTTGTCAGCCACGGGGGAAAGAGGGCATTATCCATTCCTCTGAGGCTGCCTCCCACAGAGTGGTCTCCAACTTGGGGACCCAAGTGTCTGCTCTCCGAGGGCTGAGCTATTGGCCATGGGCCAAGGTGCTTGTTCATGTGTCTCTGTGCATTAACACCCTCCTATAAAGCTATACTTGTCAGGGAGGCTGAACAGAGCCCTCACATTGAGCTGATGTGAACAGGTTTCTTCCAGCTGATTTCAGCACCATCTTTAGAGTGTCATCCTTATCTCTGGTTGAGGCTGGGTTGCTGTCTCGTCAGCTTTCCAGCATGCAGGGAGGATAAAAAGCAAGTCCTGCATAAAGGACATTATCCTTAAGGAGGTAACCTGGAGGTTCCATGCATCATTTACCCTCATTCATGTCCCACTTCAAGGAAGGATGACAAATGTAGTCTCTAGTTTAGCGACCATGTGCCCAGCTTCAATTTGGGAGTTTTATTTTTCTAAGTTCAAGATTAAGAATAGCAGAAGCAAGAAAAACATCAGGGAGATTAATACAGTCAGCCTTCATTACCTTCAGGTTCCACATCTGTGGATTCAACCAACCAAGGATGGAAAATATTTGGAAAAAATTCCAGGGAGCTCCAAACAGCAAAACTTGAATTTGCTGTGCAGGCAACTACTCACATAGCATTTATATTTTATTAGGTATTATAGGTAATCTAGAGATGATTTAAAGGATTCAAGAGGATGTGCATGTGTTATATGCAAATACTATACCATTTTACATGAGGAACTTGAGCATCGTGGGTTTTAGTGCTGGGGTTGGCGGTCCTGGAACCAATCCCCTGCAGATACCAAAGGAGGGTTGTACAGATCAGTTCACCCATGAGGTCACTGAACCTGAGTCAGTGTCTGTACTGAGTAAATATCTGGATGAACAGCAGAGGGAGGGTCTAGTCAGTTGCTTGAATTATTCAATGCTAAAAATCAAATGTTTGGAATCATCCCTGTGAATCTTCACATTTTTCAATTTCTGTCTAGATCTTGGCACTGGGCAGACAGAGTCTTGGCCACATAACTCAGTACATGAACAATCACATACACCCCCACACACATAGGGGGGTGTGTTTGTGTGTGTGTACAAACCTACATCCACATGCAATATAGATTTACACTTGCATAGATCCTAATCTTGTACTGGAGGAAGAGAAGTCACCCCTAGTTACTTCCCTCTTTTCAGTAGGCACATGGCGTTGGTGAAAAAAGCAGTCTCGGGAGCCAGAGATCTAGGTTCAAATGCAACCCATGTCATTGATACACAGTGTAATTCTGGGCAAGTTTCTCAATTTCTCTTGACTTCTGTTTCCATATTTATAAAATGAGTGTAATATCATCTGTCCTGCAATATTGTTTTATAATTAATTACAGTGTCATACTTATTTGCTTTTTGATATAATACTTTAGGTATAGTTGATACAAAATGAATATTAATAGTTATTTTATTATGGTTAGGCAACTGAGGCCCAGTGCAAGTTAATGGCAGACCAGGAATTTCCCATCTCCCTCCTTAATATAAAGCAAGATCTTTTTAAATTTGTACTGCTCTCAGATACACTTATTTGTTTTTAAAAATTAAGTCCTTTTTGAAAAGTACATTGTTTATTGAAGTAAACACACATACAGAAAAGTACATAAATCATAAGTGTATAGCTCACTGATTTTTCCAAATGGGGAATCTGCCCCATGTTATTAGCACTGAGGTCAAGAACCAGAACATCACGAGCACCCTGGCAGCCCCCTTATTACTCTCTCTGAAAGTAACTACTACCTTACATTACAGATTAATTTTGCCTTTTTTATACTTTATACAACTGGAATCACAGATAGATGTTACTATGTCTGGCTTTTTTTACGCTACACAATGAGACGTGTATCCATACTGTGTGTGATTGTGGCTTTGCTTGATCACTCTTGTTACTGCACAGTGTTCCAGTGAATATACTACAATTCACCGATCCATTCTACTGTTGACAGGCATCTGGGTGGTTCCTGAGTTTGGGCTATCATCAATAACACTGCTTTAAAAATTCTTGCATGTGTCTTTAGTGAATGCATTTCTGTTGAGTACGTATCTGTGAATGGAATTTCTGCATGTTAGGATTTGTACATATTCACCTTTTGTAGATACTCTCATGAAGTTTTACAAAGTAACTGAAGTATTGCCTGCTTTTAATTTGTAGGAACTCAAGATAGTTCCCTCTGCTCCCAATCTCTCTCTCACTGGACTTGTACCTCCTGGAATGCAGGAATTGTACTCTTAGTCTTCGGGTATAAGGAATCAATTGCTCTTGGGTAACCCAATGTCTTAGTTATCTATTGCTACACAAAAAAATCCCCTCCAAATATAGTGGCCTAAATCAAAAATACGTATTTATTATCTCTCATGGTTTTCGTGGGTCAGGAACTGGGGAGTGACTTGGCTGGTGGTGCAAACATTAAGACTGTAATGAGATTGAATCAGATGTCGGTCTAGGCTAAAGTCATCTGAAGTGTTGACTGGGGCTAGGAGATCCACTTTCAAGGTGGGTCTCTCATGTAACTGTGAAGTTGGTGCTGACTGTTGGCAGGAAGCCTCAGTTTTTTTCCACGAGTCTATTCTTAGGGCTGCTTGAGTGTCCTCACAACATGGTGGCTGGCTTCCCCCAGTGTGAGCAATCCCAGAGCCTAAGGCAGAAGCAGCAATGTGTTTTATGACCTCGCCTTGGACATCACACACAGTCACTTTCTCAATATTTTAAGGATCACCCAAGTCATCCTTATTCAACATGAGAGTGTACTACACTAGGGCATGGATATCATAAAGTGAAGCTCATTCAGGGCCATTTTGGAGGATGGCTACCATACCATTAAGCCCTTCCTGCTACTAATTAAAGACTTTTTTTTTGTGACAGTTGGAATCCTAAGTGATTAGTACAGGGAGCATGTAAACTTTGATGGACAAAAAGAGAGAAACGAGAATGAATACATAGAACAAGTCAAGTCCAGAGAGAAAGGCAGGCTTGAATATAGCAGCCAAGAGGCAGCTTTAGCATTTTGAGTGTCTGAATAGGAGTGAATAAATAAATAATGTGTGAGTTTGGGGCTGGGTCATGGGGTGAGGGACTGTATGTAGGGGACCAGAAATATTTTTCTTTGCTTAGTTTTGGACCATGAAGACTCAACTCCAGCATTGCTGATATAAAAGTAGTAGCCCAAATTGAGTATTCTCAACTTTTCTCACAAGTTCTTCAATTTACCATCCATCCATCAATCCATGTATCCATCTTTTATTAAGCATCCAGCAAATACCAGGTTCTGTTCTAGAAGGTGATGGGGGGGTACAGAAATGAACAAATGCACCAACCTGACACGGCTGATGACAAAGAGGGAACTAACATTTATTGTGCACCTACTGTGTTCTAGTACTTTCGCATTTATTGTATTAAATAATTCTCATAACTACTCTAAATGTTGGGCATGATGGTTCTCACTTGGCAGATGGTTAAACCGAGACTTGAAAGTTCAATTGATTTACTCGAGTTGGAGCTGAAAAGGGTGAGGCTGGATCCTCTGCAGGTACAAAGTAGAAAGTGATTAAATGTGAAAGAAAATACGCATGTAGTACAATGGCAGCTCAGAGAATGGAGCGAGTTCTTTGGCCTAGGGAGGTAAAAGAAGGCTTCATGGAAGAGGTGGAATTTCAGTAGGATCTTGACTGATGATTAGGAGATGGTGGGAAAAGGCCATATGTGAGGAGTAAAGAATGTCTAAAACAAAGGCATAAAGGTAGGAATGGATATTAAAAATGATGATACATACAGAGATGAACAGAGACATACACATATAATGTGGCTAGAGAAATGTGCATAAAGGAAAGAACTGGCTGATAGAGGTGAACAATAGGTGTCTGGGTTGCAAGGTTACCAGGCAGATACCAGACCTAGTTGTTCATTAATGCAACAGGAATTCAGAGAAGGCTAGATCATCATTCGGACAACTGAGTGTGAACTACTTTCGGACTGTATGGATAACATCTTCTTTAAGGTTATTAAAAATTACATTGTGAGTATACCATCACACCCAGCAAAAAATGTAGATTAACAAACTATAGAAGATTATGGAAATTATTGAATAAAAAAATGAGAAGTGCCATTGATCGGTAACAGTCACATACTGATGGTGAGGTCTGCTGCTACTTAATGATGAGGGAAGAATGCCTAGAAAAGACAGCATGCCCTGAGGCTAGTAAGTAAAAGAGAAATCCAAGAATCTCAGAGCTGGGAGTCACCTGAAGGAATATTTATTCTAATTTTGCAGTTTACATACGAGGAAGCCAAGGCCAGGAAGTAGGAGTGACTTGTTCTACAGAGGGCTCCTTCTAATACACCTCAGCCTTGCGAGAAGAACGGGACATAATCCCTGACCTGGAAAAAGCTATGAGAGTGGAGAATGCTGTGAAAATTGCTAGGTTTAAAACATGTTAGGAGTTGAATTGTGTCTTCCTTAAATTCATAATTTGAAATTCTAACCTCCAGAACTTCAGAATATGGCCTTACTTGGAAACAGGGTCAGTGTAGATGAAATTAATTAAGATGAGGTTCATATTAGAGTAGAGTAGGCCCTGGATCCAATATGACTGGGGTCCTTATTAAAGGGGAAGTTTAGATGTGCACACAGGGAGAATGCTATGTGAACATGACAGAGATTGGGGCAATGTATCTACAAAGCAAGAACACCTCAAATTTCCAGCAAACCACTAGGAGCGAAGAGGGAAGCATGGAACAGAATCTCCCTTACAGCCCTCAGAAGGAACTGATACTGTGACACCTTGATATTGGACTTCTAGCCTCCAGAACAGTGAGACAATACATTTCTGTTGTTTAGGGCACCCACTTTGTAGTGCTTTGTTATGGCAGCTCTAGGAAACTAATACAATCGCTAAAAGAAATAAAAGTTATGTGGGAGCCACAGGAAGTAGGCACTGTGAGGGAAGGAACAATGCCTTAATGAAACAGTAAAGCCATACATTAATTCATTCAAACACAATGTGTATGAGGCACCTCTCATTTGTCCCTGGAGCAGATACATGAAGAATTAGAATACGATTCTCTTTGCCTTTGAGAAGCCCAAAGTATGGTCTAGTTAGGCTCAAAACAGAAGTAAATGTTATGGGGCCCCAAAGGAATGATATGGGCAAAGGTTTGGATGCAGAAGGTGACATCTGAGCTAGGATTTTAAAGATGAGTGTATTTGCTTGCTAGTTGCTTAATGGAGCTAATTATTTCTATCACTGGAAAGAGCTTCCTAAAATCTCCCTGGTCCGCATAGCCATCAAAGAGGCAAAAATCACAGACTTGCTAAGTTTGTTCAATATAGCATTTCAAAAATCAGCCTCAACAATGTAGGCCAATTATCTCAATCTCCTGCCCTAGTTGGCCTGCCATTCATAGGAAAAACAGGAACAGAGATGCTGACCTCTGTCTGCTCAGGCCCAAATCCCCTTGGAGCTTCAGGCTCATGTAAGAACTGGCTACAGAAAGTCACCCCGGTGGGGGGTCTTCCATCCTGGCTGCCCAGACCTATCTGTAGTGTTGAAAAGTCAGATTGTGTTGTTTATGTATAAAAACAACAACAAAAATAACCGTTTCTTTCCACATATCCCATGCACCGGAAGCCAAGCCTTCAGCAGGTCATTAATACTTTGACGTTTTGAAGAACTGTGCTTCCAGACCCTGAAACAGGAGGCAGGTCTGCTGGCCTCGGCCTTGAGATCTCTTGGCTTTCTCATATTAAAGACCCCCAGGCTCTCAAATTTGAGCTCCCGGCAGCCACTGCTCTGAGTAATGCTGCTAAAAACAGAGCCAATTGCAGCTGGAGCCACATCTGCCTCTGTGGAATGATGTCAAGGGGGAAGGCGAGGGGTGTCTCTGGACTCTAATTACCTCCCCATTGGTTGGTCACGCTCCCTGAAATTCCATTAAGATGATGGAACCTATTCTGTTAGGTCTATGAGGGAGAACAATGGGGTGGAAGAAGACCTGCGCGCAAGCCAGCAGTCTCTGCTTGGCTGATTACATTGGAAAGTCTTTGGACAGGACATGCATGGTCATTTGCCCCAGGCCCTGTGGCCCCTTAGAGTATAGCATCAGGTCCATTCACTATGGCTGTTCCCTGCCTGGCCTCTCCAAGAATTTGTTTGTGTAAACCTTGTTCATACATACACATGGTTTTGATTACCACCTGGACGGAAATACATCAAAACTTCTCCAGTTTGTGCCTTTCTTGTCAAGCTTCTGACCCTTCCGTCTAACTTCTTGTCCCTGAGTGCCTCATCTTCAACTAATTCATCATCTTTCCTCACAAAATTATTCCTCAAGGGGTTCTTCTTTATCCAGTTTCCCAAGTCAGAAAACTGGAAAGCATCTTTGACCTTTCTAGCACATCAAATCAATCACTAAGATCTACTAACATTATTTCCTAAAAGTTTCTTATAACCGTTCTCTCCTCTTCATTCTTTCTGATAATTTCTGAATTCAGGATGACATTACTTATTGCTTAAACTAGTATAACAGGAAATTCCCTAGTGGTCCAGTGGTTGGGCCTCGGCACTTTCACTGCCACGGCCCGGGTTCATTCCCTGGTCTGGGAACCAAGATCCCGCAAACCACGCAGTGTGGCCAAAACCAAAACAAAACCCTAGTATGACAGCTTCCAAAAGGGTCTCCTTGCTATCAGCTCATCCCCAACCAGCCCATTCTCCACTGAGTAGCAAAAGTGTCTTTAAAAAATGTAAATCTGTACTCAAAAAACTAGGAATAGAAGGGAACTACCTTAACATAATAAAGACCATATCTGAAAAAATGTATAGTTAACATAATAATGGTGGAAGACTAAATGCTTTTCCTCTAAGAGCAGGACAGGCTCTGGTTTTGCCGCTTTTATTCAACATAATAGTGGAGGTCCTCGCCAGAGTAATTAGGCAAGAAAAAGAAATAAAAGGCAACCAGATTGGAAAGGAAAATGTAAAACTGTCTCTGTTCAAAGATGACATGATCTTATATGTACAAAATCTAAAGATTCCACAAAAACTGTTAGAACTAGGAAATAAATTTGCAAAGTTGAAAAATTCAAAATCTACATGCACTGGGGGAAAATGGATATATGTATATGTATGGCTGAGTCACTTTGCTGTGCACCTGAAACTATCGCAACATTGTTAATCAGCTATACTCCAATATAAAATAAAACGTTAAAAAAAATCAACATACAAAATATTAGTTACATTTCTATATAGTAACAATGAACAATCTGAAAAGGAAATTAAGAAAACAATAGCATCAAAAAGAATAAAATACTTAGGAGTAAACTTAATCAAGGCAGCAAATGACCTGTACACTGAAAATTACAAAATGTTGCTGAAAGAAATTAAAGACACAAATAATGAAAAGACATCCTGTGTTCACAGACAGGAAGACTTAATATTGTTAAGATGTTAATATGACCCAAAGCTATCTATAGATTCAATGCAATTCCTGTTAAAATCCCAATGATTGTTTTTTCAGAAATAGAAAAGCACATTCCAAAATTTATGTGAAATCTCAAGGGACCCAGAATAGCCAAAATAATCTTGAAAAAGAAGAACAAAGTTAGAGGTTTCACACTTCCTCATTTCAAAACTTATTGAAAAGCTTTGGTAATCAAAACAGTGAGGTATTGGCATAAAGATAGATACATAGACCAATGGAACAAAATTAGAACCCAGAAATAAACCCTCACACATATAGTAAAATGATTTTCAGCCAGCATGCCAAACCATTCAATAGGGGAAAGGATAGTTTTTCAACAAAATGGTATTTGAAAAAACTGGATATTCATGTGGAAAAAAAAAAAAAAAGTTGGATCCTTATCTTAAACCATATACAAAAATTAACTCAAAAAAAAAAAAGTTAACCCAAAATGGATCAAATCTAAGCATAAGAGCTAACACTGTAACACTTTTATAAGTTTATGTATATATGTATGTATATGTATGTATTCATATATATGTGTATATATATACATATATATATAAAACCTGCTTTTATTGATGTCTTTTGCTATAGGCACAGTAGCCAGCACTTTACACATGTTACCTCCAACCTTAACAGAAATTCCATTTTACAAAAGAGGAAACAGACACCAGAGAAGATAAACAATTTGCTTGAGATCAGTCTGATTTCAAGCTGATTGTGGACATATTCTGACTCTTCTCAAGATCAGATCTCAGGCCAACTCAAGGTAAAGACTTATAAAGAGTGCGGGCTTTAAAATCAGAAAGAACACTGACTAAAGCCGTGTGGTTGTGTGGTAGAAAATGCTTTTAACATTTCTGTTGACTCAACTTCCTCATCTCTAATATCGAGATAGTAATGTCTGACCTTTTGCAAGTTGTAGGTGGTGAGGACTCATTAAAAGGAAATAGGGACAAAAAAGAAGAAAGATCTCTGACATAGTCATTCTGGCTCTCTAGGGTTCGTACATACATGAAAATTCACAGCAAAGTCAGAAGATGACTTTAAATGACATTTAAATGACATTAAATGAAATAATGCAGGTAAATGTTAGCATCATGTTGGCACATGTTAAGGACTCAATAAGTGGCTGTGTTTATGCCACATACCAGCAACAACAGCGATAGAAACCTTTCTTTACTGCTGGGAAGTAAAACAAAGTAAGATCTATTGGAAATTTTAGGAAAAGAATTCATGGAAAATTTCTTTTTAATCCAGATTTCTCAGTCTTCTTAATTTTTCCTTACCCTGGGAAACTGCAGGAGAATGGCATGCCTGAGGTAGTGTGTGTCTCTGTGAATTTTCTTTGACTCTACAAGGTTAGAAGCTTCTCGTCTTCTGAGATTGAACACTCCCAAGACATTGGATCATTTCCTGAACTTCAATTATTTAATAACTAATCTTTTATTGCCTTCTCTCTTTGAAAACCAGAGACCAGTCTGGTTCCCTCCCCCACCCCTCTTCAAGGTCTCACCTCTTTAATCATTTGGATAAAGCTGGGACACACTACAAACCATTTTAATGGGAGTCAGATAAGTGAAGGCCATTCTTCCTCCCCACTCCTTCTCAACCTAGCCATACTTCGGATGATTTCTAATCATTCCAGCAAATCACTCATGTCATTCTCCCACAGCCACCTAGTTAATATCCCCAGTCAACAGGTTTCTTTTGGCTCTTTTGTCTGGGAAAGCCTGCTATGTAAGGCTCCAGAACTCCAGAGAAATGATTCTGAGCCTGGAATTGGCACAAACTGAGCCCTCAGCTGCAGGATTAATATTTTCCCAAGTTAACATTAATAACTATCATCTCTGAGCTCTACTTCTGTGCCAGACACTGGGCCAAGCACTGTATCTGTATTATCATGTTTAATCCTCATAAAACCTACTAGGGAATGCTCTCATGTCTGTTTTGTGGACAAAGAAACTTAGGCCTAGGACACTCTTACTCAAAGTGTGGTCCTCTGAGCCACAGCATTACCTGGGAACTTGTTAGAAATGTAAATTCTCCAGCTCCTTCACAAACCTCCTGAAAATAAATCCCTGAGGGTCGTGTTCAGGAATCTGTGTTTTAACAGGCCCCCCTGGTGATTCTGATGCAGGCTAACATATGAGAAGCACTGGACTAGAAAAAGTGAGTAACTTGCCAAATTCAAGGAGCTAGTAAGTCACAGGAAGAGGCTTAGAAATCAGAGTCTTGCTGTCTCCTAAACCAGAGTCAGGGAGACTCTATATTGAGATGGTTCATGAAGATTTAGGATTTGAAGTAAAACTGCGTTGCATCGTAAGGACATCTATTATTTCATGTAATAAGATGTGCAGAAGTAGCTCAGTTCCAGGTTTGGTTTAATTCAGCAGCTCAGTGGGTTTATGTCTCCAGCTCAACAGCATCTCTCATTCTCTTGGCCTTCTCTTCATGGTCACAAGAGGGCTGCAGCAATTCCAGGCATCACATTTTGTTCCTCAATGCCTAGATGTCTAGGGCTGGAGGCAGATGGAAAGGGCCTGTCTCTTCCTCCATGTCTTTTTATGAGTAATACTTTTTTTCCCCCAAGATGTACTTTCCCCAAAAGACCTCCTCTCCTGGATTACTGCTCAGAATTTCATCACATGCTCATTCCCAAACCAGTCACTGGGAAGAAAAATGGAATAACATGATTGGATAAGACTATTTCAGATTTACCTCCCTTGAAGCACATGGATGCCTGAAAGGACACAGTGGGTGGAAGTGCTAAATCAAAGCAATAGGGACAAATTTTGAAATAGAGATAAGTTTGGATTCACAGGATGGCATCAGATGTTAGGAATCCAGATAGAAAAATTAAGAGTTTATGCCATAAGCAATGCAGAGCCTGTTAATCTTTGAGCAGGGGAAAGGAATAAGTAAGGACATTCATGGGAAGAGTCTGCTGGTGGTGTGTAGGAGAGATGGGCACTAGACTCAGGAGAGGGAATGATGAAAGTCTGTGAGAGAAGCTGAGTTGTTGCTGTAGCCTAGATAGAATTTGCCAAGGGCTTGGTCTAGGTAGGTGGCATGGGTAACAAGAGTGGCTGAAGATAAGAGTCATTTGGAAGGAAAATTGGCAAGAGCAGGTGACTGATTAGCCATGGGGAGATAAAGAAGGGGGCAAATCAGGGGTTACATGCTGTCTTCATGTCTGTGACCAGTTGTTGTCCTGCTCCTCTGGGGCCATGGTGAAAAGAGCTAACTCCTGCTAAAGGAGTTTAAGCAAGTTAAAGGAAAGCTGTGAGAGGTATAATGGGTTATTTAGGAGTATATGCTTAAATTCTTAAATTCAGTGCTTGGCTCTAGGATATATAATAATAGTAATAGTTGCATTTATTGCCAGCCTATTATGTCTTGCTGTTTTATTTACTTATTTAAATTTATTTTTATTATAGAAAATTTTATACATATAGTAAAGTAGGGAAAATAATATAATGAACCTGCATGTACCTATTAACCAGCCTCAACATGATCAAATCCTAGCCAATCAACTTTGTTTCCCCTATTCCCTCACTTACTCTCCACCAACAACTCCAACCTAGGTCATTACTCTTTTGAGTAACAACTTTACCGAGATATAATTAACATGCCATACAATTCACGTATTTAAAGTGTGTAATGCAATAGTTTGTAGTTCATAGAGTTGTGCAACCATCACCACAATCGATTTTAGAACATTTCATCACCCCAACAAGAAATTCCATACTCTTTAGCTATCACCCCCTGTTCCTGTATCTCTCTTCCCCCAGCCCTAAGCAACCACTAATCTACTTTCTGTCACTATAGATTTTCCTGTTGTGGATATTTTATATAAATGGAATCATACAATATGTAGTCTTTTGTGACTGGTTTCTTTCACTTAGCATCATGTTTTCTAGGTTCAGCCATCTTGTAGAATCTATCAGCCCTTCATTTCTTTATATTGCCAGATAATACCCCATTGTATGGATATACTACATTTTATATATCCCATCAGCAGTTGATGGACATTGAGTTCCACTTTTTGGCCATTATGAAAATTGCTACTATGAACATTTGTGTACAAGGACATTCATATACAAGTGGACATATATTTTCATTTCTCTTGGGTGTATACCTAGGAGAGGCATTTCTGGATCATATGGTTACTCTACATTTAACCTTTTAAGAAGCTGCCAGACTGGTTTCCAAAGTGGCTGCACCATTTTACATTCCCACCAGCAGCGTATAAGGATTCTAATTTCTCCACATCTTCCCCAACACTTTTTATTATTTCTATTTATTTATTTTAATTTTTTAAGGACTTTATTTTTAGAGCAGTTTTATGTTCTCAAAATTGAGAGGAACGTATAATTTCCCATGTAATACCTGCCCCTGTGCATGTATAACATCTGCTATTATTAGCCTCCTCCGCCAGAATGGTACATTTGTTACAATTAATGAACCTATATTGACACAATAATCACCCAAAGTCCAGTTTACATTACAATTCATTCTTGGTGTTGTATAGTCTCTGAGTTTAGACAAATGTGTAATGATATATATCTATCCTTATAGTATTATAAATAGTATTTTGACTGCCCTAATAATAATTCTGTCCTTGTTCTTTTTATTAGCATTTCCTTGATTGCCAAGGATGTTGAGCATTTTTTCATGTGCTCATTGGCCATTTGTATGGTAGTCCCCTCTTATCCTCATTTTCACTTTCTGCGGTTTCTGTTACCGACAGTCAACCATGATCTGAAAGTATTAAATGGACAATTCCAGAAATAAGCAATTCATAAATTTTAAATTGTGCATTGTTCTGAGTAACATGATGAAATCTCCTGCAGTCCCATTCCGTCTCACCCAGGACCCCGCAAGCTTCCATGTCGTCTGCTCCTGACATCCAAGCATCAACATCATCATGGCTCAACGATCCAGGACCACCTGAAGCCAATGATTCTCCTTCTGATGTATCATCAGAAGGTCAACAGGAGCATAACACTACGTCAGGATGCCTATATCATTCACCTCACTTCATCTCATCATGTAGACATTTTATCATCTCTCATCATCACAGGAAGAAGAAGGGTGAGTACAGTATAATAATTTTTAGGGGGAGCCAGAGAGAGAGAGAGAGAGAGACCACATTCACATAAATTTTATTACAGTATATTCTTATAATTGTTCTATTTTATTATTAATTAATGTTGTTAATTTCTTACTGTGCCTAATTTATAAATTAAACTTTATCATAGCTATACATGTGTAGGAAAAAACATAGTATATATAGGGTTCAGTACCATCTGCGATTTCAGGCATCCACTGTGGGTCTTGGAACTTATTCCCAATGGATAAGGGGGGACTACTTAGAGGAATATGTATTCAGATCATTTGTCCATTTTTAATTGGGTTGTTTGTCTTTTTTTATTGAGATGTAAAAGTTCTTTATATTTTCAAGATATTTGTCTTATCAGATACATAATTTGTAAATATTTTCTCCCATTCTGTGGGTTGTCTTTTCCCTTTCCGGATGGTGTCCTTCGAAGCACCAAAGATTTTGATTCTGATGAAGTCCAAGTTATCCATTTTTTTTCTTTTGTTGCTTGTAGTGTTGGTGTCATATCTAAGAAACAGTTGCTTAATTCAAGATCACAAAGATTTACACCTATGCTTTCGTATAAGAGTTTTATCATTTTAGCCCTTATATTTAGGTGTTTGATTCATTTCAAGTTAATTTTTATAGATGGTGTGAGTGACAGAACCAGATCCACAGGCTATGCCCTTTCTATTACACCATCATCCACTGTGGCCAAAGCACAGTGAAATATGGTAATAGTGAGGACAGCCTGACCCAGGCAACCCTTGCCTTCAATTCTTTGAAGGTATCATTTAACTTGTTTACTTCCTTCCCTGGCACCACCACCATCTCTATTTGCCCTTCATTCAGTGTTCTACCCATCAGGAGAGAGAAAGACAGCTCTCTTATAAACTCATAGATTACCCCCTCAGAACCCAGAGAGAATGTGAAGTAGAAAAATCCAAAGCTCAAGGTGAGGAGATTGAATTTGCATCCGTCTTAAAGGTAACCCTGTCCATTCTGAAGTGAGGAGCAGGTTGAACAATCTTAACTTTCAAGTGGGAATTGAAATTTTGTTTACTAGAAGGATGACTTGTATTACCACATCTTAGCACTGAAAGACACCTTCAGTTGGAGTTTGTCTGACTTCTCATTTGGCACATGGAAAAATGTCCACTGACTTCTTCAGAGTTACGGGCTAGTTGGTGGCAGAAAGGGGACTCAAAGGCAGGTCCTCTGATTCCACTTTTCAGGAATAGCAGAATTTTCATCTGTTCCTCGAGCCTACGAGGCATGAGTGCCAGATAACCTTCCCTCACCAAGTAAAGGGTATATAATAATATCATGAGACTCTAAAAAAATTAGAGGAAGCTGGAAAAAGGAAGAAAAATCACTGAAGAGTGGGATTTTTCTGAACCTGGTAAGGGAAACAGGAATTTTCAAAGATGTATAAGGTAACAAGCAATCCAACTTCTGAGTCAGAGGGGTGATCCATGATTCAGGAATTGGAGAGCATCTTGCACATTCTGTCATTTTTTTTTTCTATAAGGCAAAGAAAGAGAGAGAGTTGGGCTCAGACTCAACTGCAAACTGCCTAGGGCACAACAGAAATACTGTTGAGAGAACATGGATTTAAAATAATTGGGGTGAGAAAATGTTCAGCCTATGCTAAAATGGTTTAGGTCTACGCCAGAGGGCAGAATCCCACCAAGTTGGGCAACATAGGGGAGAGAATATCAAGTGACATGGCCTTCAGGACTGATGCCATCTTACCTTCCACTCAGCCCCTGTTCCACTTCTAGCAGAAGCGATCTTAGGAAAGGTTCTGATCACTGGTAAGTATAGGTGTTGTAGCAAAGCTTTAGGATCAGCTAGACCAGGGTTCAAATTCTGATTCCTTTACTATCTAGCTGTGTGATCTTAGGCAAGTCATGTCACCTCTCTAAGCCTCAGTTTCTTCCTCTGTCCAAAGGATATCATGAGGATGAACTGAGGCGATGGTACAACACATATAGCACAGTTCCTGGGACATAGTGGATGCTTCACAGATGCATTTTTGCACCCCTCCTTAGTCTTTCTCAGCTTCGTATGAATTTTGAACCACCTGTCCAGGTGCTCTTTGGATCTCAGGACCTATCTCTTTCCGTATGGAATTAAATATTTCATCCTCCTATTGAAAGACTTTTAGGACTGAAGTTCCAGACGCCCTGCTGAGGAACCTGAGGCCAGAGCATTCATGGCAGAGCGGACATCTGGACCCTACATTCAGTGCTCTCTCCTTGGCGTCACTGTGGTGTTCCTGGGATGCTGGTTGCCATGACTACCTAATTATTTCCTCTAGGTCTGACCACCACAACAAACTGAAACACTTGCCAAACTCCCAGCCAAATAAGCAGCAGATGTCCAATTTGAAAAATATCATTCCTGAACAATAATGTTTGGTTTCCCAGCAATCACATGGACCCATCCGCAGAGATGGAGGCAGGGAGAGGCAGCTGTAGGGGAAGCCAGGAATAGGACCCGGGATGCAGAAGGGGCCCAGACTTATATCTGTGTCTTCCCGTGGATGAACCATGCAGGAGGCACTCGTTCCCGACATGACATCCTGATTCATTTATAGAGTCACTAACTCTGTTCAATTAGTCTTATAACAAGTTCTCAGTGGCCACACAGTAGCAGTAAAGGACAAAGCTAATGGCTTTTCGAGTCAGACAGGTGTGGGTATCAATGGCACTTTTGCCTCTGACTCGCTGAGTGACTTTGACCAAATGTACTTCTCTGAGGTTCCATTTCCTCATATAAACTGAAGATTGTAATACCTGCCTTATACAGTTGTCATGGGATTAAAGCAGAAAACAGGGATACAGCACAATGCTTGGACCTAGTGAGTCCCTGATGAATGTTAGTTATAAATTTGTCTTTAAATCATCACATAGTCTAATATACCCATTCTGCCACAATATATCAAGGTGAATGATTGCTTTTGAGAAATACAGAATCTCAACCAAACAAAAGGAGTCTTAAAAATTATTTCAAACAACCCTCTTATTTTATAGAGGAGGAATTGAGACCCAGAAAGGTTAAAGTCTTTGCCTAAGATCACACACCTAACTAGTCAACTGCAGGGCTAGGATTAGAATGCCAGCATTCTAACAGCCAAGCCAATACTTTTTCCAGCATCCAGTAGAGCCTAAGAAAGGGAAGGGGGGACGAGAAGTCACATTTAGAGAGCATCTGCTATTCACATGTATTCTACATGAATTGTTTTGTTTAATCCTTACGGTAATAATAGAATGTAATGTATTATTAGTCTTAATAAATAAGCAAACTAGAATATAAGCTTTAAAGAGCAGGGAGTATGTCTTTCTAATTCATTCCTGTATCCTCAGCAGGCAGAACAGCACTTGGCACATAGTAGGTGCCCAGTAAATATTTGCCAGTGAGCAAGCTGAAGTAATTTATCAAAGCCAGATAGCTAATAAATGGCAGAGCCAGGATTTGAAATAAAATCTGTCTGACTCCAAAGCCCATGCTTTTTCTGAGCTGGCTCTTGTACTTTCTCCCCTAGGAGACCTAGGAGGCTGGAAGGAAGAAGGAAGGAAAGTCTCATTCTTTGAGAAACGTGTCAATTCCAAGGCATTAAACTAGGCACAGTTATATATATTATGTCATTTACTTTTCACAACCATCGAGGATAACGATTTTCCTTTTTTAAAAAACATATGAGGAGGGCTTCCCTGGTGGCGCAGTGGTTGGGAGTCCGCCTGCCGATGCAGGGGACGTGGG
>NW_020174369.1:3630884-3644773 GCF_003031525.2 Neophocaena asiaeorientalis asiaeorientalis | reverse complement strand
CCCAAAAAAAAAAAAAAAAAAAAAAAAAAATGAGGAAATTGAGACAGAAAGCTTCAGTGACTCTTCCAACATAAAACAGTGAGAAGAAAAAACAAGGGCTTAGATTCCAGTGCCAGACTTTCACCTCCATCATGGACTCTTCTCTTAATATCACAGCTGCTTACAGGATGGGCCCTGAAGGAGGCTGATGGTGGGCCAGGAACATGATATCAGACCTGTCATACAATGGAGGCAAGCATAGTCCCTTTGGGTTTGCCACTGGATTTTGCTCAAGATGCCCAGCTATGTGGTAGCCTTTTATAACCAAAAACATAAAGATAGAAAACCAGTAAGCTGAGGATGGCTAGGTGCTTGGTGACACTACTGGGGCTTGCAAAAAACCTGTCAGTGGCCAGCCTCCCCTCTCCTAGTTTAGTTCAATAACAAAATACCTTTGTTTTTTAAGCTTTTACTAGTTCTATTCTGTTATCTGCAGCCAGAATAATTTCTTTTCAGGAGTGAGGGAGTAGTAAAGGCCATGGCCCTTGTTGTCTGTTCTCTCACTAACAGGCAAATCTGTATCCTTCTGAATTCTCAGTGTCCATATTTTTATTGGTGGGAGGTATCTGTTGGTTGAAAATGTCAGAAAAGAACTTGAGCTAGCTTCTGTGAATGAGGGGAAATTGTTATAGGAATAAAAGACATCTCTTGGAACCCAAGTACAGGGATTCAGCCGAGCCTGGCAGTGGAATTGGACCAGGACCTCAAAAGCATTTGGCACTCTCTTTCTCTCTAATGCTATCTGCTCTTCTCTCTTCTCTTTTCTCTTCTCTTCCTCCTTTTCTTGTTCTTCCCTTCCCCTCCCCTCTTATCCTCACCCTCCCCTCCCCCCCTTCTTCTCCTTCTCTTCTTCCTCTTCTCCTTCTTCTTTTCTTCTCCCTTCCCCTCCCCCCTCCTTCTTCTTCTCTTCTTCCTCTTTTTCCTCTTCTTCTTCTTCCTTTCTTCTCCCCTCCCCCTCCTCCTCTTCTTCTCCTTCTTCTTCCTTCTCTTCCTCTCTCCCTCAACCTTCTCTCTCTCACTTTGATTAACAGCCTCCATCAGTATCTACATTTGTATGTAACCAATTCAACCACCCAAAAAGAGACTGAATCTCAGGCCCAAATAAAGTTTCTTGCAGAGCAGATGTGATTGGCCACACTACAGTCCTGTGGCCAATGCTGCAACAGTCAACACTGACCAGGAGGAAGGATCACAGAGTATGAGTTTGGCTTTCTGGGGATGATCCCTGGACACCATGTAGATGATGGAAGCAGGGAAGTTCTGACAATAGATGGACTGGGGAGACAGCCCAAAGCTGGTTATTATAAAGTCCCATCTCCTCTCTCTTCCTGGGGCATGAAGTGCTGTTTTAGTTATTACCAAGGCCAAGTAGCAACCTTGCCCTTACTGTAGTTTGGTCTTTTATTCATTTAACTTTCAACAGACTCTATTCCAGGTATTGGGCCTACAACAGTGACAAAAACTGGCTAAGTCACTACCCTCAGAAGTCTTAGCCTTTTCCCCTTCAATTGTATGGGATCTCCCACATCCTTCCAATAAGTTATCCCTTTGCACAAGCTCATTTGAGACGGGTTTTTGTCACTTCTAAACAAAAGAATCCTGTCTAATGCAGGAATGTTGCCACTGACAGATCCCCTAATATAAAACTGGCTGAGTCAGGATAGAGTAGGGAGTTGTGAGGACTCTGCCATACGGGGCTGAGATACCAGCAATCCTTTTTAGGTGGTAGAAAATCAGTTGGTTAAAAGATTATCAATTTTCTGCTAGAACTCAGAGTGTTGTCCACAAAATAGGAACTTTAGGAACCTGGTAGAAAAATGTCAAAATATTGCCACCTCTGGCTACGTCTTCAAGTAAGTTATTGATTTTGGTCCGTCTGACAGCTGACAGAGAATAGCTGGGTGGATTTACAGCCCTGTTCAAAGAATTAATTTCTTTCTACCTGTAGTTAGGAATTTGAATCTGTTGAATCAGATAAACAAGTGCCTTAAGAATATGGGCTAATTGTTGGTGCCTCAATTAGGATACTGTATATCTGGGAGGATCCAGCAGAATCTGAGAAGCCTGATGACCCCAGATTGCTTCTGAGCAGCTCTCCTGTGCATTCCTGCCTGGGAAAGTTGGAAATGCACATTTGGATGGGTAGTGAAGTTGAGACAGGAGCTACATGGCAGAAAAAATGAGCCTGTCCTCACTACTCCAGCCTATTATTCTTCAAACTTGGAGGCAGAAGCCAATAATCTAAGATTTAGGGAGATGTGCAGAGCCCCCAAGATTGATATTAAGAAACCGATGCTACAAATGTGAGGTCCAAATTCAAAAGTAAAATTTGGGCAAGATTTCTGGTATTGGGTGGTACCGGCAAACTGAGTCTTCCTTGCCTCCTCCCTCCTCTAACCCAATGCAATCAATAGGCTTGGCTAAGAAAGGACTTAAAAGAGTTGTGCTGTAGGAAAGACTCGAGCCTAGGAAACAGAGACCTGTGCTTGTTCAACCCTGAAAGCAACCCTTGATCCACATTCATGACTCAAACAGAAATGAACTACCAAGGTGGTACAGTGCCTTATGATGGAATGCTCCTCAATTCTCCTCTCAGTTCTGGTACTGATTAACACTGGCCAAAGGATGTCCTTCTGGTTGTAGAACCCAAGGCAGCTAGAATAATTGGTCAAGGAACAAATATATATCCATGAGAGTGCAACAGAATCCAGGTGATGCTCTACCCCAGTGACTCAGTATCTTGTTGCTTCCCCTCACCCTCACTAAGGGAGTCTTGTTATCCTTTATTTCCCTGATGCTTGGATAGTGAGTGTATTGGGCAGTTAAATACATTATTTAGCACTTGACTTGCAAAATCTCAAGGAGCCACAGTGAGCCATGTTCAAGAGGAGGAATCGACCTTCAACAGAAAACTTGAGTTTGGAAATCACTGGCCCCTGGTTTTATTTCTGGATTTATCAGCTGGATGGGACTTTAAGATTTTTCCAATGGAAAAGTGTTGACTTTAGATGAAAAACAATGATTTCTGCAATAATAATAGCTAGTGCTTATTGAATCATTATTAAGTACCAGGCACTGGTCTAGGGCTTTGTGTGTATGACTCATTTCATTGTCCCAACTACCCTGTGAGGTACATACCATTATTATCTGCATTTTACAGAAGTAGTTAAATGTCTTGCTGAGAGCTGAGTCTATGGCTTGGGTTCGTAACTATTATATTGCACTTATTTTTAGGTTACTTCCTTTGCTTGATTTTGCTTTTATTTTCTCCTATTTCTTACTGCTGTATCTTCTTGGCAGCCTATCTCTACTGATTTTTTTTCAGGTACAATTGACGTACAACAGCCACTACAAATTGATGAGTTTTGATATATGTTTACACCCATGAAAAATCACTACAATTCAAATAAGGAGTATATCCATTACTCCCTCCCCCAATTTTCCTCATGTGTCTTTGTAATCTATCCCTTCTCCTGCTCCCCCCCTCCCTAGGTAACCACTGATCTGCTTCCTGTCACTATAGATCAGTTCGCATTTTCCAGAATTGTAACTGGAATCATATAGTATGTATTCTTTCCCTGTCTTCCTTCGTTCACTCAGCATAATTGTTTTGAGAGCCGTGACTTAGAGTATATCAACACCTTGTTCTTTGTATGGACGCTGCTATGTATAACAGTGTGCCCATCAGGGCAACTATAACTACGTTGAATATTCATGTACAGGTCTTTGTGTGGACATACACTTTTATGTAAATAAATATCTAGGAGTGTAATGGCTGGGTTGTATGGGAGGTGTACGTTGAACTTTTTAAGACACTATCTAACAGTTTTCCAAAGTGGTTGTACTGTTTTACATCCTCACCGGCAATGTTTGAGAGTTCCAGTTGCTCTTTATCCTCACCAACACTTGATATGATCATCCATTTTAATCTTAGTCATTCTAGCTGTCAAGTAGAGGTGTTTTATGGTGGGTTTTACTCGTGTTTCCCTAATGACTAATGATGTTAAGCATGTGCTTATTTGCCACGTATACTCCTTTGTCAAAAGGCTTATTTTGACAAATATTTTGTTCCTTTTATTTTTATTGGATTCTTTAATTAAAAACAATTATTTGTCCTGGTTCTTCCCCCTGGAGTTGGCTTCCTTTTTGTCTAAGAGGACATGCCACAGATTAGAACACAGATGGGGGTGACGAGGGCATGGGTTAGTAAATAGGGCACAGGTTTGCAAACAATCAGGTATATCTGGACCTGCACTTTAGCTCTATTACTTGATAAATTACGTTGCTTTGGCAACTCAGTTAACACCCCTGCACCTTAGTTCATTTGTCTATAAGATGGATATAGGGAACTATTTCCCAGTGTTTCTATGAGGAATAAGTGAAACACTCTTTTTAAACAAGTGGCATAAAATAATGAGAATAACCCTTGTTAATGTCAAGTCCTGAAAAGAAAGCTTCTTATGAGAATTTTAATTGTAAGAATTATTAGAATACCCTCAATGCCAGATATTCACATAGAATAATATCTGGAATGGCATCTTGTTTATTATTTCATTATTTAATCTTTTCTTCCCTTCTGTATGTATAATACACACACTTTGCAAAACAGGTTTCTCATACACATACACCTAACACACCCCAACACTATCACACCCCAATACATCCTATGGTATTAGTCTCTCACCAGGGATCTGGGAGCCCTCTGATCTAGAGGTTCTTCTTAGTCATCCTGTTTTTACACTGTTCTCATCCCTTTCTGAGTTCCTCCTTGTCTATATCCTGCTTAGGTAGACAAAACAATGGTCACTTCCACTTGGTAATTTTTTAAAGCGATGGTAGAGGATTCCCAGTCTCTTGGTCTGCAGGGACTTAAAGATGCAGGTGGTCGTCAACAGCTGATAAGGAGGTCTGTTTTCTTCCATTGTGCACAGAGTACAGTAGGAGCTCTGGGGATCTCTACCTGGAGTTTTGTGTGTTTCTCTGTTGGCGCTGAGTTGCCTGCACCACTTTCTTGGCTGCGGAGGGGCAGGAGCTGGAGAACAGGATGATAGCTATTGCCCCTGGCTCTTTGACAAGAAAAGAGCACCTTCCAGACAGGGTTCAACCTGCAACAAGGCTCCCCTCCCGTGGAGGAATTATTCAGTCTAGGATAAGCTTCCTGTGCAGTAACATCAAATATTCCCACTGGCTGCTGAAGCTTAGAATTTGACAGCTTAACTGTTTCATGCCCAGTCTGCGAGAGCTACAAAATCCCCTGCCACAATGCTGTGAACATAATGGGTGCCCAGTAATGGTAGTTTTCTTCCTAATTCTGATTTCTACTTCCAAAGAGGTATCAGGGCCATCTCTCCAAGTTCCCCTATGGTTGATGTTCCTGAGGTTCTTTATATGTGTCTTCACTGCTAGGAGGTACTTCAATTTCTATGAGGCTAATTCCCTTAGTCCTACCTGTCCTGGATGAACCTGTCAATAAAAAATGTTGCTTGCCATTTCAAGTAAAGGATGTTGCAGCCATCAAGCCACTACAGCCACCCGGATGGTGAGCCCTGAGGGAACTCAGGATGGAGACAAATGGGCTGCCCACTGCCGAGTCCTCAGTCACTACAGCCAACCCCCATGATGCACCCTGAGGAGACTCAGGATGGGAAAGCACAGGATACTGGCTGCACATAGCTGATGTGCACATCAAAGGAATGATTTCAGTGAGCCCAAACTCTTGCATCTTCCCATACATAGAAAAGCGCTAAATTCCTTAACTTGAGATATCTGGCTTTCTTTAATTAACAGTAATCTTTTAATGTTCCGACTCCTTGGTCTTTGTTGCAAAAACTCCTATATATCCGAGCTCCTCCCTTGCCTCTTCCGAGCAGTTTCTCAGAGCTATCTTAGAAGCTGTGTCCTGGGCTTAAGTCCTCAGTTTAGCCCTCCAAATAAAACATAATTCTCAACTTTTAGGTTGTGCATTTTTTTCAGTCTGTAAACCCAACAACAGGCTTCATAGAAGATGCCAAGGAGCCCATGGAACATCACAGACTCATTACGAGGATAAACAGTCCTCCCAGTGTTTTAGGGCTTAGACCTGTCCTGAAGAACTTGAGATATTCTCTACCCGAAGGAAATACGACATATCTTGGTGAAAAGATGGGTGAGATATCTGAGATAGCCATCTCTCTCACTAAGTGGAAACATTCTGTTCTTTCTGGCAGAGAAATTCATCACAATAAACCTGCAGTAGATTACAAAGTGTACATGGAAGGAGGCAGCCATCCTCCGGGATGCCACAGGAAGACTGGCTTACACTCAAATGCTAATAGCCCCACTGATGAGCGTGGACAACATGATTACACAGGGACAGCAAAGCCCAGTCCTGCACTCTCTCCCCAGCTGGCAGGAGCAATCTTCTTGGAACAGCTCCCTCCTACCTTCCATCCTTTCTGCACTTAAAAACTTCTGGGAATCTTACTTCCTGCCTTAAGCATTTTCAGACAAAATGAGTGGATTGAGAAATTGCCCTTCACACAAACCTCAGTGACTTACCTTCAGGCACCATCATTAGAAAACAAAACACTAAATCAGTTATTTTATAGGGCAAAGTGTTAACACTAGAAAGAATACCACACTGGGTTTGAGGGATGTGCAGAGATTGAGGATCTGAAGGGGTCTTGGGGAGGGCTGTGCGCCAGGGGCTCCCTCTGCTGGGGTGCTAATCCCCTGGGATAAGGATTATAATCTTCAGTTTAGGAGTTAGGGGCAGAAGCTCATGCAGCTGGAAGAATTTGTCTCAGGTCACACAGAGATTAGCAACGGACCTGGGACTGGATCATGAGTCAGTCGGATTTCCAAAGTGCGTGGATTTGCCACTTACGCGTCTTAGGTTTTTGCACTATCTCTCTCATTCCACGCACCTGTACCCCACACAGGCAACCCCTCTGGTCTTCAGCCATGTTAGGCCTCAGACCTTGGGGTTGTGCCCAGCAGTACTTATTCTTTTCTCGATTCTTTGCAGTTTTCCTGGTGCATATTCATAAGCCAGGCTGTTGGAACTACCCACAGTCTCTTCCCCTTTATTATCTCCTGACATCTCCCTGGGCTCCTGAGGGGCCAGGGGCATCTGCAGAGGACGTAACTGCCCCCCAGTGAGGAGCAAGGAAGGTCTGCACCTTCCTGTTTCAAAGCTGGCACTGCTGTTTCAGCTATTCATTCAACCCCTGCCTTTTGTTATTTTGGTGATGGTAGTGTGTTGTTCATTGGCTGGTCTGATAGCAGCTCTGCCCTCAAAGGTCATTTGGTGAATACAAATAAATGACCTGCCTCAGTCCACTGGCAGTCAAGCCCCTTTTTAACTTAGGTTAGTGGCTCCACCCACTTCTTTAAGGGGTTCATTTCCCAGAAGCCTCTCTTGACAATTTTGTACATGAAGGATACAAAGATGAATGAGACATGATCTTAGCCTAATAGCTCTCAACAGGGCCAGGGAAATAGACTCTATTATTCAGTGTTCAATTCAAGAAATGGAAGCCAGTCTCGGTATTATGAGCAGAAAGGCTTTCAACATGGGGATTAGAGGCTCATAGGATCATTGCAAGGGCTGGAGGAGTGCAGGCTCCAGGATAATTTCCAGAGAGACCTGCTACCTCTGCCCCGTCAGAAAGGTGAACAGCAGGAGGACCCAAATTGAATCATGAGTTCTAGCTTCTAGAACTAGAACAAGTCCCATATTTTTATCTAGGGAATCAGAAAGGCAGCTGCAGGAAGCTGTTATTGATACTGTTGAAACTGACTCTTGAAAGTTGTAAAACTGTTGATGAGTTGCTGTAATACAATGCAGAAAAACGTCATGTCTCCACGACTGGGCTTGCTATAGCAGAAGAGATCTAAAACAGCAGGATTTCCTTTGTTTCATTTTTACTTTTCAAATCTCATTCAAGTGCGTCTATTGGTAGAACTTAATTTTCATTCAGTACCCTATCTACAGGGAAGTCTGGAAAATGGACTTGTACTATAGAAGATGAGAGTTGATATTGGGAGAATAACCAGCAGTGTCTTCCACAGATTCGTGAATGTATATGTGCACTAAAGTGTTAGAGGAAGCATATTATATAGTCACAATGGATGTTGGGCTGGGGAAGAGGAACTTGGAATATGTCAGGAAGTACGGAATCAGTAGGACTCAACTGAGCTGAAATAATTGGGAACAATTATTGCATGTATACTATGTGCCAGGCTCTATTCTACCCATTTGGCATGTATGAACTCATTCAATCCCTACAAAACCCTGTGAAATAGGTTCAGTTATCAACCCACATCTGCAGATGAGGAAACTGAAGTACAGCTGGCAAATGTCAGAGCCAGATTTGAAACCAGGTTGTCTAGTTTTAGAAAACGAATACTCAACCAATTTGCCAAGAAACGCCTCTGCTTTTAGTCATGAAAGCTGCTTTCCTGTACCGTATTAATCTGCATTTTACTTGTTAATTCTGGTTTGGACCCTGAAGCAGGAGTTCCTTTAACCTAGACATTCGTGGATGAATTTCTGCAAATCTAATGAATGCTGAAGTTGTAATCAAAGTTTTTCAGCATTTGTGTATTGTTTTTCTGGGAAGTGGTGACAAGGCTTATCAAATGGGTTATCAAGGATTCTCAAATGGGTTTTTGACCTAAAAATACATTTCAGAACTCTGCCTTAGGGCAGTGGTTCTCAAAGTGTGATACTGGACCAGCAGCCTCAGCATTTCTGGGGAGCTTGTTAGGAATGCCTCTTCCCAGGCCCACCCAAGACCTAGTGAACCAGAAACTCCGGGGGTGGAGTCCAGAACTCTGTGTTAATGAGTCTTCCAGGGCTTCTGATGTATACTCAAGTCTGAGAACCACTGCCCTAGCACAAGCATAAGCATGAGTGGTACAGCATTAGGGGCAGTTTGCTGGCCTAAGTGGGACTTTCACGGTAGATATGGTATCAAAGAAGGTAGAGAAAAATTTTGGGAGCCTGAAATCTTCTTTGGATGCTCTCAGGAAGGAAACACTCAGACATAGCTTTGAACTCGGCCAATATTTTGGATGAGGCATTCCCTGAGAGCTTCTGTGACACTCAAAACAGGCGTTTCTGGGAGCTGCTGGTCTCGGGACTTGCAGCTGAGAAGATACACCCTGTGGACCTGTGCACCAATCCCACAATGCCTGGGGTGCCGACCTCTCCCCTCCCCCATACACTTTCTTCTAGGGCTGCAGATAGATATCTTGTTTCATCCAAGGTACACAGACCTCTAATGACATTTCAGCAGAGGATAACCTGTCTGGGCTCCTGAGGCATTTAGTATCCACTGACACCCTAACTGCTTACTGAGAGGTGCCAGGGCCTCTGGTCCACACCTTACCCAGTTGACACGACAGCTGTGTGGACTGTGCAGGACTTGTGCCCACAATGCCAACCTCCTTCTACACCTTCTTGGAAACACAAAAAGGTCCAGAAACAACCTGCAGTGCCGGCTGATGGGAATGGCAAGGATGCTTGTACCCCACTCCTCTGCTGCCCTTCCCCTTCAGAACCCCAGGCCTGGCTGCTCCTTTCTGCTAAGTCACAAAGCTGAAAAGCTCTTAGGGTAGGGAGAGAGCAAGTGCCTGCTGGTTGGCCGGGAAAGGTTCTGGGAATTCATTATGATCCAAACAACAACTATTCCAGTTATTCATGTGACTCAGCCCCCGAAAGCGGGATCTTCCTCTGTCCACAGGGCTGGGTGTTGCTGACTCAGTGCTGAAGAGGGCACCTTATCAGCCCTCCTGGGCTCCCCACCCCCTCCCTCCTCCCCTTTGTCCCCAGAGGACACCAAAGGAAAGCAGACGGTGGAGCTGAGCTTTGCAGCGTGTTCCATTTCATTTCTAAACAAGCAGCCAACCTCCTCCTGTTACAGCTCTCACTGCACACAACAATCAGTCTTCTGGGCAATTCCGAGGGGAGGTAATGAAAAACAGTCACTCAGACATCATGCGTGCACGTATGTGTTTAGCACACGTTCATCCAGCACCTACTATGTGTCTAGCTGATTGCTAAGGGCTGGGATCCTGAGAGACGTGGCTGTATCTGCCCGTACCGTTCAGGGGTCTGGTGGGGGAGAATGCATTCAACAGACATTAGGAAGTAATGGAAAAAGCACTGTAGCAGAGCTAGAGAGAGCTTTGAGAATGCTGAGGAATGAGTAGCAACCATTTCTAGGTGCCTGGAATTCCTCTTCAACACGCAGCAAAATTCACTGTGGGTGGGAATTACTTTTGTCTCTGGGAGCCAGAGAGAGAAGAAAATGCCAGGAATCAAAATGGTACAAAAGAAGGACTTTCTGGAAGTAGGGAGGCTGAAGAAAGAGACAAAAGGGCAGGGAGACTAAAGTGGCATGTTTTACAGTTTTGACAAAGGGCCTTTTCTTAACTTGAACCTGTTTCACACTACGTACTAGGCAGGATGGTGAAATTTCCCCAAAATAGTAAATAAACTGCTTGAACTTTTCTCCTTTGATGCAGAAAAGGAGAAGGAGAATAGAAAGATCCCATGCCTCTGGGAAATGAAAGAAAAATTAAAGACACTAATGTGGGCATCTAATGTGTATCAAACCTTTGTATGTATAGTATCATATCTCATTAAATACTAACAATACACACACAAACACTGACACCCAGGTATTGCTGCACAGAGGGGTAAATAACATGCCAAAGTGTAGCTGGGCTGAGATTGGAACCTGTGTTCTTGCCACTTACAAACTAACTATGCATGTAGGTACATAATGTAAAGAAGTGCTCACATCCCCATTTTACAGATGGGGAAACTGAGGCACAGGGAAATTAACCTCTCCAAAGTCATACAAGTAGTGAGTGAGGTAACAGAACTTCAGACCCAGGTCTGTCTGAATTCAGAGTCTGGACCCTTTCACCACACCACCCTGCTTTTTTTTTTTTTTTTTTTTTTTTTTTGAAACCAGACTTCATTTCTCTTTAGTACCTACTGTCTGAACTTCTGTAAAAATGGAACCTGATATCATGTCATCCAGGATTATGATTATCTACTGTAATGTTAGAATTAAAATAGTTAATCATAACTTCAAGGATATTTTCTTATTCATTTATTCATTCATTCAATACATTTATATTGACTGTTCATCTACTTGTGCCAGGCACAAGGTCCTGAGGGTAGAGCAGTGAAAAAGGCAGCCATTTTCTTCTCATGGAGCTTTCAGTGTAGCCGGGAGAGGAAAACAGGAAATAAGAGTTATACAACAATCAGTGTATTATAGTTGCAGTAAGTGGTATAATAATGATAGCTAAAAGCTCAATTGAATTTACTTTGTGCCAGGAATTATTCTAAGTACTCTATATTCATAGAGTTTAACTCATTTAATTCTCACAGACGAATGAGGGAAGTGAAGAAATCAATGAAGGCTTCCTGAAGGAAGTGTCAGCTTATTCTGGAAACAGGAGGAGTTATGTTGAGGAGGGGAAGGCCAGGGAAGATCAGGAGTGTAGTCTGGGTGGTGATGTCCAAGTAGCCACTAGCCATATGAAGCTTTAGACTACTTGAAATGAGGCTAGGCTGAATTGAGCTGTGATATAAGTATAAAAAACATTCTGGTTTTCAAAGACTGAGCATAGGAAAAAATAAAGTAAAACATCTCATTAATTTTTGTACTGATTACATGTTGACATGATGCTATTTTGGTTATATTGGGTTAAATCAAATCTATTATTAAAATTAATTTTGTCTATTTCTTTTTATTTTTTTAATGTGGGCACTAGAAAATTTTAAATTACATGTGCAGCTCATGTTATATTTTGATTGGACAATGCTGATGTAGAAGGCTGGGGAGAGTCAGGGAGCAGGGGCATCAGGGAAACTAGAACCTGGAGGAGGCGTGGAGAATGATGGGAGAAGAGAATGCTGAGGATGCTGAGGCAAACGTGAACTGCTAACCTTCTATCCTTCTATCTAATTACTCTTTCTAACTTTCTATTACTACAAACTTTGTAAGCCCCCAATCTGAGAAGGTGGGGCTGACTGACTTACTGAAAGTTGTCTCTTTCTCAGAAACAGCTCCAGCTGTGAGCCAGATTAACACTATTCTTAGACCCGGTATTGTAGATGGAAGAGGCAAGAACAGTCAGGGCAAAAAAGTAAAGAAAAATGGAGGAGCATCTTGGGGTAAAAGTCAAGCCCCTATGAATGGCCCACCCAGCCCTATATCTTCCTGCCTGCCCCTTGCCTCTCTGCCCTCATCTCCAACTCAGCTCTTCCTGCACCGCACCTCCACCCCAGTTACACCGACCTCTTCGTGGGGCCTCAAACACACAGGCATGCTCCTGCCTCAGGACCTTTGCACCAGCTGTTCCCCTTACCGAAAAGTTCTCCTCTCAGCTATCACATGGCTAACTACCTTAACTCTTGGTTCAACTGTCACCTTCTCCACAAGGCCTACCTTGATCATCTTGTTTAAAATTGCACCCACTGGCACTCCCTTACCTTACTCTTGTTTTGTTTTTCTGTTTTTCATCACATTTATTACCTTCTAACATACTCAATAATTTACTCTTTACTATGTTTATTGTTAATCTCCCTACCAGAAAGCATTCTCCCTAAAGACAATGACCTCAGTTTTATTTCCTCCATTATCCCCAATACCCAGACAGTGCCTGGCATAGAGTAGCTGCTCAACTAACATTTTTTGGAATAAGTGAGTGTCAGTGGCACTGCTTGGGGCACGCTTGGCTGATGGATAGGCATCCTCCATGCACTCTCTCCTCTCCTGAAGAAAAAGGACTTTCTTTCTCCCTTTCCTGGGGCGGGACTTGATTAACCTTGCTTTCCACTCAGCTTTTACTACTCAGGGCTCTGCCCTGTTCTGGAGCCCACGCATATGTCTCCCTAGAGACTAGAGGAAGCAGCTGATGCTGTGGGCCAGCCTCTTGGGCTGGGAGTCGGGATTCGCCGGTTCCCTCCTGGCTTTGCCCAAATTCAGATCCCCTCTCCCCTGCCTGTTTCTTTAGCTGTCAAGGGTTGCAGGCTCAGTGGGAGGCTGAACGAGGTACTCTGTGGACTAAGGAGGAAAATGAGGGAGACAATTGTCCCATACAGGGCAATGGTTCTCAAGCCTTGGTACCCGGAACAGAGGCCTCAGCATCACCTGGGAACTTATTAGACATGCATAGTCTTAGGCCCCACCCGAAACCCACTGAATCAGAAACAGGAGGGTGGAGTGAGCGGGCAACAATGGGTTCAACAACAATTAAACAACGGACTTAATTAAATCGTTCGATTAAATTAATGAACAAAGCCTTACGGTGACTGCGATGCGCTCAAGTGGGAGAACCCCTGGGCTGGGGGAAAGGAGGGACTTTCAGCCTTTAAGGCGGGGAGGGACTTAAAAGGTCAGGCCAGAGGACACGTCCCCGCGGGCGGGCTAGCACCGGGTAGGTTCCCTGCGTCAGAGGCCGCGCGGGGTGGTCTGACCTGGGAAGTTAAAGGTCAGCGCTCCCAGGTCCTCCACCCCCACGCCAGGAAAGCGCCCCGGCCCAGCCATGACCTTCCGCTGGCTACGTCCCACTGCAGGCTGCCGGGGGCCCGCGGCCGGAAGCGCTCCGCTCGGGAGCACTGCAGCCGCCGCCGCCCGGTCCTGCCGCGCTGGTGGGATTCCGGCGCTGGGCTCCTGTCCGCGGCGGCCCTCCGCCTGCCCGCCCGCCGCCTGTCATCCTCTCTCTGCCTCTGGCTGTAGTCTCCGGGTCTGTTGGAGCTCCGTCTCTGATTTTTCTCTCTTCATCTCTGTCTCCCCCTACCCGATTTGTTCTTCCCGCCCCCTCTTCCTTTTCTTTTTTTT
>NW_020174369.1:3551495-3630749 GCF_003031525.2 Neophocaena asiaeorientalis asiaeorientalis | reverse complement strand
TTTTTTTTTTTTTTAAACAAAAAGTGATGAGGCGCCAACGACGTGCCCAGGATGGTCCTAGGCTATGGGGAGTGAGCGGTGGAAACAAGGGAACCTGCGGGCAGGGGGCTTACAGGGCCTTTAATCCGTTTCTCTCCATCTTCCGCTGCTCCCTCTGCACCCCAGCTCTCCCCTGCCCTTCCAGAATTTGCTGTTCTTCCCTCTACCTCTCCTTGTTGTATCTCAAGGAATTTTTCTTCCGGAAGGTCCCATGGTAGGACTAAAAAGGCTACTTTTGTCCGACTACTAGAAAGTTGCAGTTAAAATGTCAATCTGATCTTGAAGAATGACACTAGTTTCAACTGTTAGGAGCCATGGACACCTCAACCAAAATTAGTTGATTAGCCTAATGCAGACAGCCGGATCCTCTGAGGTCACCTAGAGAAACTGTTATTTACCTACGTTGGCCTTTGTGCTGGACACTCATTTATTCAAGAACGTGTATGCGTGCATTCAGTGATTTATTGAGGACCTAGTCTGTGCTGGATGTCGTTCAGGACGAGCGCTGTCCAATAGATGGTGTTCTTCACAATGATGCAGAAGGACCCAACAGTACCTCATTTAACCCTTTCAATCCCCCTTCTAGGTGAATAAGACTATATAACAATTTGATAGATTGTTGAGGCTGAGAGACCATGCAGCTTGTCCAAGTACCTACAACTGGTAAGTTATAGAACCAAGATTTAACCCCCAGTTTGACTGACTCCTGAGCTGGTTCCCATTAACCTACAAGGCCAGCTTGGAGGCAAGGCTACCACAAAGAAGAAGGAGGTGAGGAAGGAGGAGTGGAATGGCTCTGGAGTGGAAACTTTTGAGTACTGGACTGAGAGTTGGGTGATGCTGTGTGTTATTGATGAAGTTTTATGACCTCTCTGGGCCCTCCTTAAAGGTTAAATGGAGAGTTCTGCTTGCTGGCTACAAAAGCCTCCTCCAGGTGTAACATGTAGATTAACACATAGGCTCTGGGGCCGGAAGAGCTGGGCTGGAAATCTACTTCCAGTACTTATTTGCTGTATGATCTTGGACAAGTCACTTAAGCTCTCTGGGCCTCAATTTTCTCATCTGGAAGATTGCTGCAATGGTTACTGCCTCACTGGGCAGATGAAAGGGTGAATGATTTCTGTTAAAGGTTAGGAAGGGTATCTAGCACAAAGTCACCACCCAGTTAATGTTAGCTGGTTCTTCTGTTATCCCAGCTCTAGCCTGCCGACTTCTCCGCCCAGGCCAGGGACATGGTGCCCTGCAGCCCAGGCCTATCTCGTGCCTGGCTCCTGCCCAGTCTAAGCCCTTTCTTTCCCAGAGCAATGAAAGACATTGTCTCTAGTCCTGATTGTGAAGGAACCAGGGATATCCCAGGAGTCTTGGAAACCAGTGGATTTTCAGTCAAAGCCTTTTTAACTGGCTCACCCACAAAGGGGATAGTATTGTATAGAATAGTTAGAAACTTTTCATCATCAAATGTACCTGCTTTCACAGAGGTTTTGTGCAAAGCTCAAAGCATTTTCTTCCTTAGTTCAGGTGGGCTAGACAAGAGTCCAAAGTCAGTGAGGACAGTATTGCATGGTGCCAAAGAGCAGGGGCTTTGTGTGGTGGTTGGTTGATCATCCTAGTGGTGGGAGGACCTTAGCTGTTTTGAGTTTCAATTTTCTTTATTTTAAAATGAGCTTAACAGCAGCATCTATCTCATGGTACGTTGGCAGAAATGAAATGACAAGCATTGAACATAGTGGCTAGCACATAGTAATCATAGGATGGATCCTGGCTATTATCATATTAACAGATCTCATGGGTTTTGTACTTTGGTGTTAGAGAGAACTATGTTTGAGTCTTTTGCTTTATCACCTACAAGCTGTGTGACCTTAGGCAAATCGATTACTATCTCTGAACCTTAGTTTTCTCAACTAAAAAATGGGAACAAAGTTACTATACGTACAGTCTGCCACAGACTGTCTTCCTAGATGGCAAGTAAGGTTCTGTTTGTTCACGTGCTTTGCAACTGTGAAGCGCTATGCCCATGCTGATCATTCTTGGTAGTTATTTTTCTCTCAAGGCTTTATATCCAGTCCTTTGGTGATCTGAGTTGCCTCAATCGTATTCATCTTTTTTACCAATGCTCAGCAAAATGCTTTGTGTGCCAGAAGTGCCCAGATTATTCAAGTGAGACGTCAGAGGGTCTCGTTTGGTCTCTGTCACATGCTGATACAACCTTAGACCAGTCATGTAATTTCTCTGACCTGTTTCCTTATCTCCAAAACAGGGATAGACTTACTGTTTGACTTGCTTACTCGTTGGGGTTGTTCAGAGTGATCAAAAGAGACAGAAAAATGTGTTGAACATCGTAAATCTTCACACAAGTATGAGGGAACATCCCCAAGCATTATTTCCAACATGCAGCTTGTCTCCCCTTTTCCCAACTCCCAGTCCTGCAAAGCAGTCCCATAGAACTACTTACGATTACCTGCACGGGTCTCTGCTGTTTCATGCCTCAGTGCCTTTCGCCTTTGCACAGCTTGATTTCTCTGCCTGGAATGCCCTTCCCCTCATTCTTCACCTGTACCCCTTACTCGCAGGATGCCTAAAAAACCTTACTCATTCTTCAAGGCCCAGCTCCAAGGGGTCTCCTCTCTCAAATCCTCTTGGACTCACCCAACCAGAGTCAATCACCCCGCCCCCCACCCCTTCTATAACCCACTGTACCAGTTCAGACTGCCAACATGTCTTTCATCACCTTGCATTACGACTATTGCTTCATCATTCATTTAAGGCAGCAATATAGCGCAGTGATGAAGCACATAGGCTCTGGAACCTGGGTTCCAATCCTGACCCTCACACTTTTAACTGATTGTATTAACTTTGGGAAGTAACTTACCCTCTCTGTGCCTCAGTTTCCCTACCTGTTCAGTAGGGATGATAATAATACCTCCCTCGTACAGTTGTTGTTGAGAGTCACTTTAAACATTCAGAATAGTGGCTAGTGCATAGTAGGTGCTCTGTAAATTTTAACTTTTACTAGTGTTTCTGTCTTTCTTATCTGACGGCAAAGACTGGGACTTCTCCTCAGTGCCTACAACAACCTGGCACACAGGAGGGGCTCAACAAACGATCGTTGAATGAATGGCTCAGAGAATTTCACGGACGATGAATTCTTGTGTCTCCATTCAGCCCTCTCCCTTCCCTACTGGGTCCTGCCTTCTCTCCAGTTTGCCTTAGAAATGGGTCTTGCAGCTTCTGCTTTCCATTCAGTACTTCCATCAGAGGTTCCCCCACCTCTTGTCCATCTTCCTACTTGGCTTTCTGACTCAGAGTCTTCTTCTCCCACCCCAGCCCAATGCCCTGCTTCAGACCCAGCCTGCTATCACGTTGTTCCCTCCATGCATCCTCTGCTTCTGATCCCTCTAGAATTTATATTTATATTCTCTACTGAATTAACTCAGAGGTCTTTAGCCAGGGCTTTCAATGTCCTCCAGTATTCAGGTCCCCCCCACCATGAATTTATCTTCTCAAGGAGAGCTTGGTTGGGCCCTTCTCTGAGCATGACAACATGCTCATCATCTTATCCATCCACCCATCTACCCACCCAACCATCCCTCTACTTATCTACCCACCCAAAGCACCCACATATCTGTCCACCCACCCGCCATCCATCTACCCATTTATCTATTATCTATACATCTTATCTGTCTACAAACCCACCCAAAGCACCCACATATCTGTCCACCCACCCGCCATCCATCTACCCATTTATCTATTATCTATCCATCTTATCTGTCTACACACCCACCCACATGCCCACCAACCACCTTTCCATCCATCTATCCATCCTTCTTTCCATCCATCCATCCATTTATCCACCAAAGCATTCAATTAATATTCACTATATACCTACCTCTCTCTAGTCATTACATGGCATACAGACTTGAACAAGAATAGCTGGTCCCCCATTTCTTGTAGTTTATAATCCATCTGGGGAAATTAGAAAACTGAACCACAATTTGTGGCAAAAGGTACTTTGTGTCATGTGGGCGCTCTGGCAGGTTTTAAATTAGAGTTCATGAATGAGCTTCAGGGATCTGTGACCTCTGCAAAATTGTAAGCAAAATTGGGTAGGTAAGAAGGTGTGCATGGTACCTATTTATATACATGTGCATTTTCAGGAGAGAGACTCCATGGCTCTCATTACATTCTCACAGGGGGTTGCCAGGAAGCACAAGAGGATGCATAAAAAGAAGGCTGGAGAAGAGATAGCCCTAGTTCAGGGCCTTGAAGCGGAGGAAAAGGAAAACTAAGGTTTATTTCAGACCCACTGTGTTATGGACGAATTGTTTGTGTTCCCTTACATTCATATGTTGAAGCCCTAACCCTCAAGGTGATAGCATTAGGAAGTAGGGTCTTTGGGAAGTAATTAGGTATAGATGAAGTCATGAGGGTGGATCTCCTTGTGATAGGATTAGTGATCTTATAAGAAGAGGAGGAGACATCAGAGCTTCCTCCCTATGTCATGTGAGGTTACAACAAGAAGGCAGCCATTTGCAAGCAAGAAAGAGGGTCCTCACCAGACCTGCCCATGTAGGCACCCAGACTTCCAAGCCTCCAGAATCATGAGAAACAGATGTCTGTTATTCAAGCCATCCAGTCTATGGTATTTTATTATAGTAGCCTGAGCTGACTAAGACACTGTATGCCACCACTTCTTCTAGTTTTGCACCCTTGGATATGCCCTTGTTTGGAATATAGGAATGGGAGAGAAATAAGGCAGAGGAAATGAGCCTTTCCCAAGCACTGGGCTAGGCAGTATCTTCTCATTTAATGCTTCCAGCAACCTTTCAAAATAGGTGTGTTATCCCTATTTTACAGAAGAGGAAGCTCAGAGAGGTAAGGCAAGGACCACAGTCACACTGTCATATGGGGGAGAGTGAGGATTTGAGTCCAGGTCACTGGGCTCTAGGGCCCAGGATCTCTGCCTCTCCCTGGCTTGTCTGCGGATCAAGCACGACACTGAGTGACTGAGTGCTTTAGAGCTGTAGAACCTGACTCAGGGTAAAAGAAGATGCTGTTATCTGTGCTTAGAGAAAGTTAAAAGAGTTTTACGAGCCTCAGGAATTGCTGTCATTAAATTTTCAACAACTTTTTCCTGTGGATCCTGCCCATGTAAAAGGTCAGCCAGTGTTGGTTCTAACCCAGGAGTGTTATCACAGCAGTTTCCAGGAACAAGGCTGGGCACGGGGCAGTCACTCAGCAAGCGCTTCTGGGTGGGTCTATTGGCAGAAAAGTGGCCTCAGCCCCCAACCAACCTCTGTGGCCCCCCTCTTCTGGGGGAGGGCAGCAGCCTGCTCCATCACAGCTGACAGAATAGATGTTGCCTCAAAACTGCCCCATTGCCTGGAGCCAGGGGCTTTGCCAGGAGGATATACAGTCTCTCAGGTCCAAGGGTTTCTGAAACTTCAAGAAAGCTTGTGTCCAGGCCAGCTGCCCACCCAGACTCTTCCCAAGCTGCCCAATATTCCACCATTCCCTCCCTGCACTGAAGGAGTTCAAACCCAGATTGAAAACCACTGGACTTCTTGCCAAAGGAGATTGAACTCAATGACCCCTAAGCTCCCTTCCGGTCTCATAAGGCTGGGATGAATTAAGGGAGAAAATGTTTTTTCAGCTAAAACTGTTTTCTCCTTGAAGGCAAGGACCATGTAATTTGTTGATTTGGCCTCATAACTAGATGTACCCTTCCCCTCCTCTCCGCCAGAGTCTGGGACATCACTGGCATTGCCCTGAATCACCCCCACTGCTTCCTCACTGGCCCCCCTGCACGCAGCTTGTCCCATCCTGGCCAGACTGACCTTTCTAAACAGATCTCCTTATATCTCTGGCCTTCTTATAATTCTTCAGTCGTTCCCCTTGCTGGATTACAAGACTGAAAGTTTTTACCAACCACTCTGCATTCCTAACTTAACCCCTTACACTCTGGGCCTTTGCACCTACTCTCTGGCCTGCCCTACACCTCCCCCACCTCATGTTCTTCTCATGGGCTGTTTTCCCTGCTCCTGGAACCCCCAGATTCCCTGATGCACTCCTCTTCAGTCCACGGCCTCAGCCACTAACACAGGGAACCAACCCTTCCCCTGAACCCCTAAATCTGGGTAGGTGGCCTTCTCTTTGCTCCTACAGTGCCTGCAGGCTTCCTCACTCTGTATTGCAATTTTCTGGTCCATTCTCTGTCTCTCCCACCAGCTGTAAGCTCCGGGCGGCCTGCATCTGTGTGTGCTTATTTACTGTATTCCCAGAGTCCAGCCCACAAGGCCGAAGACCCTCACTCCTAAGAGGTGCTTAACGAACACGTTTGCGTTCCATAGAGCAGGGCTTTACTTGGGGGCGAGGTCAGATTCCTCACCCCTGAGCTTGAGAGGCCTCGCTGCTGAGGGCCCCCAATGTGGAAACCATTAGCGCACCCTCCCCCTGCCCTTCACTGAATTTGCTCGGAAGAGGCAGGAGCTTTTGGAAGCACCTGAATCCGATTATAGAGCTTGGAACCAAAGCCAGGCGTAATTGGGCCGCCTCCCCCCGGCCCCCTCTTTGGTAGCCAGACGACCAGCATCCTGCCCCCTCAGGCACCCTGCCTGCCTCTCTGCCAACATGTTCTGGCTGTGACAGCACTGCCACCACTGAATGGGCAGCTGCGGTCACATTTAGAGAGGGTGAGGCAGAGACACTCACTTCAACTCTGACATTCAGTCCGTCTCTTGTGACTCAGGTTGCCACTTGCCCCTGGGGCTGCAGGGCGCAAGCAGGGCTGACCCTTTCATTAGATATCTGTGACATGGGAAAAGGTCAGACGAGTGGGCTGGGCTGCTGAGTCACTGGGTGTGAGTGTCCCTCCCCACCATTCTGCCATGGTGGCCTGCCCATCGCAAGGGGCACCCGTCTGCTCTTTGAAGCTGCTGTGATTTCTGGAATGGATTCAATGCAGGGCCTGTGGGGGAAGATGGACCTTGTCTGTCTCTGTAAAGGGAGATGCTGTAACATGGTTGGGAGGAGAGCCGGCTTTGGAGTCAGACGCACCTGGACTGGAATCCCATCTCTACAGCATTGGCAGATCTTCATTTATAGGGAGGCCACGATATTACCTAAGGCATAGTGCTGTTGTGAGAATTAATGAAATAGAGGATGTAAGAAACTTAGAAGAGTGCTTGGCAAACAGTAAACAGTCCATAAATGGTAAGTATTATTATTTGGACGCGCCGATCTCTCCGTGGATACTTGGTTCCTGGAGAACACGGCATCTCCGCGCTGTCACCACGCTCTTGGCCTCCACCTTCCCACATCCACAGTCACGTAGTCCTGGCTTGGGGCAATTGAGTTAAAATGGGAGCGAGCCTGGAAGAAATGAAAAGGAAGTAAAAGGCTAGTGACATTTAAAAAATTTTACTATCTCAAATGGACAAATCGTTTCCTCATGGTGTGTTGGTCCCAGTGGAAACCAGATGCATAGGTAGACCCGGGGCCACGCAGGCAGCCCAGCAAGCAGGGTGTTACCATGTCAGGCTTTTTGTCCCAGACAGCTAGAGAAAACAGAGTTTGTTAACTAGACCTCTGAAATACACACTCCTTTACCATTCACTGAATTCACGCCAAGGTTGTGAATTTGGCTTCTGGCTCAATATCCTCTTCCCCCTTCATCCAGTACTCTACTCCCGCAAACAGGGAAAACTTCAAAGTACTCTTTGGACGACGCGGAGAAGACCGAATTTGCGCAGCGTCGTTTGGCAAGCTGTTTAACCTCCCTTGTAACCTAGCTATCTTTAGCCTCCTCGATGCTATTTTGAAATGTCAAACGAGCAAATACTGCTTCCAGAATGGTTCTGATCTGGGATGTGACAGGATGCTTGGGGGTGGGGAGATGAGCAGGAGGTGGGGATGGGAAAGGAGCCTAATGGTAGAGGGTGAGATAATGCACCAGCTTTACACCTGCCAAGAGTCTCTCCCTTCTACTGGCTCAGCCACCTCCTCCAGGAAGCCAGCCCATTTAAGGGGCAGTGGGGCCATTGAGTCCCACCTGGGCCTAACCTAGAGGGATGTCTGCTTATCTGACTCTGGAGGCAGACCTGGATGTCATGTTAGCCAAAAGAGCAAACTGACTCTTGTGTACCTAGTCTAGTCTAAAAATATTTATTCATTCACTCACTTATTCATTCAGCAGGTATTTATTGAGTGGCAAGCACGTGCCAGGCATGGTACTAGGCATTACAATAGCTTGCAAAGGTTGATACCCATTGGAATCATCCAAGGAGTTGAATAAATGTAGCTTCTATGGCCCCACCCCCAAGAGTCAGTGCAGCAGGTTTGATGCAGATCTGGGAGTCTGCATTTTGGTTAAGCACCCAGGCATTCTGCTGCAGGTAGTCCAGGGTATGAGAACCCCCGTCTAGCTTGTAGCAACGTCTATTTCCTAAGCACCTCCCCAGGACCGAAAGCTAGGAGCATTGAAATACATGTTACAGCTCCAGACCTTGAAGAACTCACCGTTCACAGTCTCCAGAAAGAGACAGACAGCACCATTTCAGGGTGCTAAGTTCTCTGAAGGCAGATGTACCAGGTGCATTAGGCCCCATCGAGGAGGTAACTAGCCATCGGGGAGATGGTGGGGGGTGGGCGGGGAGCTCTATAAAGCAGGTGATATTTGAGCTGGGTCTTGAAGCACGAGTTTTTCAGACAGGAAAAGAGTGGATACAGATTATACTTTTCAGAGATATATTCACCATGATATATCTCCCGTCCCACGTGCTCCTCTCACAATGGGACTGGCATGCCTCACATGGGGAAGTAGGGGGTTCTGTGTTCCCTGCTCTTGAATCTGGGTGGCAGCCTGTGACTGCTTCCACCCAGAGAGGGCAGAGAAGCAATGCATATGACTTCTGAGGCCAGGTCACCCAAATGCAATACAACTTCTCCTTGGTTCTTTCTCTCTTGGGATACATGCCTCGGGAGCCCTGAGCTGACTGGTAAGAAGTCTGGCTACCCTGAAGCTGCCATGCTGTAGACACCACGTGGAAAAGCCACACACATTAGAAGGAGATGCCCAGGAGCCCACCTTTGGCTAATTCCAGCCCCCAGGCTTCATGGCACCCAGCTGACACTGAGTGAAGCAGAGGTGAACTGTTTCCTCTCAGCCAGCCTAAATTGCAGATCCGGGGGCAAAATAAAGATTTTTGTGGTTTTAAAGCATTATGCGTGGGGCACTTTGTTATGCAGCATTATATACCTGAAACAGGCTGTAAGGGTTTCAGGAAGAGGATACAATAATAGGTGCAGGGGTTTCAGGAGGTGAAAGAGTGTCTAAAATATTTTTGCAGTTTGAAGAGATTCAATATCCTCATGTAGAATTTCGAGGTCTCGATTCACTACAGACCGACGTGTGCAATTAGCCACCACTGTGTTTGCCGAGGGCTGAGGTCGAAGCTTTTGCCCCAGGCCACGTGATCCACAAATCTGGCGTTCCCCCCACAAGTTGACGTACATGGTTTTAACTGTCCTGTCTTCGTTGTGATGTAATTTTAAGGCTGTCGGTGGCACCTTCTCAATTCCTAGGAAGAGATTTATTGGGTGTTAAAACTGAAGTGATGCAGGTGTCATTTCATCTAAGTGCCTCTCAGATCTTACTGTGCCTGGTGCAGAGCAGGCCAGCAACAAATGTTGACTGAATATTTGAGTGAGGCTGATGTGTGAGGGGCAACGTCAGAAGCAGGGCCTGCATCTCTGACTCGTGGGATCACAAAATCGTGGGCATGGGAGCGGTCTTCACAGGTCACCCTCCCAATAAGCCTGCCCATAGCAAGGACTCTGAAACCCATTCCCACCTGTTAGGAAGTTCTTTCTTCATTTGGGTCCAAATCTTCTTCCCTGAGAGGCAGACGAAGCAGATAATATATAACATCCAGTCCACGAGGGAGGAAATTGAAGCTCAGGGAAACCACACAGCCTCTGTGTGATATCAGCTAGACGCAGCCCCCAGGGTTGAATTAAGTCTGGTGCCTTCCCATTCCCACAGTCTCTACGCCCCTCGAACATACCAGGAGCCCACCGCCTCTGCACCTTTGCCTTGCTATTTCCTCCACCTGAAATGTCCTCCCCATCCTCTCTGTTTGTCTGAATCTTTCTCTGAAGTCCCTGCTCTAACCCTAACTCCCCAGGAAGTCTCTCCTGGTCCACACAGCTGGCAGGGGTCTTCAATGGCTTCACCTCCCTGTGGGTCTTCCCTTCCTGACTGCTTACCTGGAGATGTTTGCTTAGCCAGCTCCCCAGATTACACAGGGTCATTAACAAGAATTGTAATAACAATAAGAATTGTAAATTACTAAATTTCCCTTTAAAAGATTTCCCTCTTTTTTTAATCTGTTGTACAGATAATATAAAATTGATTATTAATGCATTGCTTAGAAAAATGTGAATACTTAGTACATTTCTTGCTAAATTTTATTTCAGGGGTTGGTCTACAAACGGGTCCCTATGTAATAGGTTTTCCTCAGAGTTTAAGGCTGTTCTTCAATCTGTTTGCGTATGCTTCCTATATGTAAATCAAAAGCCCTTAGTTCATTGAATATATGAAACGTGACTGGAGTTTTTAAATCTATAAATAAACTGAGTTGCTTTCTCCTTGATTTGCTCTGCTTGCTTTCAGACAAAAATTGATGGGATTTGCGGTTATAGAAGATTTTACCCTCACATAGTTGATATCCTATTAAAAAGCAAACTTGTGCTATTCCTGTAACAATGTGGATTGTAAATTTTCTCACTTTTTTTTTCTTTTTTTGGAGTGGTATTATTTAATAAAATCAAACAAGAAAGAGACAAAAATCAGGCTCATGAACTTCTTGGTATTGACACAACAGATCCTAACTTTCCCAAGTGTCATTGAAACAGCTCCCTTACTTTTACTTATTTATTTAACATTTTTAAAAATTGAGATACAATTGGCATATAACATTGTATTGGTTTTAGGTGTACAACATGATGATTTGAGATATGTATATATATATATATATATATATATAAAACACATTAATTTTCCTTTAATGAATCTATTATCTATCTATCATCTGTCATCTATTACCTATCTATCTCAGTTATCTGTCTCTCCTACTGGCTGAACTCTGACTGATTCAATCACCTTTCACAAGACCTCTGTCCCCCCCAGCCTTCCTTCTCCAGTTTTGCAGCCTTAGTTCCACAAATGTTCCTTGCACAGTGGCTTGGCTGAGTCCCTTCACCACGCCAGCCTCCTTCCAAACGTGCTACATTTCTATGCCTGTCCTTACAGTTTATCCTTCCAGCAAGTATTCTTTGCATTCTTGCTGCATGCCAGGGGGCATCTGGGACCACAACGCAGAGCAAGACTCACCAGTGCCTGCCTTCATGGAGTTTGACCATTAATTCTAAGGCTACATTCCTGGGAGGGTGTAGACCAGATCTTCAGACACTGGAGGAGGAAAGCTGTTTAGCTGTTTGACTAGCAGAACCGTAACCCCGCCACAACCACCACTCAGTGCTGAGAAGAAGCAAGCTCTTCTTTTTTTTTTTTTTAACATATTTATTGGAGTATAATTGCTTTACAGTGGTGTGCGAGTTTCTGCTGTACAGCAAAGTTAATCAGCTATACATATACATACATCTTCACATCCCCTCCTTCTTGCGTCTCCCTCCCACCGTCCCTATCCCACCCCTCTAGGTGGACACAAAGTACCGAGCTGATCTCCCTGAAGCAAGCTCTTCTTGCTCTGAGAATTTAATGAACGTTGTTTGATGACAAGGCTGGACGACTGCCAGGCATTTGAAAATTAGTCATTCCATATAATCCTCATGGTGATCCTAAGATGTAGACAGGAGATTGCACAGCTTGTATCTGCAGAGCCAAGCATTGTTCACAAGTGTGTGAGACCAAAAGGCCCCTTATGGCTGAACATCAACACGTGGCCTTTTCTCCCATGAGGCTCCCAGGGAAGGAGCCAGTTGTCATCCATTTGGGGCCCAAGTTCTTTTCCAGGCGCTCTCATCCCTGTAGCTCTAATTTTACCATGACCTTTTGTGCTCAGTTCAGCCAAGTACAGGAAAGAACTCTGTGCTCTTCAAAGGCTCAACAAGGCAAATTGCTTGGATAGGAATAAATTACAAATTATACTGAGAACAATCCTTTCTGTAGTTACCAGTCTGAGTCTTTGATATATGATGGAACATGAACATGGACTACCGTTCTCTGCCAGGGCCGTGGACTTTCAGAAGAGCAATGGAGTAGAGGAAGGGAACTTGTGATTGTAAGCACCCACATGGGCCAGCATGTGCAAACAACAATGACAAAAACAATAATTAATAAATATCAACTGTGTATTTAGTGTGTGCCAGGCACTGTTCTAAGCGCTTTACATATATTAACTTATTTAATCTTCTTAACAACCCCATGAGTTGAGTACTGTCATTATCCCCATTTTATAGATAAGGAAAATGGTTTAGTAACTTCCTTAAGTGATATAGTTGATAAGTGGCCACGTTGGGATTTGAACCCAGGCAGTCTTGTTCCAGTCCTGTCCTGTGCTCTTATCAAAGGCATGGTGGGCTCTCAAATACTTAATCTCATTTAGTCCTAATAGTCCTGTATATCAAGTGTTACCTCAGCCCTGCTAATGGTCCCACAGCAAATACCTTATTCTAATAACTTGTCAGTCTCTTCCCTTACTCAGTAAGCTTCTGGGAGGGCAGGGACCATATCTGTCTTTTTCACTCTTGGGTGTCCAGTGCCTAGCATAGTGTCTGAATCACATAGTAGGCTATTGATAAACATGAAAGGACAAAAGGACACACACATTTTACAAATGAGGCGACCCAAATAAACCATCCAAGATCAAACTGGTAATGAGTTGATAGAACTGAAATTGAAATCCAGGTTTCCATGATGTTGAATTCTTAACTTTCTTTCCATCACACGTTTTTCTCTGAAAACATCCAGGTCCCAGAACAGGGCTTGGCACATAGTAGGTACTCAATAAAATGTGTACCTATTGCCCAAATTTCCCAGCACCCCATCCCTCCACCCTTTTATTTTAGGGTTCTGTCTTTTCCATGATGCTAACAACATAGTCAAGACATATTCACCATGCTCACCCAGCCCTCCCACCCTGTGATCTCTACCTGCCCCTCAGCAGCCCATCACATTTATATCATGTCTTGTACATCCCCAATCCCTTTTGGAAATGCCTGCTTTTTGAGCTTGTACCACCCTTCAAAGTAATGTGGCTCACTTACATAATACGAATGCTTTTTCTTTCACTCTGAATTTCTCAAATTTTTATTTGATTTCTTGGAATCCATGTGCTTATAAATGGGGGGGGGGATTTTCCTAGTAAGGCATCAAATGGAGAGAATTCCTTGAATTTTTAAGAGGGAAGACTTGTATCACAGGAAGTATGGCAGCTTCCTGAATTAAGTGGGTCATTTCAGACACAAAGGTTACAATTGGAGAATCTCAGGCAAATGATAAAGTCATGCTAGAGAAGTTAAAATTCTTGGGGTTAGAGGTAATTTGAACTGATTGAATGAGCACTCAGCTAACGAGGCAGTGACTTCTAATGAAATGAGCTATAGACCCAGGTCCTAGGTTGTTTGTTCATTCTTTCATACATCCATCCATCCACCCATCCAGGGAGAAATGTTCCAGGCAGACAGACAGCATATTCATTGACCCAGCAGTAAGAAGGATATTCTATATGGGAAAAGATAAAGATGTTCCATATAAATGGATGAGTTCAAAGGAGGAAAGACAGAGATGAAGCTTGTCTGTTAAGCAGAAGCCAGCTCTTAAAGATCTTGTAAGCCTCACCCTGAAGTTTGTCCTTTAGGAAAACTAAAGAGATGTAGACAAGGGAGTGCTTATGTTAATTCATCAATTTGTTTTGAAAATACTTTGAATATTTTGGGAACATATTTGGAGCTCTACACGTATTCCTTGTGTTTCAGTGATCCTGAGGTTGCCAGGCAGGGCTAGGACTTAACTTCATTTCTAACCCGTATTATGACCCCGACAAGTTACTTCCTATTTCGGATCCTTAGTTTTCTCATCCATAAAAAAAGAAAAAGGAAAGCAAGGGGATTGGCAAGTTGAGCCTGCTGAATAGTTTTCCTTTGCTGAACTGTTCCCAGAGGGTCAACCAGCCTTCACTAGGTGTGATTAATAAATTATAAAAGATAAATAGAGTGCCTTGAAAGATTTTATGTTTCTTATTTAAATTTTACCTGTCTTTACAGCCTGCTGGGAAGCCTGTCATTTCAACCCTTAGCAATAAAACAGCCCTGCACGAATAAAGAAAAAATAAATCAGAAGCCAGTATGCTTTTAAACTCACTAAATGAAAGCCCAGCATGCGTGCTGCCTCCTTCCAAATTAATCACTGGGTTAAATGTGAGATGCACACCCCAAATCAATAGCTGGTGAGATCTCCTGCCTGTGCCTCAGGAAAATTCCACTTCCTTTCTGATGTTGTCACTTGAAATGTCAGGAAGTTTCCACTCATCACCCACCCTTGCAAAGGCCACCATCACCATACTTCGCATTTCCTGGCTGCCTTTCTTCAAAGGAATCAAGGCATCTTGCAGAGGGAACCCACTCATTGTCACAGACTCTCCTGGAACTTGAAAGAAGGGCTGTGTACAGAGAGGAGAGGTGTGGAGATGACTGCTTTAGACAGAAGAAAACCAAAGCATAAAGAAGCCCATGTTTTGATAGGGCGAGAGAGAGTCATGGACATATACACACTAACAAACGTAGTAAGGTAGATAGCTGGGGGGAAGCAGCCGAAAGGCACAGGGATATTAGCTCGGTGCCTTGTGACAGCCTGGAGGGGTGGGATGGGGAGAGTGGGAGGGAGGGAGACGCAAGAGGGAAGACATATGGGAACATATGTGTATGTATAGCTGATTCACTTTGTTATAAAGCAGAAACTAACACACCATTGTAAAGCAATTATACCCCAATAAAGATGTTTAAAAAAAAAAAAAAAGAAGCCCATGTTTTGTTCAAAAGTCCCAATGAGACAAGACTCATATACTCCCATGGATGGCAACATAGCATAGTGGGAAGAATACGGGTTTAGGAGTTTGAGAGATATGGATTTAAATCTTGCCCCTAAAACCACTTCACGCTTTACCTTTCTTAGCTATAAAACAGAAGAAATAAAAATACTATATATTACTAGCTGTGTTAACCTTGGGCAAGTTGCATAACCTCTCTGTGTCTGAGTGTTTTCATTTGTACGTGAGGTCATAAAGGTTAAATGTCCAGCATATTGTCACTGCTCAGTACATGATAATAATGGGATATTTTCACCTCTAGATCAAGGCTACATATACTTTCTCTACTCTTGAAGATTCGACCCTGCCATTACCTTCTCCAGTAGCCTCCAGATTGGGTTAGGTCCCTTTGCTGTGCTATTATAATAATACTGATAGTAATTTGAAAAACCACCATTTATTGATCACTTACTACATGACAGGTTCTAAGCCCTTTATTTGAATTAACTCGTGGTCCTCATAATAATCCTACTAAGTAAGGGAAGCTATGTTCTGCATTTTACAGATGAAGACACTGAGGCACACAGAGTTGACGTCACCTGCCTGAGATGTCATCAATGGGAAGCAAGAGAGCTGACCTGTCTCCCAGAGCACCTGGGTTCTACTCTTTTGTGATTTAACCATATGACCATGACAATCCCCTTTACGTGGCTTTCATCTCCACTGGATGTCAGGCTCCCCCTGAAACAGGGACTGAGTCTTATCCATTTTTGTATTCCCAAAGTCTAGCACAGAGTAGGTGCCCCTTGACTTTGAAATGAAATGCAATTGACTCTTCATACAAAGGCAATTGACTACGACTGTTTAATACCAAGGGCTCTAGATTGAGAAGGTGACTTCCCAGGTCAGTATAATGCAGAGCTAGACATCATCTCACACAGAAGGGATGCAGCCAGACTGGGACAAAGCAAAGACAAAAGCCGTGCAGATGAGTCAACGGAAAAGCAATTTAAAAAAACCAACCCCAAATACAAACCTCCACATAAAACTCTTCCTTTAGCCACACAAGTGAAAGACCCTCAATAGGTGCTCAGTGAGGATGGTCTGGAAGTTGCCCTCAAGACCTCAGTGAATGGTGTGCATGGTTGATAAACACAATGATGTCAGATAAACTCCAAAGGGGAAAACTTTTTGGAGTTCTAATTCCAGAGTGTTGTCTCAGTCATTGTTAACAAATTCTTGCCTCACTGTCATATGGTCTTGAGTTGAAAAACTTAATGGGGTGTTGTTAGAAATGGATCTCAGGACTGAGTGGAACCCATTGCAGTCAAGATTCTGATGCTAACAGTGATGGCACAAAAGAAGAAAAAGATATGTCCTGTAAACATATAGAAAGGTGCTCATTTGCACTAAATCATCAAAGAAATTCAAACTAAGTAGTGAGATTTTTTTCAAGGTTTGCAAAAGTTAAAAAGATCAACAATATCCAGGGTCCATGAGATTCTGAGGAAATGGGTAGATTATATCCAGTTAGTGGGAGTCTAAGTTTGGAGTCTCCACCAAAATCCTATTTCCAGGACTCTACCACACAGACTTACCAGCGCATTGCTCACAAATATATTTTCAAGCAAATTCACTCCAGCATCATTTGTAACAGTGAAAAACCAGAAGCTTCCAAAGTAGGGAAATGGCTTTAAAAATGATGGTGTATTCATAGAATGGAATGGAAAGATGTGTTGAAATGGAAAGATGACCAGATTCTAAAAAATGAACGCTTGTCTCTGCAGGAGCCCTCTGGCAGTCTAGCTGTGATTCTTTGTTCTGATTTGTCCATGGTGGTACCACACCAGATATATAGCTAAGTGATTATAGGACTAGGGACAGGAAGGGAAGGAGCAGATGGGACTTTTTCCCCCCATTTATATCTGTAGCTTCCTCCCTTCCTTCCTTCCTTCCTTCCTTTCATCCTTTCTTCTTTCAGTGTAATGAACATGCATCTGGGTATCGATATTACTTTGTTTTTGGTAAGGTTCTGGTGCCCAGTAAGGCAAAGCCAGACTTGTGATGAGGTTTAGTTCAATCTGGTGAACTATGTGTTACACTATAATAAAAGTATGGACAAAGCCCCATGCTAATACAGAAGAGAATGTAAAACAAAACAAACATCTTCCTGGAAGCACAGGGGAAGATGTACAGAAGAGGAGGCTCTGGTAGTTAGCCTGAACCTTTGCTGGGGAGGAGAAGCTGTCCAGGGGAAAACAGTGAAGGCAAAGCTTTCCAGGCAGAGGTGCACAAGAACCCAGGACTAGAGCATGAAACAGGGTGTGCTGTGGTGGGTCTGTGGCTGGACTGACACCCTCGATGCTCAGATGGTTTTCCATCCTGGAACAGGGCACCAGGAGAAGCACAGTCAGAGGAGGGGCCTGAGTTTAGTTCTAGCTGGGGAGCAGCCACAGAGGAAGAAGGCAAGAGAGATGGACGAATGGTTTGCATGTTGTTGTCATCTGACCTGCTGTGGAATGTGGCTCATAACTTATCTGCATGGGCAGCTATTGGAATGGACAAAGGAAACCCAGCCAGTGGAAATTCCTGGGAAACTGTCATGGGGCCCAAATAGGAAATGCCAGTCAAGAGATTTTACTGGTGGCAAACTCAAATACCAGTGTTGGGAGCTGTGCTTCTCCAAGAACCATTCCTGCTTGTCAACCCTGGGAGAGACACTTTGACAGATGTATATGGATAATAATCAGGGTCCCATCGATACTATCCTTTCCAACCCTTTTGCATTCACCATCTCACTTGATGCTTTAAGAAACTTTGAGTCAGGGGTGATTATCCTCATTTTACAGATCTTGGAATGGAGGCTAAGGGAAATTTAGTGACTTGCTCAAGGTCACAAGGCTAAGGGAGACAGGCTGGTATCGTTAAGAATCCTTTGCTTTGGGAATGATACAGGCTTGTTTTAAAATCTTTATTCCATGAAGTAGTGATTGCATACTCACTACTTGGTATGACTTTGGGTAATTTACTTTCTTCTCTGAGTCCACTTTCCTATATGTAGAATGGGGATAAGTTTATCTACCGTACAGAACTGTTGGAAACATGGAATGAGACTATATATGCTGCCCACGTGCTACCAATTTCCTCCTTCTATAGGACTCAAAACTAACTTGGTGTGGAGGGGGCAGCAAAGACACCCTGTTAAAACATTCCATTTTCCAGCCTCCCTTGCACTCGGGTGTGGCCATATGAGGTAGTTCTGGCCAATGAAATGTAAGCAGGAGTCTCTAGAAAGGGTACCTGGTCCTGAATAAGAAAGTTAAACCTCTACAGCAAAAGCCTTTCTTCTCGCCTTCTTCCTTCTTGGCATGGAAGTGCATTCCAAGGACTAGAGAATAAAAATGGAGATTCAGCAGCCATCTTGGAAAGACGGAAGAGCTTGCACCTCTCCTGGTATTGTTGGGGTGCTTTTCCCTGGACTTCTCATTGCTTGAGACAGATCGACCCTGGTTAGCCCAATCAGTTTGCAGCTGTCTGTATTCCTAACTGATGGAATAATCTAGGCTTTGACACACCATACATACCCAAATAAATGGTAGCCATTTTGATTAGAGCAGGGACCATTCTCAGAAACGCAGGCAGAATTTAAACTCCTGTACCTTACTCGCAAAATAGTATTAACTTGCTCAACCGTCCTCCTCCCCTCACACTACACAGTGTTCCTTTCTCTGTTCTCTGCTTTGCTCACCTCTAAAGTTGGGTGTGTAGGACTCTCCATCTGCTGACCAATCTCAGCTCAAATGAACATATGTAAAATCCCTAGCACAGTGCTTGGCACACAAGCATGAAACAAATGGGATTTATCTGTCTTGAGTCAGGGGTTTTAAACAGCCTCAGCAAATAAGAATCGTCTTACTTTAACAAACGCATGTGAGTTTAACTTTAGAGGGTCCCATGACCTACAAGATAAAGAAACTCAAGCAGCTATAGCATGAGTTTCAAGGTCCTAACTCTTGCCTACAGCTCTAGGCTCCTCCTCCAAAGTCCCTAGATAACGTCCTTTCCCCTGTTACCATTTCACGTAGAGTTTTCTCCCCTCTGCTTAGCGCTCATCTGATAGTAGCCACTGTTTGCCTCTCCCTCTGAAGGTGAGGCTTGCACCTCATTTATCTTTGACTCCTTGGTAACCCTGCACAGAGCAGTACTCAATGAATTACTGATGAATGGATAAAGGAGTTTCCAGTCAGTACCTAGAAGTCTATTCACATGGAGGTCTTAGCTTTTCTCTGAATGTGGATGAGCATTTAAATGCCTCAGTAGTTTTGCACGTGCTATTCATTTTACTTGGAATTCTCTTCCTCCATTTTATGCCTATAGGACTCCTACTCGTCCACATATACCCACCTCAAACATCACCTCTTCCAACTCTCTCAGATGTTCTCTCTTAAGGAATCTGACACTTAATTTTACTATGGCATATGACTTGCTGTTTGTTATTACGATCATTTGTCTACATGCTTCTCTTCTCTGCCAGTCTATGAATTCTTGAAAACATTTAGTCATTTCTTTTCCTGTCAATTGTATTCAGCATAGGTCCTGGCTTAGAGTAGGTATTGAGAATTTTGGTGAATCTAGTTACAATTTTGAATTTACACAAAATTGTGGCTTTGAGTTGTTGCCCATCCTTACCCCTGTAATGAGCTTATAACATCAGGTAATGTCTTTATTTGGTAGCTACTGTGGACCAGACATTATTATTGTCCATGCTGTTAGTATTTAAATGATAGGTTTAAACTGAGGTGATGGTCCCTTTGTCACAGTCACTGGGGTGACTGTCTGACACACAATGCATTCTTGGTTCTAAGAACCTTAGAGGACCCCAGTGACCCTGTCTGTATTGTGACCACCCCCAACCCTGCCCCCCAATAAAGACATGAGAGCTTGACCCAAGCTGGCCCAATCAGATTCTCTCTAACAGAAATATGAAATTTGGAATGGATTGCTGAAGAGCCTGGGAGATGTTGGAGCTGAGTCACATTTGTGGCAGTCCTCCAGGGTGAAAAGCCATGAAGAATTTCGAGATACCAGAACTGCCTTGGGTTCTCCTATCTTGGTAGTTCAGCATTTCCTTTGATTCTCTGAGACACCCCCAGCATCCTTCCAATAAATTTCCCCTTTGCTTAAGCTAGACGAAGTCTATTTCAGAAGCTTATAAGTTAAAAAGAAAATCATAACCAATACAGTACAAATCCCCCCAAAATTTCCTGCTTGGTCTCTGAATTAAGATTTGTATCAGTTGCAAGTGACAGAAAACCCAATATAAGGTTACAAATTTATTTCTCTCTCAGGTGAATGTAGACAACCAGACCTAACTGCCTGATCCTCAGGCACCAAGTTCCCTATATCATGTTGTTCTGCCAATCTCAGGACAGAACTTCCATCTCATGGACCAAGATGGCTTCTCAAATTCTAGTCATCAATCCAGCGTATAGGAAGGAGGAAGACATACCCTTCCTTTTAAAGGTGTGCCCCCCACCAAAGTGGAACACACTATTTCTGCTTCTATTACAGTGGCCAAAATGTAGTTATATAACTCCCATATGCCAGCTATTTGATTCTCCAGACCCACTGCCTACTCTTCTTCATCTGCTCTCTGCCGTGGGAGGCTGGCCTGTGGGACCTCACCAATGGGAGATGGTAACCTCTGGTTTTTATGGTTCTAGTTCAGGCAATAGGGGCTCTAGCAGGAGATAATAAAAAGGAAAGAAAAAAAAAAGAAGAGTGAGATGAGGTATTTATTTCTCTGGATCCCTCCCTTCAAGGTTGCATTGAGTAGGCTCTATTCCTTAACTGAGGGTTATGATCCTTGAAAAATAATTGATTTTGCCTGCCTCTCTCTTTTTCTAGGCTCTGGTAACTGTTCCCTCCCTTCATCCTATTAGGCACCGAGGGAGGTAACAGCCTAGCTGCTATGAGCACTAGATTACTGCATTATACTTATAGTTCCTCCATACCCAAACTTAGTAAATAGCCCCTTAATAAATAAATCCTCTTTGGCTTATCCCATTTTGAGTATGTCATCTGTTTTCTGTTGGGACTTTGACACATTTACCTAACTACAAGGTTTTTACTCACCTAAAAATTGAAGGTTCTATTACCAAAAAAGGAGAAGAGAACCCATATTACGGAACAGCTAGTAGTCTTGACCATGGTCCCATCAGTCTTTCTTGATCAGTTCTTAGGTTCACTTTTTGTAGGTTGAACCTCTATCCTTCAGTCTTGATATCCATAATGCAAGGAAATCACCATCTTTCTTACCCAATACAAGACTAAGAATATACAGATATGCCTCTATACATGGGAGAGTTATAATTACTAATAAGTTATATTTGATCCAGGAAGGGTAGTAAAATCAACACAGGTTTAGGGAATGTATCAATGGAATGATGAATCTATGTTTTTAATTTTTTGAGCTGCAAAATTGGCATGTTGTTCCACATAGTGCCTAACTCCTTTCTAGTGCTGATCTCCAAGTATTATTTTGTCAGCTCTCTGTCACAATTTCCCATGAATAATAGAAAGAAATATGGCAGAACTCTTGAGCTGGACATATAGGGTCTAGAGCACATAGAGGAATGAGACAAACCCTGTAAGGTACCCAACCTGGTAATCCAGGCAGAACCAGGAGAGCAGCCAGGAGTATTGCCTCACACACATTCTGACTGTTAGAAGAGGCAAGAAATAGAAGGCAGCTTAGCAGACAGGAAACAATCTCAAACACCCAGAGGAAGTGCTTAGGCCCAGGTAACCAGAAGGTTGGAATCACACACATGGCAAAACAATAGTCAATCCAGACAGAAACAAAGAAATCTGCTATCCCTTAATAGAATGCTTGAGTCATCCTAGTCAAACTCCAGGTGCTGTCTATGGTTCCTCTCTTTCCTTACTCTCCATATCTGGCCACTCTTTAGGCTCAGTTGATTATACCTTCTAAATGTCTCTCATTCATCTACTTATCTTGGTTCCCATTTCCAATAACATATTAGGTCCAAAGCGTCTTTTGCCTAAATTAATGCTAAATCTTCCTGATGGATCATTATTTCCCCCATACAGCCCTGTTTTCCAAACTGCAGCCCATGATATTTTTCTAAAAGACAAATTAGGCTATTATTCACCTGGATAAACTATTCAATAGTTCCTCAGTTCTCCTAGAATAGAATTAAGAATTTTAATTAGACCTTATACTACCCAGCTCCTACATCTCATTTTAGCTTCATCTCACCTCACTCCTCTTCTTCCCACTTGACACTTCAGTGTCAAGTGTCAATACATGTAATTCCCTGAAGAAATTAAATAGGCTTTTTCATGTGTGTGATTTACCCTCAACTCCTTCCACTTTCTTCATCTCATGCATTCTTACTCATGCATCAGGACTCCACTCATAAGTCGTTATCTCTTATAGACAGTCCACCTTGACACTCCCCCACTCACTCAGTTTGGAATAGCTATCCCTCCTTTGTGTTCTCATAACCCCTGGGATTATCTTTACTGTATTACTTATCATGATGTATGATTATTTCCATGTTATCTGTTTCTCCCCAGTCTATGAGTTTTTAAGGGCAAAGGCTATATCTCATTCATCATGGTATCCTCAGTGCCTAGCACAGACAATGACAAAGATGGTGCTCAAAACTCCATGGAATAAATGAATGCGGGAACAAGACCAATTGTGTGTAGAGTGGGATTAAGTGGGATTATCTCTTTCCTAGTCTTAGACACCATACTTCCTTTAATGCAAGCTAGGATGGTTTTCACATTTTAGACATCACTCTTTGCAAATGTTGTTTCATTTTGCTCTTGTAACATGAATATCCCTGTTTCCAGTCTTGAGGTTTATCCTTTTCTCTAATGTACAAATAAAAGTGCAATAGCTGAACTTTTATGTCAGGCCATGATGGAGTGATAGGGTCCAGACATATTCTCCCATCATAAACAATAAGAAAACTGGAAAAAATTATACAAAACAACTGCTTTCAGACATTGAACAACAAACAGTATGGTATTGTGATTCCCAAGAAAAGGGAAATAAGTGAGGTAAGCCCTTGGCCTTCTGCCTAGAATCACATTCTGGATCTCATTGCAGGCAAGGGAATCCTAAGCCGATCACAGCGGTCTCACAAAGTTGAGAAAACAGAGATCAGAGATCTGGGAGGCTGAGGTGACCCAAAATTGTAGAGCAGGGTTTCAGAGAAAAGAGAGCAACACAGAAAAAGTACTTCAGAGTCTTTGCTGAATATTAATTCATGTATGCCTAGGACTTAACTCCATGAGACGAGGTGATAGATGACTGGGGAGCTGTAGGCTGAACAATCCACAGAGGTCACAGAATTGGGAGACTCCGACTACTAAGGGTAGAAGGTCCTCATAGATCATCTGCGACATTCAGTAGAGACCAGAGAGGTGCGATGCCTTAATAGACGGTTAAACTGTCTCTAGACTTGCCCTAAAAAGTCTTAAAAAGAAGTCTGGAAGGGATCAGGCTGATCAGCAAGTAACTTTCCCTGCTAGAACAAAGCTCAACACTCTTTAAAGGATAACCACAAAATCCAGACCCTCAGCATAAAACACATTGGTCAGTATCCACTAAAAAACAAATAGATATGCCAAGAAGTAGGCAAATGTCATCTACAATCAGGAATATAAAAACAGTCAATAGAAACAGACCAAGAAGTAATAGAGACGATAGAACTGCAGAGAAGGACTTTAAACAGCTCTTAAGTTATACGGAATTATTATAAACATGTATGTAGTGAGGAGAGAGATGGAGGATTTTAAAATAGACAAAATGAAACTTCTAGAGATTAAAATATATATATGCTAATGAAAATGTCTTTGGAAAGATTAAGAGTATATTATATATTGCAGGAGAAAATATTAGTAAACTTGAAGACATGGTAATAGAAGCAATCCAAATGAATCACATAGAAGAAAATAATTGAAAAACATAACTAACAGTGTCTTAGTGACATTTGAGACAATTTTGAAGTGGTTTAACAGAATTACAGGAGAGGTTAGGGCAATGGGAAGCAGAAAAATATTTGAAAACATAATAGTTAAAAATTCCCAAATTTGATGAAAAATATAAGCTCAATGAGCCTCAATGAAGGTAACAAAGATAACTCCACCAGGGCACATTATAACCAAATTTTCAAAGACAAGTGATAATGAGAAAATCTTAAAAGTAACCAAAGAAAAAAACACACATTATGTGTAGAGGAACAAAGATAAAAAAAAAATGATTATAGACTTTTTATCTGAAACTATGTAAGAAGACAATGGGACACTGTAGTTAAAGTGCTGAATAATAGAAGAAGAAAGAAACAAATGTTGACCTAGTATTTTATACCCAATGAAAATAGTCTTCAGAAATGAAGACGACATAAAGACTTTCAGACAAATATGAGCTGAGATCATTTCTTGCCAGAAGACCTGACTATAAGAAATATTGAAGGATGTCCTTTAGACAGAGGAAAATTTCAACAGATGAAAACTTGGATGTAGAAAAGAAGTGAAGAATGCAAAGTATGGTAAATGTATGAGTGAATATAAAATACCTTTTATTTCTAAATTTTTTTTTTTTACTTTTTGGCCGCACCGCTCAGCATGTGGGGTCTTAGTGCCTTGACCAGGGATTGAACCCGTGCCCCCTGCAGTGGAAGCTCAGAGTTTTAACTGCTGGACCACTAGGGAAATCCCTATTTCTTAATATCTTTAAAAATAATGGGCTCTTCAAAGTAAAATAATAACAATATACTTGGAGATTATAATATATGTAGAAGTAAAATACAGAACAAAGGAAAGGAGAGGAAAAATGAAAATATATGATATTACAGTTTTTATACGTGAAGTGGTATATTATTTGAAGGTAGATTGTGGTAAGTTATAGAAACATATAGTAAATACTACAGCAGGAGTTGGCAAACTTCTTCTGTAAAGGTCAGATTGTATATAGTTTAGGTTTGTGTGTGAGATGATCACTGTCACAACTACTCAGCTCTGCCTTTATAGCATGAAACTCCTTCGCTAGATAGACAGCTATAGACAATACACAAATGAGTAAGTGAGGATCTGTTCCAATCAAACTTTATTTATAAAAATAAATAGTGGGGCTTCCCTGGTCGCACAGTGGTTGAGGGTCCACCTGCTGATGCAGGGGGCGTGGGTTCGTGTCCCGGTCCGGGAGGATACCTCGTGCTGCGGGGCGGCTGGGCCTGTGAGCCGTGGCCACTGGGCCTGCATGTCCGGAGCCTATGCTCCGCAGCGGGAGACGCCGCAGCGGTGAGAGGCCCGCATACCGCAAAATAATAATAATAATAATAATAATAATAATAATAATAATAATAATAAATTAAATAAATAAATAGTGAGTCAGATTTGACTACAGGTTGTATTTTGCTAACCCTTGCCTAGAGCAGTCACTGAAAATAAAATAAAATGGTAGACTAATAAGCTAATAATGGAGAGAAAGTGGAATAATCAATCCAAAGGAAGGCAGAAAAAGGTAAAGAATGTCCAAAGGACAGATGAGATAAATGGAAAACAAATACCAAGATGGTAGATGGAAGCAGAATATTGCTAATAACATTAAATGTAAATAGTGGAAACACTCAAATTGGAAGGCAGATATTGTAAGACTAGATTTTTTAAAAAGCAAGCCTCAACAATATACTATTAGAAACCTCTTTAAATATAAAGGCATAGAGTAAGAGGGTGGAAAAAATTACCGTGAAAACACCAGTCTTAAGAGATCTGGATTGGCTATAATAACATCAGACAAAGTAGGGTTCAGCAAAAACGATACGACCAGGGAAAAAGTGGGATATTTCATAATGACACAAGGGTCAATTCATCAGAAAGACACAATATTCCTAAGTCCCTACCCCAGATCTTCAAAATGCATGAAGCAAAAACTGACAGAACAGAAAGGGGAAATAGACAAATCCACAGATTGTTATAACAAGTATAAAGAAATATAGCAGACTTCAACAAAGGTATCAACCAACTTGATATTATTGATATTTATGGAACACTCCACCCAGCAACATCAGAATGCACCTACTTTTCAAGTGCACATGGAACATTTAACAAGATCTACCATATGCAAGAAAATAATACTTTTAAAAGTATTAAAGTCATGGGGAGTATGCTCTTTGACCACAGTAAAACTACATTAGAAATCATATTTCCAGACATATGTGTGGAAAACCCTCAAATATTTGGAAATTAAGCAACACAGTTCTCTACAATTCATGGGTCAAAAAGTAATCACAAAGTATACTAGAAAAATATATTGTACTGAATGAAAATGACAACACACATCAAAGTTTGTGGAATGCAGTTAAGGCAGTGGTCAGGGAGAAATTTATGGCTTTACATGCTTATATTAGAAAATTAGAAATGTCCAAAATCAGTGATCCACCTTAAGAATCTAGAAGAAGAAAACTGCTTCAAACCTAAATATGTAGAAGAAAAGAAATAATAAAAATAATAGCAGAAAGCATGACATAGAGTAATCATCTTAGGGAAATCAATGAATCTAAAAGCTGTTTTTTTTAAAAACATAAATAAGTTGATAAATCTCTGGTAGACTGGGCTTCCCTGGTGGCCCAGTGGTTGAGAGTCCGCCTGCCGATGCAGGGGAAACGGGTTCGTGTCCTGGTCCGGGAAGATTCCACATGCCGCGGAGCGGCTGGGCCCGTGAGCCATGGCCGCTGGGCCTGCGCGTCCGGAGCCTGTGCTCCGCAACGGGAGAGGCCACAACAGTGAGAGGCCCGCGTACCGCAAAAAACAAACAAACAAAAAATTCTCTAGTAGACTCATCAAATAGCAGAGGAAGAAGGCCTAAATGATCAGTAACAAGAATAAATGAGTGGACATCATTACAAGGCCAACAGAAATTTAAAGAACAATAGGGTAATATTATAAGCAATCTTATACCAAAAATTCAACAATTTAAATGAAATGCACAAATTTCTGAAATATTCAAATTGCCAAAACAGATAGCAGAAGAAACAGAAAACTTGTATTGCCCTAAATCAACTAAAGAATTTGAAATTGTTATTAAAACATTTCCATAGATAAAAATAAAGTCTTCTAAGGTAGATTATATCAAACATTTAAGAGAGAAATAATACCAATCCTACTTAAATTGTTTCAGAAAAGAATGGAGGAGGAAACACTTCACAACTCATTTTATAAGGCTAACCTTATCTTGCAATCAAAACCAAAGACTTTATAAGAAAAAAAAACTAATATCCTTCATGAGATTGGTGTAAAAATCCTTTTAGAAAGTAACAAATAAACTCCAGGAATATATTTTAAAAGGGTAATATACCACATCCAAATGGGGTTTATTCCAGGAATACACGTTTGGTTTAACATTTAAGAATTGGTTAATATAATTTAACATATTAATAGGAAAAAAGAAAAGTTTAATGGGTGCTGAAAAAGCATTTTAAAAAATTTATATTTATCATTATGTTTTTAATAATGAAAGAAAACACCTCTTGACCTAAGAATAGAAGGGAACTTCCTCAACCACTTGATAAAGAGCATCTATGATTGTAAATCAACTATACTCCAATAAAAATTTTAAAAAAGAGCATCTGTGAAAATCTTACAGCTAACATACGTAAAGGTGAAAAACAGAATACTTTCATTCTAAGATCAGGAACAAGACCATTAACCTAGTAACTTAAATCCCAACACCAAAAAAATTTTAAATGGATCATAGATCTAAATGTAAAAGATAAAACTACAAATTTCCAGAAGAAAACATTGAGAAAATATTTGCAACCTTTATGTTGGCAAATATTTCTTCAATAGGACACAAACAGTATAAAAACAATTAGATAAATTAGACTTCCTGAAAAATTAAAACTGATGTTCCAAAGACACCATCAAAAGAATAATAAGGTACCCCACAGACTGGGAAAAATATTTGTCATAGATAATTCTGACAAAGGACAAATATCTAGCATATATAAAGAACTCTTAAAACATAAAAAGACAAAAAATATTTTTTTAATTGAGCAAAAGCCTAGAACAGATACTTTCCAAAAGAAGATATAGAAGTGGCCAATAAACATGAGAAGATACTCAATATTATTAGTCATTAGGGAAATGTCAATTAAAATCACAGTGAGACACCAGGACATAGTCATTAAAACGGCAAAACTTAGACTGCAATATCAAGTATTGAAAAGGATGTGGATTAACTAACATTTTTCTGTGTTGCTGGTGGTAACAAAACCAGTACAACCACTCTGGGGAAAAGGCATTTTCTTATAAAATTAAACAGATACCTATATAACTACCCTACACCATAGCAATTCCACTTCAAGTTATTTACATAAGAGAAATGAAAACATATGTTCACACAAAGACTTGTACACAAATGTTCATAACAGATTTGTTGATACTATCCCCAAACTGGTAACAACCCAGATGACCACCAACAGGTGAATGAATCAACACATTTTGGTATATCCATACAATGAGTCACTGCTCATCAAATCAAGCCACCAACCAGTATACTGAAAAAATGCAACCACATGGAGGAACCTCAAATATCATCCTATACAAAAGTGTGTATACTGTATAATTCCATTTATATGAAATTCTAGAAGAGACAAACCTAATCTACAGTGACAAAAACTTGTTTGACCATTTTTTATGGCGAGGGGTGTGTGGTGATTGATTGATAGGATGGGCAGAAGGAAAATTTTTAGGTGATGGTGGTGAAGATCTGGACTGTGGTGATGATTACGTGGGTAAATACATTTGTCGAAAGTGATTTAATCGTACATGTACAAAGGGAGTATTTTATTGTATGTAAATGATATTCCACAAACCCCGGGCTTCCAACAGTCTTCTCAAAGGTTCCAGAGGGAAGGTCCCTCAAGTGTCTGCAGTTTGCCCTGTGAACCCCTCCTTCTTTGTTCTATGAATTTCCCCTCCACCTCAATTCTCACCCACTTTTCACTCTCACACCCCTGCTCCTCATGGCTGTTCCAGTTCTCTCTAGTTATTTCCCTGGAAAACCCCGGCATGCTCCTGTCTCCTCAGCCCCCAGTGCACTACGAACGCAGAGCCATTTTGTATACAGCATTTTACTAAAAGTTTGGTGATGAAGTCAGGAAGTCACATCACAAGAGAGGAGACAAGGAAAGCTAAATGTCAGACAGCATACCGTGGAATTCATCATCCGCCCCTTGAAGGCAGTGACTCAGCCCCTCCTTCCATGGGACTGGCCATGTTCCTTTCTCTCTCAAGTTCAAGCACTTAGACTCTGACAGGGGCTGACAGTGGGAAACCCCCAATTCCTACTATGTTGTAAAATTTAAAAAAATGTAAATCCTGTCTTTTTTGAACCTCTGTATCAAGATGAGCCTGGCACCTACATTTGCAGAGTCCAAAAAGCCAATTAAAGTAATTTCTCAAGCAAAATAGGATTTATTTCCTAAACTGAAGTTTTCCTAGATTAGTGTTTTTCACCTGGTATGATTATTAAAAATGCAGATAACAGTGTCCATGCAGATCCACCAAGTAAGAATTTCTTGGGCCAGAACCTGGGAATCTGAATTTTAACCAGCACACCACCTCACCAAACCTCTCTGCTTTGATTTTTTTAGGCAGTTTAAAACAAAAAAAATTCCCCTTGTTTTGTGATTAATGAATGTTCTCAACATGTCTCTCAATAAATATGCTTTCAGTCAGGGGTCTCTCATGCTTGAATTCAGTAGTTGATACTTGAATTGTACATACAGGACTGGTTTCTCTCCCATTTTCCCTCTCCACAGCCCACCTTTGGACCAACAGCCCAGTGGAGCTGGAGGTGGAACCACGAAAATGCTTTTGTGTCATTGGCCTTCCTCCGGGTTCCCAGATGGTATTTAAGGCTGGTGGCCTGGGAAACATCTTAAAATTCCGTAATATGAACTCTGTCTGTAGCTCCTTTAAAGCACGAAGTCACTCCAAACAATTATCACTGCTCTTAACCACAGATTATTGTGGGCTTCCCATGCCACCAGGAAGTTTTATGGCAAGCTCTGAAAACATGAATTACCCAATAGGATTTTTAGATTGGCAAGATCTAACTGAAGTTGTTAGACAAAAGTTCTGGAAAAGCCATCTGGGCATGTGCTTTGTCTAGAGCCAAGAAGCACTTCGGGGAAACCTTGAAATAGCAAATGACAGAACTTTCCCTGAGGTTCCCAGATGTTCTCTACCAATTCTAGAAGTATGCCAAGAACTAAATTTCGTTTGGGGGGCCTCTTATCAGCACGCAGACAAAGATCAAATCTCAACACCGAACATGTGGCTTGACGTGAATAAAGTTTTCAAAGCCCTGTGTTTGCCATTTTGATCATTGATTACAGCATGATTCTCTCCCCCGCTGCCCCCCCGCTCCCCGGCCCCAGCCCCCAGATCCTGCCGAGTTGCTTTGATCCCTTCAGGGGCTGTGAATGCAGAGAGTGAGGCATGGATGTATTAAACTCTGTCTTTCATCACAAGTCTTTCAGGGGCACATTGTTCCTCTGCTTATGAAAATTATGGTGTTTCCGTGGTTCAGATATCACTGAACTTAGTAAGCTTCCTTCTCATCTTTTAAATATAAATACTGTGTTTGTACTTTCCTATTGCAACTGTTGAGTCTCGCTGAATTTAGTTGGGGTGTTGGTGTTTACTAACCATGAGGATACTCCCTTATGAACTCCTGTGGATAATCACGGCAGACAGCATTTATTTTGTGCTTCTATGTTAATGCCACCTTACGTGTTCATTATGGCCTTCAATCCTCAGTAGAATCCTATGGAAAATATTCTATGTTCACCCTCATTTTGCAGATGAGGAAAGTGAGGGCCAGGAGGTCCACCTGCCTGACTACGGTGTTATACTCATTCAACAAAGATTTGCTGAGTGTCTACTATGTGCCCGGCACTGTGATAGGTGCTGAAGATACAGCATGAACAAAGGAGACGAGATCCCTACCCTGCTGGGGCTTACGTTATATTTCACCTCTATTATGAGAATTTGTGGTCATTTACCTAACCAATCTCTGTGGTGGAATGTTTCAACTCTTTCTGATTTAATGCCCTTAAAAAAAAAAAAATTGCACTGCGAGGGACAGCATAATGATTGATAAATGTATTTCCAAGCCTTTGCTTATTTCACGAGGAGAGCTTCCCAGAGTGGGAATGATACAGTTGAAAGGTATGAATATTCCTTCAAGTTCTTAACACATACTGCCAAATAACCCTCAGAAAGGGTGTAACGCGATTTACACTCCCATCAACTCTAGCAGTTTCTGGGAATGTCCTTTTCACCACACCCTTGCCAGCACTGACTATTCTTTCTCTCTTTTTAATCCTGTGTATCTGATAGGCATCACATTCATAGCTCTGTAACCACAAACGGTACTTAGTTTTACTTAGGGAAAAATAGATGTCACTGACACAAACTAGTTGAAGAGTGACAACTCATTTTAAAAACACCTCACATTAATAGAAAAGCCCCATGCTTCCTTCTTGGTGCATATGGATATGATTATTAAGCTATCAATCTGAGAAACACACAAAGTGCTTACTGATGTATAAATCTCTCTGTGGGACAGCTCATCTGCATTTCCACACCTTGTAACTAGGGAGCCTGGGAGCAATTGCCTTTTTTTTTTTTTTTCTGAGTGAGTGCCTTGCCCATCCCTGAAGGACTCCAAAACTCTGATGGAGGGAAATTTGATCTGGCCCTTTTTAGAGGCTTCCTTGCACTGCCTCTCTTTATTAGATGTGGTTTCTCCCTTTTGGGGGTTTCCAGAGCACATGCTCTGTCACTTTGTTATGACACCTATCACATCCAGTCATGTCAAGTGTGTACTCTCCTTAGCTCTCTGGCTAGAGCAGTAAGGCTAACGGTACCTGTTTTATAGATGTGCTGAAACAGCGCATAGAACGCACTTAGGCTGGCGCCTGGTGCAGAAATACCCTCAGCACATATTTGTCGAGTGAAGGAATGAATAATCAACACACAATAAATCTTGGATGCTGCTAACTGCTGACAAGTGTGTACAATATCGATCAGAGGGACTTGTGAAAATGCAGGACCAGTGGCTTTTTCTCCAGAGATTACGATTCAATGTCTGGGGTCAAGGCCCAGGAATTAAGGTGGTCTGGACACTACATCTAACTCAGAGAATCTTAGTTACTTGTGAGCTGCGTGATGGCAGGGACAATATGACATTCATCTCTAAATGATCCTGCATCTATCCACCCCAGTTCCTGACGTGTAGTAAGTGCTCAAGGACAGGTAATGTGAATTTCAACCTTGCTGTATGGAGGAGGCATTGTTTCCAGACTTAACTAATATAAGGCAAACAAATGAGTGATGGTTCTAAAATGTGTGTGGAGCCTTGTCCCTTCCCAATTATGATCTCAAAAATATAGCCACCATTGTCCTGGAGCAGAATTTCTCCTACCTCACATTCTTCGATGCCCCCTCAGCAAAGCCATATTTTGTTGTTTTTGTTTTTGGGGTACGCGGACCTCTCACTGTTGTGGCCTCTCCTGTCGCAGAGCACAGGCTCTGGATGTGCAGACTCAGCGGCCATGGCTCACGGGCCCAGCCACTCCGCGGCATGTGAGATCTTCCTGGACCAGGGCGCGAACCCATGTCCCCTGCATCGGCAGGCGGATTCTCAACCACTGCGCCACCAGGGAAGCCCAGCAAAGCCATATTGAACACTTTACTATGTGTGCCACTTTATTTGATTTAATCCTCATGGTAATATCCCTGAGGGGGAAAACTGAGGCTCAGAGAGTTTGTCACTTGCCTGAAGTCACATAGCAAGTCAGTGACCGTGCTGGGCTTCAAACCAGGCATGAGTGACTGCCAGACCTGAGAACGTTCCATACGCCCTGGGATGGAGGAAAGGAACTGGGAAGCATCTCTTGGCCTGTTGGGGCAGGTGAGACGCGGGAGCCATCGTCAGTGTTCGTGAGCGTGCATTGCCAGCAAATTCCTGATTATAGGTAATGGCATAAAATAGAGGAGATTTTTCCCTTGTAGGTAGATATTATAAATATAGGATTGTAAATAACCCTGACTTCATCCCCAGCCAATCAGCCCCCACTGGTTTGCATGCTGCATATGTACAGCATGACTCAAAGGACCCTCAGGCAGTGGGTGGGTTAAAAATCAATCAAACAATAATAATTTTCATAAGTGAGAACTCCCTGGCTTCCCAGTTGGCTGTTCAGTTATTCGTGAGTCATGAATTTCCTTTTTAGGGTAATATTTACCATAGTGCATGGCTGGTTACAGGGAATACGTAATAGCCACTATCTGATGGGAAATGTGTTATTAAAACATTACCTCATGATAGATTTACCTGATAAATAAGCCCTAGGATTAAACAAAAAGGTTGAGGAGGAACTCTGGAGCGATTGCAGGGAACAGAAAAATGAACAGGAATAAGCCATGGTGTGGAGGTAAATAGAAAAGGGTTTTTCTGGAGGTGGGTATTGAAATAATCCTGACTCTAATAATTAGAATATATAGAGAGAGACAGAGACAGACACAAGGAGAAAGAGAGCATGAGGATGAACACTGAAAAAGGTTAATAGGTGCTTTTTTAAAAAATATCTTATATACATCCTCATTTATATTCTCATGAAAATCCTGGGGTCCACTCCCACTACCATCCCCATTTCTCAGATTCAAGCTAGTATTGTAAAGTGCTAAGAGCACAGACCCTGGAGAGAGAGTGTCTGAGTTTGCATCTCGGCTTCCTATTTACTAGCTGTGACCTTAATTTTTCTCTGCCTCAGTCTTCTCATCTGTGGAATGGAGATGATGGTAATTTTGCCCATCTTAGGGTTGTCTAGAGAACTAAGTTAATAAATAAAGCCCTTGTAAACTCAAATTCAGCTACTATTTCAAGCTGAAGAATCCGAGGTCAGAAGTTAAATCACTTGCCCAAGGTCACAGAACTACAAAGTGGCAGAACTGGGATTTGAACCCAGATCTGCCTGACTCCAGCCCCTGTGTGCTCTCAACCCTTCTTTGGCTGATGGGAGCAATAATGGTGGGGACTGAAGAGACATAACAGGATATGTTTTCCTAAGACACATGATGCCAACACCCACCGTTTGAGTCAACCTACCCCAAATTTATGGACCATTTTATAACCATAGAGTACAATCTAGAAGCAACCCTAGGGATCATCTCATCCAAATATTGCAAACTGTCAGCTCAGGGACCCTTTCATTTTCTAGAGATGTGTTTTGTTTGGCCTGCAGCATTGGTTGGTGCAGAGCAATGACAATTTTTGAATGAATTGCCAAAAGGAAAAAGTATAACACTTCACAGGAAAACCCAGATTTATATCTTCTCTAGAAAACCTGGAAGATCTGGACCCATGTCACTCTGTGTAATAGTCAGTTGTACTCAGCTGCCTGTGAGTATATTCTCACCATGCCCTACATCTCTTGCATCTGACCCACTTCACTCTTTTCTATCCCTATGACAGCCCATTGAATACAGGACCCAAGCTCTCTGAAATACCTTTCCTCAGACTTGTTATCTTAGCTCAATGAATTTTTCAATGAGCTTAATGAGGGTGGAATCTCTGCCTACCCTCCAGCTGCCCCCTTCTTCTGAAACCTTGCATTTATTCAAATCCCTCTGATAGAATGGGTCTCTGAGAGAACCAAGCTCCCTGAGAGTGGTTTGGCCAGCACAGAATACCAGAGGACAGTTGATTCACATCTCTTGAGATCTTCTGAAGTCTCCCATCAGAGCTTCTCCTGTTGGACCAGCTTCACCAGGTCAATGAGAACTTCCTTGTTGCTCTCTTTAGCTTCCTGGTGACAAGGAAGCCCAGGCTGTCCCAAGGCCTAAACTGGGCACTTGAGAAGCATTTTACCTGAGGTTACCTGGTCCTGTTGTCTCTCTGCCTCTGGAAGTTTCAGGGTTTGTCCTCCACCACACAGTCAAGCCCATCTTGTTTAGGTGTTACCGAGATCACAGTAATGCTCAACTTGTAGGCTGAGTTTTCATGGGCAGGTGATGCTAACCTTGCTTCTAGTACAAGTTTGTCTTATTTAATCTTCATAACTACTCTGTGAGGTAAGTGTTAGGATCCCCATTTTACAGAGAGGGAAACTGAGGCTGAGCAAGGTTACTATCTTGTCCAATGACAAATCTAATTCCAAAGCTCCATGCTCTCTCCAGCAAGTATAAAAACTCAGATCCATAAAGTGGAAGAAGGAGCATGATGAATGCTCTGTGAGATCAGAGGTGGTCAGAAAAGGGAGAGATGACAGAGCATCATGAAGGCTCCATAGAGGAGTAAACTGGAGCAGAGCCTTGAGAAACAGGAAGATCTTTATGTGGGAAGGAAGATTACAGATGGAGGCCTCAGTGATACAGTCTCAAAGGTGGAAAAATCTTGGCATGTCTCCTTTAATTCAACTGGCCTAGGACACCTTTGCAGGAATGAAGAGCCAGAAAAGGCCAGATTACAGCACAGAGAGACACCTGTCCTCCTCCCCTTCCTCCTCCTCTTTTTCCTTCTGTTGTCGAGTCCTCTTGCCATAGACAGGCTCTGGTGTGAACACTGAAGGAGGTAGCCCAGTGTAGCAGAAAATGCATGAGTTTTTGAGATTGATCACAGCTGGAGTGAAAGAGTTGAGAAGTATTCATGTGGAAGGGGGCATTTGACCAGGGACTGGAAGGACAGATGAGGTGTCAGCACTCAGAGATGAGGGCAAAGGGCAAGCCAGTGCAAGCAAAGAGACAGGGACAGGAATTTAACAGGAACATTTGGGGAACAGTGACTAATTTACTCTTCCTGAAATGGAAGGTGAGTGAGGGGTGTGGGGTATGGAGGGGGTATAAGGCAGGCATGGTAGATTTTTGGCACATGTCAAACTAAGGAGCTCTTATCTAGTCTGAAATACAAAGGGAAACCTGGAAGGATTGGGGCAAGGGAGTGATATTGATGTCTAGGACAAGTCCGCAGAATGGATGAAGAGGCAAGAAGAGACTGGAGACAGATGCCAAATAGAAAGCCGACCCAAAGTTTCATTGAGATGTGGTGCGCATATGAATTAGGACGGTGGCCATGGGAACGTAGAGTTCTTCACACCTTGGGCATCAGGAATATTGTAGCCTGGTTGTAAACAGGACACATTCCTGTCATTATCATCATCGTCATTTTTGTTGCTGTTGCCCTCTTCTTCCTTCTGCTCTTCCTCCCCCGCCTCCTTCTCCTCCCCTCCTTCTTCTCCTTCTTCTCCTTCTTCTCCTTCTCCTTCTTCTCCTTCTTCTTCTTCTTCTTCTTCTCCTTCTTCTTCTTCTTCTTCTTCTTCTTCTTCTTCTTCTTCTTCTTCTTCTTCTTCTCCTCCTCCTCCTCCTCCTTCTTCTTCTTCTCCTTCTTCTTCTTCTTCTCCTTCTTCTTCTTCTCCTTCTTCTTTATCTTCTTCTTCTCCTTCTTCTCCTTCTTCTCCTTCTTCTTCTTCTTCTTCTCCTCCTCCTCCTCCTTCTCCTCCTCCTCCTCCTCCTCCCCCCCTCCTCCTCCTTCCTCTTCTTCTTCTCCTCCTCCTCCTCCTTCTTCTTCTCCTTCTTCTTCTTCTTCTCCTTCTTCTTTATCTTCTTCTTCTTTTTCTTCCTCTCTTCTTTGTCTTCTTTTCTCCTCTTCTATGACTATTTATATTGTAATAACCCTTCAAGATTTACCTTCACAATCATTTCTTCATGTGATTATTTTTGAATTTTGAACTTTTTCAACTCTGTAAGAATTAGAATTGGATTCTGCTGGGAGTAAGATAAACCCTCAAGTAACGGTAAAGCTTCTTTCTCTCTCCTGTCACGTGAGCCTCACAAGCCTAGGGCAGCCGTCCCCTGATTGTCAAACCTGGGCTCTTGCTGTCTTACTGCTCTGCCATCCTCAGCTCACAGCTTCCACCTCATGATTCAGGAGGGCTGCTCATGCTAGAATCATTAGATCTGTTTTTCAGGCAAGAGAGTGGCAGAAGAGGACACTTCCTGGAATTTGCACATTTCAGTTCTGTTTACTTCTGATTAACCAGACCTTAGCCACATTGCCATATTTAGGAGCCAGAGAGAGTAGGAAATGAGGGCTTTATTCTGGGTCTCCATTTGCTAGAGTTGAGACTTACTAGTGTGGCTAAGAGAGAGTTGACCGCTGTTGGTCCATTCTGAGGCCCATGAAGAGGAAGTCAGTTGCAACTCCGGTAACACCATGCCCCAGCATACGGGTCCTCACCACTGACTGAGCAGGCCTGTGCTGGGTCATCAGCACGGCAGTACTGAGTGTGGAATCTACCCTGCAGAGGCTGGTGTATTCACACACAATAGAATCTCTGTGCTGGGAGGAATCTTGGGGGTGGTTTACTCTTCTCTTCTACTCTGTCCTAGACACAGCATCTTCGATTCCTAGTGGCACGCCTCCAGACCTGGAGGCGACATCTGAGGCTGCTTACTCGAGGAGGCACAATGCTCCCTTCGTACATGAATAATATTTGCATCCTGGGAACTTTCACCCAACAACTCTGATTCGGCTAGGAAACAGGTCTTGCTTATTCCTCACGCTACAGAATAGCCCGTTTGCTATGTGAAGGCACTTTCACGTGTTTGTCCCCTGCTTTCCCAATGAGTCTCCAATTTTCTAGAGCACATGTGCCATATGGTGAAGCTGACATGCTTGGGTGTCTCCAGGCCTGGCTCTGATGCTCTGACACTTACTAGCTATGTGACCTGGAGCAACTGACTAACACTTTTTGAGTCTTCATTTCTCCATTTGTAAAATGAGGCTCATGAGGTTATTGTGAGGCTTAAATGAGCTAATGAATGCAAAACAGAGAGGCTGACAGCAAATATAGCAGTTGTTATCATTGCAAACATCTTTATGATTAATAATAATAAAGCATCTCTGACTTTTTTCCTTCTTAGGTGAGTTGTGATGAGCTATTAGATAATAAAGAGGAAGAAACTTTTAGCACTTTGGGGGGAAATTAGCATAAAAATACCACCTACAGTTGTGACCAGGAGCCACAATATTTGCTCTCTTGAGCAGTTTCTCTGGATTGCTGTTGCTGTCCATAAAAAATTGCCTCCTGTGGTTGCTGGTTTGCTCTCTTTATTTGCACACTACCTCCTGGGAAGCTCCATCTGTTATAATGGGCATTGGCATTCCTTGGGCTAATGTGTTGTTGTTAGCGGAAGCAGATAGAACACAAATACACAAACATTGGAAGACACAAAGATCATCTACATTGTGAGGGAAAAGGAGTCAGGAAGCTTGGCTTCTGATTCTCACCCTATCACCAACTGGTTGGGTGACTGGGGATAAGTCACAGTGCCCCTCTGGGCCTCTGAGTTTTGAGACCCACATCAACAACAGCCTCCTATGACCGGAGAAAGGATGTGCCATGGCCTGGATTCCCCTGGAATCCCTTTCTCCCCACCTAGGGCTGGTCCAGGTGGAAGCAGCATCTGGGCGGAGGCTGGGTGCATGCCCAGGCAGCCCTGTGTGGTCTGTGAGCCAAGCAGAGCCCGCCTGCTACCAGGGTGTGATGGTTCTTATGACTTGGCAACACTGGGCAAACATGTCCCATCAGGGCTGAGCTAAAAATAGGTCCTGTGCTGTGGAGCCCAGGAAAATCAGCAGCCCGACACATATGGGGTTGGCCAACCAGGCAGAAGTAAACAGCCACCACCGTCCCAGGGGCACAGTGACCAGAGAGAGAATGTTTGGCTCATTTCCCCACATGCATCTTCTTTCTCCACCCTCCTCCTGCATCCTCCCCCCAACCCCACATTAGAACCAGTGCCTTCCTTTGCCTTTCCTCCATCTCCTCTACTTCCAGGCAAACTGACATTTGCAGAGGGACTGAAGGTGGGCATGGTATACTAGAAAGAGCTGGTGTTTAGGCATCAGTGGGTTTGTGTTCAAATCCTGACTCTGCTATTTTCTAGCTGTTGTACCATAAGCATGTGACCCTTTGGAGCCTCAGTTGCCTCGGTGATATAATGGTGTTCATTATACTTATTTCTAGGGATTGTTATGAATGCTGAAAACAGCAAGTGGCTAGAACAGTGGTTCAAGGAATGTATCTTGCATCTGAATCACCTGGGTTGGTGGGGAGCTTGTTAAATCTGAGATTGCTGGGCCCCAGCACCCAGTGTCTGATTCAGTGGGTCTGGATAGTACTGCTTTCCTACACGTTGCCAGGTGATGGTTATGATGCTGGTCTGGGGATCACCACTGGGTCTGGGGTTAAGTGTGTGAGCTCTTGAGACAGATCACAATGGGTTCAAATCCTGGCACTGCCACCTCTAGGAGAGTGACTTGGGGCCATTCCTAAATCTTATCTGGAAAACAGGGGTGATAATCATTCTGACTTTATAGTATTGATGTGAGGATTAAGAAAATTAATTCATATATAGCACTTAAAACAGTCTGGCAAACAACAAGTGTGGAGTAAACATTAGTTTTTATTAGTATTATAGAGTCTACACAGTCTAGGAGTTCAGTACATGTTCTTTTTCTCTATAATCTCCTTGCAGTTTTTGTTGGCTCTGCTCATACCTCTGTCTCCATGCCACCCCTCCCAGGGTTGTTGTGGTCTGGCCTCGCCTTTCTGGGTGGAAGGGCAGGCTTACACTGGGAGGATATGGGGCACCAAGGAGCACAGATGGAATGTCACAGAATAAAGATCACCCAAGAACCTGAAGACCTCAGAAGGGAATGGGCTTACCCAAAGGGGTCCAATTCAAAGGGGCAGAAGGAAAAGTAGACCCAGGTTTCCTGACTTTCCAGCCAGGACACGTTCCAGGACACCCTGATGTGTCCCCAGAGGCAGCTCCGGCTTCCCCCACATGTGTTTAGGGAACACCCAGCTCCCCGCCCTCGACTCCTGCACCGTTGCTAGGCATTTGGGTTGTTTCTCTTTTGGTTGTTTATGGTTGAAGATGACATGGCCATAAATATCTTACATCTGAGTATAAATGACTATTTTCTTTTGGATTTTTTTTTTCCCTTGGGCTACAGTCCTCAGAGTAGAATTATTGGGTCCAAAAGTACAGCCGGTGTTATAACTAGAAGAAAGCTAGACATAGCAACTCTTTCAGGGAGAGGAACTTCTCATTTCCCAGAAACCATAAGATGGCTAAGGATGTTAGGGTTTGAAGCAAGTTAGGGCATTCTAACTTGGGGCTGAGAGCAGGGTATCCTGGACTAGGACTGTGATGCCTGGCAGGCACTCGTAATTTCCCCGAGAACGGTGTTTAGACTAGTGCTTCACAAATACCAGCGTACATAGGACTTCCCCGAGGATCTTGTTAATATGCAGCATCTGATCCAGGAGGTGTAGGGTGGGGCCCAAGTGACTGCATTGCTAATAAACGCCAGGTGATGCTGCTTTGGCTCATCAATGGACCACACTTTTAAGCAGCAGAAGTTTAGGTTCCCCTGCCCTTATTCACGCTATTCCTCTAACCCACCATTCCCACCACTTTCCAGATGAATCTCCAGAGACTTCTCTGGATTGGCCTCACATGGCTGGTTTAGGTACCCTGTACCTACATTTGTCACAGCACTGATCATGCTGTACTAAATCGTCCATCCCTTTCTCTTCCTGTGGGCATGGACAAGTCAGGAATTCAACACTGCATTCCCAGCATCTAGGACAATGCCTATCATGATATGAGACTAATTATTATTACTGGGTAAGTGAATGGGTGGACGGATGGATAAATTAATAAATGACTGTGAGGGGAGCAGAGTAGGAAGTAATGGGTTAGGAAAAGCATGGTGAACAATCAGATTTGGCCTGAAGATCAATACTGTTGATTTGGGGACTTCTGAACCATATTCATTTACTGAAAGCCCAGAATCAGTGACCCTCCTCTGATCCTTGCCAACTTTTTCTACACCCCCCAACAATGCTGACCCTGAACCAAGAATGAACTCAGATAAATGAATAAGATCCAGGAAGCTTAGAGGTCCCTCAAAGGGTGGCTCTAATAAATACCAGAAAACAAAAAGCAGGTGTTGGCAATCTTTCTCCTGCCCAAAGAGTTATTTACACAAGTTTCCAAAGCAATCCCCTTCATCACTTTTACATGCCTATTACACGGTTCTCTGCAAGAAAAGGTCTGGAGATGGTTAGCTCAATGGATTAGAGAGTGAGTTCTTCAAAGCCAAGGGAAGTGGGAGCTTTTCCCCTCCTCTGCTCCACGGCTGTATGCTGACTGCCCAGTCCTGGCCAGTGGTGCCCATGGTCCTGCTCAGTCCCAGTGATTAAAGAATGAGGGTGGGTCAGTGTGAATCCATCCCTCCTACTCACTATGAAAGGCACTGCCATGAAGAAGAATGAACTTGAGCTTGGACATCTGACAACCCTAGGAACGAAACATAGATGCCTCACTTACCAACTGTATAATCTTAAATTTTGTTTTTTAATTTTGAAATAATTTCAAACTTACAGAGAAGTTGAAAGAATACTACAGGGAACTCTTTGCTCAGATCCACCAATTTTTAACATTTTGCCACATTTGCTATCTCGTTCTCTTTCTCTCTTTTAATTTGCTGTTTTAGTCCCTCTGGTTGAAGAGGACAAATGTTCATCAACAACAAAAAATTACATTCGGAAGCAAACAAAAATGTTCTGAAACAAAAAGTTACAACAAAAAGTTGTTCAAAAATCACAAAACTAAATAAATGTAAAAGAAATATAAGTAAGCTTTAAAATGCCACTGCTTGTAAGTTTTAGCATTTATACTTCTAAAGTTACTACAGCTTAAAACTGCACTAAGATTTTTGGGACATGCTATGATATTATATAATAATATGAATTTATTTTTGGAGCCACTCGAGAGTAGATTACATATATCATGCTGCATAAATCACACCTCTTAGGACTTTCATGTGTACTATGTAGGAACAAGGATATTTTCTTAACATAACCTCAGTGCAGTTTCTGGAACTTTAACCTTAATGGAATAATTTTATCTACAGTCTGTATTCCAATTTTTTCAATGTCTTTTATAGTAGTTTTTTTTTTTCCCTCCAGTAACTGGAGTACTTACTGGTACATTTATTTCTATTTGCATTCAGATTTACATTTTTCCTTGTGAATTTAATTTTATTTTTTGAATATTGAAAACATTAACATGCTTCCAAACTCAAAACTCTACAAAAAGGTAGAGTTAATCCTTTCCACCTCACTCCCTCAAGCCCTGGTGGGTGACCAACTTGATTGCTGCCTGCTTTATCATTCCTATATTTCTTTTTGCAGAAGTAAGTAGAAAGATACGTTTCTGTTTCCTTATTTCTTCCTCTTTCTTACACAAAATATACGCTTTTGCACTTTGCTTTTCTTCCTGGAAGTCACTCCATATCCATTCATGGAGATGTGTCCCACTCTTTTTCACATGTGCATATTTGTGATACACTATCATGGCCACAAATTATTTGCTGCTCCTGTTAGCAAAAGGTGGAGTCTATTTTCTCTGCCCTTGAATTTGGGATGACCTTGTGAATTGCTTTGAGCGACAGTAAATGGCATAAATGCTGTTCAAGTCTACTTTTGTGTCTTTCAGGTGTGTTTTATAGTTTTCTTAGTGTAACTTCTGAACATTTCTTGTCAAAAATTATGCCGTTTTTAAGAAGTCACTTCATCCTTCTGAATCTCAGATTTCTCTTCCATAAAAAAAGAGGACTTTTAGAGCTTTCTTGAAGAGTTATTGTGAAAAGTAAATGAAAATAAGTGCCGTGTAAATCCTAGTTTCCTTATTCCTTCCCTTGAAGCTCATACTTGCTCTTCAGGAGCAGGGGAGGGGAATAATTAATCACATATGTCTGTCTAGCAAGGACATTGTCTAGGTTGGACAATAAGTCAATCAGTATTGCAGAGCTCACCGTGTACCAGGGACTTCGACAGTTGCTGGGGATATAACTGTGAGAAAAATCAAATACAGTTCCTGCTCTCAAAGAGCTTCTGGTTAATGAACATTTCCCATTAATCCTATGAGATTTTATAAAATCAAAATGCAAACCCAATTAGCAAGCATGGCCTTGCAATTCAACAGATTCTAAAATTGCACCACATAGGGAAGTAGAGGCTTTATACTTTTAGAATCCAGATCCCAGTTTGAGTCATCATGCAAACAGATATGACCTAAAATAAGAGAGAGTCACAGCTAGAAGGAACACGTGGAGGAGGAAGCTGAGGCACAGTAGGTCATGATCAGACCAGGATCACACAATTAATGAGTGACTGAGCTGGGGCTGGAAACTTGGTATCTAGGCTCCCAGGCTGGGGTATTTTCCAACACATACCCACTGCCATTCTATTTTCCATCTGCATTTCTTGTCACTGCCACGTACGTATCAGGGTTTCAGCTGTTTGCACTGGTCGTCTAGGGAACATTGGCCAGGAATGAACAGCACATTTCTAAGAAAGACCTTCTGTCACTAGGGTCATTCTGTCATGAGGCTGTTAACTCACTCCACCAAGGAGGCAATCTAACAAATCTATACTGATATACAGAGTTAGAAAGTGGATCAAATGAGATAAAATCAGAATCACTTTAGCACAGTGTTGCTGGCAGCAGACACTACTGTCTGTGCAACCTTTACCGGGTTGTTCAATTTCCCTGAGCTGTGTTTTTTCTCCCCTTTAGAATGAGCATCTACCTTGTGGGGTCTTTCGAAGGGCTAATTGTTTTTCAGTTTGGTTTTCTCCTTCCTCTATTGTAATAGAATCCCCAGTTCTTTGCTGGGCAAATGACTATCTGGACCCAAGACCAAACTTCCTCTGTTTTCATTGTAGCAAGGCATAGCCATATGAGTGAACTCAGCCTAGTAGAATGCCAGTGAAAATGGCATGTCCAACTTCCAGAAAATATCCCTAAGGGGTAGAAATATGACTTTCTTCTACTTTTTTTGTAGAAAATATCCCTAAGGGGTAGAAATATGACTTTCTTCTACTTTTTTTGTGGCTTTGGTTGAACTATAGCGCTGAAAACTTAAACTAGAGGAGCTACTGGGGACCAAGAGGTAACCATGGGAATGAAGGCCACACCCACTGAAGCATAGGATAGAAGGAGTCTGGGCCAGTAGGAGCCCTACCATTCCTGAATAGCTTCCTGATGTGTTGACCTAAGATTTCTTTCTATTGTTTTTAAGCCAGTGCTATTTTGGGTACTAGGATATCTCAGGCAGCGATGGGAAGAAGTCCTATCGATATTAACTCCTTGCCATAAGGAGTAGCTGTTGCTTTTGCCTGCCTGGCTTCCATTTTTCCCACCTTTAATGGCTGCACATCAAGTTTTCTTTGAGGAATGACCCCTCTCCCAGCCTTAGCGGAATTGTGATTTAAGTTGCATCACCTTCTCCTAAGCTAGGCTAGTTGGACTTTCAATTTGAATGGAATTCAAATCTTGGACAGCGTAACCCAAGCACCAAGAATACCAGGAGTGGATAAGTCCTGGAGGTGGGTGGTGAGGAAAGCTCTTCCTCCCTAAAGCACATCATTTAAGAAATGTTAACAGGAAAGCTAAACATTGAAAATCACCATTTTTCAACCACCATAATATTGGATTCAAATAAGAATCATCACTGGACGTTAAAACCATTGGGTGAAAAAATGGGGACCGGCATAGTCACAGTCTGAACGCACCACTCTATAGGTTACTTATCCACTACAAAGCTCTCTCCACAGTGGAGAGATTGGGTGGACACCACTTGGCCAGATGATCAAAGAGAATGTCACCAACGATAGGACATCCTGTGGCCCCTGATGTGAGGCACTGAGAAGGATTCAACATTGTCTACACAGTGTTCATGACAAAACTGATCAACCTGAAATTATTTAAGAAGAAATAACCAGACAAATCCAAACCAAGGGACATTCTGCAAAACTGGCCTAGACGCTTCAGATTTTTCACTAGCATAAAAGTCTAAAAGAAAACCCCAAAATAAAAACAAAAACTAGGGAATTATTTTAGATAAAGGGAGATTCTAACAAAACATGATAATTAACATTTGTGATCCTTGAATGGATCCTGGATATGACTGTATATTATAGTATACTATACTAATATTATATTATATTATAATTATATTATGGCATTATATCATATAAGTTTCCTGAGTGTGAAAATTATGGTTATGTAGGAGAATATTCCCATTTCCTTGTTCTTAGGAGATCCATGTTGAGGTGTTTGGGGGCAAACTGTCATGATGTCTACAACTAATATTCAAATGGTTCAGCAAAAAAAATTAAAATGGATAAACACATAGGAGAGAGGAAGAGAGAGTAGAAAGAGAGAGAGAGAGAGGGAGGGAGAGGGAGAGAGAAAGTAAATGTTGCCAAATATGAACACTTGGTGGGGCTACTGAAAGGGCAGCATATGCTCATTGTATTATTCTTTGAACTTTTCTGTAAATTTCAAATTTTCCAAATAAAAACTTGAGGGAAAAGTCTCTTTTCCTTTTCCTAGCCATAGAGTGAAATATACAAAGCTTCAAAACAATGCTTACCTCTGCCACAGGCCCTGGGCCCTTTATGCCAGAGAACCCATGGGCCAGGGGAGTGACACCACAGCTGTCAGCACAGAGCCACACAGCCTTGCCACTGTGAGGACATTTGAGGTTGTACCTGTGGAGTGGGCTCAGTGTGTGTGACAGTGGCCCTCAGGACACTCTCAAGGTGGGCAGACCATCAGAAGAGGGGGTGTGAGTGAGGAAATTGGGGGCCCATTACACCAGTGATAAGGCCCTGCCTTTCTCCGCAATCATTTTTTTAAAAATTTTTAATTGAAGTACAGTTGATTTACAATGTTATGTTAGCTTCAGCTGTACAGCAAAGCGATTTCAGTTATACATATGTATTGATATTCTTTTTCAGATTCTTTTCCTTTATAGGTTATTATAAGGTATTGAATATAGTTTCCTGTGCTGTACAGTAGGACTTTGTCGTTTATCTATTTTGTATACAGTAGTCTATATCTGCTAATCCTAAACTCCTAATTTATCCCTTCCCCCCTTCCCCTTTGGTAACCATAAGTTTGTTTTCTATGTCTGTGAGTCTGTTTCTGTTCTGTAAATAAATTCATTTGTATAATTTCTTTAGATTCCACGTATGTGATATATGATATTTGTCTTTTTCTGATTTACTTCACTTAGTATGATAATCTCTAGGTCTATCCATGTTGCTGCAAATGGCATTATTTTTAAATTTTTTAATTATTTTTAAAATTTTTAAAAATTAAAAAGTTTTATTTTTAATGTTTTTATTTATTATTTGTTTGGTTTTTGTTTTTATCCCTGCATTTTTTTTTTTTTTTAAATATGGTTGATTTACAATGTTGTGTTGGTTTCAGCAAAGTGATTCAGTTATACGTATATATCTATTCTTCTACAGATTCTTTTCTATTATAAGTTATTACAAGATATTGAGTATAGTTCCCTGTGCTGTACAGTAGGAGGTTGCTGTGTATCTATTTTATATATAGTAGTAGGTATCTGCTAATCCCAAACTCCTAATTTATCCCTTCCCCCCTTCCCCTTTGGTAACCATAAGTTTGTTTTCTATGTCTGTGAGTCTGTTTCTGTTCTGTAAATAAATTCATTTGTATAATTTCTTTAGATTCCACGTATGTGATATATGATATTTGTCTTTTTCTGATTTACTTCACTTAGTATGATAATCTCTAGGTCTATCCATGTTGCTGCAAATGGCATTATTTTTAAATTTTTTAATTATTTTTAAAATTTTTAAAAATTAAAAAGTTTTATTTTTAATGTTTTTATTTATTATTTGTTTGGTTTTTGTTTTTATCCCTGCAATCTTATTTCCTGTGTCCCTTCCCTCCCCCTTGACTCTAGCCCCCACAGACCTTCCTTCTCCTCACACAGGCCACATTTGTTGCCACCTCAGCACATTTGTGCTTGTTGGTCTCAGGGTTGGGACTGCTTTCCCTCCTGATCCTTGCACGGCTGCCTCTCTCAGCCGAAAAGCCAGCCCCTCACCAAGGCCTTTCCTTACCCCAAATCTAATGCTTCACTCCACCGCCAGCCTACTGTCCACCCTGTTACACACCTGGGCTTCCTTCACAGCCTCTACCCCTGTCTGGAGTCTCCTGCTCATCGTCTGTCTCCTGCACTAGGATGTAAACTCCACAAGAGCCAGGCTTGGCTACCGCTTTGCGTCTGTGTCCCAGCAGGTAGATTGGTGCCTGGCCCTCTGCTGGGTACTCAGGACCCAGATGGGATGAGGCTCCTGTGGGGTTTACATTTGGGCAGGTAGTCAGGAATGTGGTGGGGTTCTGACCTGGGGAGGAACTATGGGAGATGAGGGGCAGGCACTTCGGCTGGAGGCTGGTGGGTGGTTTGCAGTCATCCAGGGATGGAGAGATTCCCATCAAGGTGGGGCTTCTATTCTTACGTCGTGTCTAATGATAAAGCTACAATGAGAGATATCCTCAAAAGTCCTCTTCCCACTCTGGGAACCTACTGTATCAGGTGCCTGTGCTGAAGCAGTGCTTTCCAAGATCACTAACTGGCCTTCCAATGACCTGATCCACTAGTCACCTTTAAAGCCTTGTCTCACTTGATTTCCCTATGACACCTGCAGGACTGACAGTCCCCTTTCCTCACAACTCCATCTCCTCTGGGTTTCTGTGACACAGCCTCCTGATTCATCAACATTTGCCAAGCTCTTAATAAGTGCAGGATGCTTCCTCTTGCACCTTACTTGCGTCATCACAACATCCCATCCTCACGACATTCCTATGAGCTAGATGCTATTGTTGTTCCATTTCACCGAAGAGGAAACAGAAGCTCAGAGTTTTCAGTAAGGTTCCCAAGCTCACAGAGCTCGTAAGTGGCAGAACCTGGACTCAAATCCACACTTGTACGTTGCCCAAGGCCTTGGCCTTAGCTGGACACCTTGCCATTTTTTCTCTCTACCCCTCACTCTTGGATCCTTCCTTATCAGTCTCCTTTGTGGGCACCGCTTCCCATCTAGCCCCATAAATACCAGGGTTCACCAAGGTTCTATCCTCAGGCCTCTTCACCACACAAACCTCTCTTGAGAAACCTTGGCTACCTTCTGGTTCTAAATACCTATGTGTTGATGACTCTCAAATCCTTATTTATAAGGATACAGAATAGCTCCAGGGGGCTGTTGGATATCTGTTATGGACTGAATGTTTGTGTCCCCCAAATCCATATGTTGAAATCCTCGCCCACAATGTGATGGTATTAGGGGTGGAGGCCTTTGGGGCTTGATTTGATCATGAGGGTGGAGCCCTCATGTATGGGATTAATGCTCTTATAAAAGAGACCCCCTAGAGATCTCTCAGTTTTTCTGCCATTTAAAAACACAGTGAGTGAAAAGACAGCTATCTATGAACGAAGAAGTGGGCTCTCATCACACACAGAATCTGCTGGCATCCTGATCTTGGACTTCCCAGCTTCCAGAACTTTGAGAAATAAATGTTTCTCTTTAAGCCACCCAGTCTATGGTATCTGTTATATCAGCCTAGAGACAACATCTCTGCCTGGTGATTGTGCCCTGGGCATCACCATTCGAATGTGCCCCAATTTGAACTCATCACTATCTCCTGAGACCTGCTTCTTTGTCTTCCTGTGTTCTCTGCACTATTTGAGGATGGTGTGAATATCCACCCAGTCACCTGAGTCCCATCCCTCACATTCAAGCAGTTACTAAGAGCTATAAAATTTGTTCCCTCCTCTCCTTTCTTGCTATCCCCACCCTAGTCCTGGTCTTCATCATCTCTCGCACAGATCGCTGTCTCTGGATTGGTCTCCCCATATGGGCGCCTCCAACCTACCCTTCACACAGCCTCCAGGGGCCTAAAACATAGAGACCATCACTACACATTCATGCTTAAGTCTGGTCAGGTGGTTACAATGAGTTGGAGCCCAAGTCCTTACTGTGCATAAAAGGCCCTCCACCATCGTGCTTTATCCAACTCTTGTCTCATTCAATTCCTTTACCATGTTTTTGTCGCAATGCATAAAGCCATTCTAAACGCTCTGTAGTTTCCCAGATGCAACACTTGCTGCTTCATCTCTCAAGGCTGCATGCCTGGAGTGGCCCTCCCTCCTCCCCAGTCTTTCCAGGGAATATCCACATGTCCATCAACCCTCAGCTCAATGCCTTCTTCAGCAGAGTTTTTCTCACTGTTCCTGATCCAGAAGTTACTGCTTCCACCAGTCTCCCCTGCTGACTGACCCCAGTACAGCCTTCCATTCTGTCACAGCAGCTAAAACCCTTCTCTCTCTCTCTTTTTTTTTTTTTGGTTTTTTAAAATATCTGAAGCTTGACTTTATTAAAGTTAAAAACTTCTGCTCTGCAAAATATACTGTCAAGATGTTGAGAAGACAAGCCACAGACTGGAAGAAGACATTCTCAAAAGATACACCTGACAAGGGACCATTATCCAAAACACACAAAGAGTTTTTAAAACTCAACAATAAGAAATGAACAACCCAGTTGAAAAATAGGCAAAAGACCCGAACAGACACCCCACCAAAGCAGAAACACAGTTGACAAGTGAGTTTATGAAAAGATGTTCAACGTCATATATTGTCAGGGGATTATGAATTAAAACAACGAGATACCACTACCTACCTATTAGAGTAGCTAAAATCCCAAACATTGGCAGTACCAAACGTGGAGGAACAGGAACCCTCAAGCATTGTGGGTAGGGATGCCAAACGGTACAGCCACTCTGGAAGACAGTCTGGCAGTCTCCTTTTTTATTTTTTTTAATTGGTTAATTGTAATTTTTAAATTCATCATTCATTTTCCCACAAGATAATTGTCTTGACAGTCTTTCTGCTTAGTATTAATTAAACATCCACAACATGTTCAGTATTGGTTAGAGCATTCAAAATATATGACCCCTAATACAAGGGTTTCACATTCTAAGAAGACTTGCTTTAAAAATGATCTTCCTTATAAATATGTATGTTTGATCTACTTTATTGTGTTTTCTTTCTCTTTTCTTTATTTTTTATTATTTTTTAACATCTTTATTGGAGTATAATTGCTTTACATCCAGCATTTATTGTTTCTAGATTTTTTGATGATGGCCATTCTGACTGGTGTGAGATGACATCTCATTGCAGTTCTGATTTGCATTTCTCTAATGATTAATGATGTTGAGCATTCTTTCATGTGTTTGTTGGCAATCTGTATATCCTCCTTGGAGAAATGTCTATCCAGGTCTTCTGCCCATTTTTGGATTGGGTTGTTTGTTTTTTTGATATTGAGCTGCATGAGCTGCTTGTAAAATCCCCCGTCAGTTGCCTCATCTGCAAATATTTTCCCCCATTCTGAGGGTTGTCCCCTCGTCTTGTTTATGGTTTCCTTTGCTGTGCAAAAGCTTTTAAGTTTCATTAGGTCCCATTTGTTGAAGGAGAAAAACCATATGATCATCTCAATAGATGCAGAGAAAGCTTTCAACAAAATTCAACACCCATTTATGATAAAAAAAACCCTCCAGAAATCCTTCTCTCTTGATCTGTCTGCCTCCCCCATGATTTTGTGACCTTTTAGACACCAAGAATGTCTGACTCCTTCCAGTGTTGAGAGCAATGTCTGACTTCAGGTTTGTGACTGATTGAATGAATGAAAGGTAAAAAACCCTCCCGGTGTAATACTAATTACGTCAAAACAACAGCAATGCTATTGATGAGAAATACTTATTGAGCATTCATTCTGTGCCAAGCATTATACTAAATGCTTTTACCCAAATTATTAAATCTCTAGAAAAATCAGGGTTATTGGCTCTGAATAATGCATCAATTGGTATTGAGTTAATATCTTGTCTAACCACATCTAAGCATTTAACATGCACTTGCTTATTTAGCCTCACAATAGCCTTATGAAATATAATAATACTATTATTATTTTCTTTTTATAGATGAGGAGACTGAGGCCTCAACAAATGAAGTTATTTGCCTCAGGTCACACATCTAGTAAGTGGTGGAGCTGGGATTCATTTCCCTAGAGTCAATGGCTAGACTATAGACTCCATTACAACATACCTCCGAATGCAGTTGTCAAAATTTACAGTAACTGTAACATAATGAATAGTTTTGAAAGTTCAATGCAGTCATTACAAAGAGTTCTCAACTTTAAAATGCATTTGGGGGGGGTGAGAATGTGCTTCACACGCTTTGCACATAGCATCTCTGAGTTGCCTGTCACTTAATCCCAGCCACCATGACATTTAACATTTTTGGTTGCATCAGATAAGTAACATGATAAGACAATCTCAGCATGAATAAATGCAAAAGACATGACCAGGAGTGCTTTGGAAAAGCCATTTGTTCTGGATTCCTAAGTCATAATCCTCCAGTAAAGCAGCTTGAAAAGTAGACTTGCTGGAAACAAACAATAGACTAAACATTGCATGCTCACATCCATTCCAGAAGACGGGATGTTAGAGGAGCTGGACTTGCTGTCTTCAACCTCTGGCCTCTAGGAATACAGAGTGAAGCAGAATGCAGGAAGTCCATAGTGTGTGTGTGTGTGTGTGTGTGTGTGTGTGCATTTTTTTTTTTTTTAGCTGCGCCACACAGCATGTGGGATCTTAATTCCCCAAACAGGGATCACACCCTCCCCACCCTGCTGTGGAAGAGCAGAATCTTAAGGGAAGTCCCCTAGTGTGTGCATTGATTCAACTTGAATGCTTGAGTCTTCAGAGGTAGAACCAGCCTGGGGCTTGTAGTTGTCCAAATCTAGAAACTTTGGGAGCCAGAGTCAGAGAGAAGGAGCCAGAGACAGTAGGTGTAGTGACAATAAATCTGGAGTCCCTCAATTTGGGGCTTAAATTCATGCTCTATAACTTACTCTTGGTGTGAACCTCAGCAAATTACTTAACGTCTCTGAGCCTCAGTTTTGTTATTGGTAAAATGGGGATAATAGTTCCCACCTTATAAGTTGTAAAATTAAATGAGAAATGCCTGTAAGGCTCTAGTTACTAATAATGGATAATATTTATTGGACACTTCCATTACTAGGCACTGCTTAAACATTTTTTAACATGCATCAACTTACTTAATACTCTAAAGAACCCTATGAAGAAGGTACCTGGAAATCAACAAGCTCTCCTTGGACACCAGAGACTAGGGAGCCAGGGATGGAAGTGGTCAAATGCATTGACTGCCCCACACAGAAGATGTATATTGGCTTGGGAGATAGACAGTTTCAACTTACTTGTAAGACTGTACTAGTTGTTAAAATAACAACCAAAATATTTTCCTACCGATTCATAAGTTGCTGCTGCCCTGATCCCTTCATTGGTTCCCTCTGCTACCTCAGCCATCCCAGACTGCCCCCAGGACCTCTCACACCTCCCCTCGAGCCAGCAACCAAATAGTTAAGTCATCACCCAGTAAGGAGCCTCCAGGACCCTAATGCAAATCTTTGGCCAATCTATTCTGATCCGTGAGTATCTAGACTATGTCAGCTGTTAACAATTTTGAATATTGTCCCTGCCCCTAGCTTCCTCCTTCCCCTCCTTCACAGACTCAGTTCACCTGTGGAAAGTTCTATCTTTACTAATATGGGTCCTTAAATTATGTGATGGTTAATCTGGAAAATGTAGAAGAAACAGAAACCAAAAGGCAGAAGGAAAGAGAAATTAGGTAATTTGTGTAATAAAGAGTTGAGGAGGGGGCTAGAAAAGAAAAGAAAACCTTGAAGGCTGAAGTCTGAGAGATAATGCCAGTGTATTTACTAAGTGTGTGGTTTTGGAGCAATAGTACAATTCAATAAGTTAAGGAGGAAAGATTTCTTGAGAAGCGTTGCTGGGAATTTGTGTTCCTTAAAGTTCCCAAGAGACATAAGAAAAATACAGGAATTTGTCCGTAATTACTACTGGACTAGGCTTCTTGATAGTCTACATGTAGAGATTAGACCACATAGAACCCTGAATATCTGAAAGTTACGAGAAGATAATCTCTAATAGTGCTTCCAACGTTAACCATAAACAGAACATCTGGATTGACCCCTCAAAGGTGTGCAACTTCTATAGGTTCTGTAGGTAAGATGAAAGCTATGGGGTTACATAGCACTGAACTCAGTAGGTTATATTGAGTAGAATAGTCTTGGATCCACCTAGAGTCCACTGTGAGTTCTTAGGGACGAATCTTACCTTTATGGGTCTCAATACTTTTGTTTGTAAAATGGGGAAGGTAATGTTTATTGTTGTTGCTTTTTTTGAAGTTGTGTTTGGTGTTGTTACTATTTTTTGAGTTCTGACTATGTGCCAGACACTGTTTTCCATCTATCCCTGAATTAAATCCTTACAGCCAGTCTGTGAATTGTGTATGATCATTTCCTTTTCAGAGAGCAGACCCAGAAAACACGAGCAACTTGCTCAGGAACTCCCAGCTAAACAGTGGCAGAGCTGGGATTCAGTGTCTTCTCTTGCTCCAAATCCAATGCTTTTCCTTTAGAACATATGGCTTCCCAGCCTGCCTGCGGAACCCAGCATGGAAATCAGGAGTAAGCTTTTGTATGGGAGAATGCTTTGAAAAATATAAAATGCCATAGAAATATGTGGGGTTTAAAATATATCATTAACTACCCATCCTCTGAAGCACTCATCTGTCCTTTTTGTCATTTCTTCAGAATTGCCCTTCCATATTTGGGTGGATACTGTTTTGACCTATCCAGACCTCCTTTCAATGAAGAACCTGCAATTAATGACTCCAGCTGCTGGGACCATCAGCAGACAGCCCTCAGAGATGCTTCAGCTGTGAAGAGCTACCTCCCCCAAGGTCACAGCTCTTCCTGGGGCAGCCCTCATCCAGTGACTGATTAATTCAGGGATATAAAGACTTGGCCATCCTGACCTAACTTCAGACAACTCTGGAGTGCTTTTCATCTGCCAATCCTTCTTCTGACCTTGCCCACTTCCACGGGTGTTAATCCCAAGGCACTCCCTAAAAACATCCTGTGTGCTAAACACCTTCCAAGTCTAGTTTTTCGGGGACTCAGCCTGTGACAATATTATATTATAGTTAGTTCTTTATGAGTCTAAAAGACTTTGCTATCCCAAAAGCTTCTTGATGACAAGGAAGCTCATTTTATTCATTACTAAATCACCACAGCTTGGCCTGACATGAGGTGCAAAAAAGATGTTCATTATATGTTCAGTGATGGAGAAATATACTTGTGAACCTCTAGGATAATAATAATATTAGTTAACACATATAGTATTTACAATTTGCCCAATACTATTTTAAGATATTTGGACATATCAACTGTGGACATAACAGCTCAATTAACTCTCTCAACAGTCCTAGGAAGTTGTTGTTGTTATTGCTATTATTATTATTCTGTAGATGAATAAAGGGTTAGGTTATGTAACCTAATGGTTACACGTTCTGCCTAAGGTTGTGGATCAGGTGGTGGGTCTGTGTTTTGGTTGCTGGGAATCTGTCTTTGAAGGTCGCTCTCCTAACTGCTACTCCTTACTTCTAGTATCCCTGTGCCTACCAACCTCTCACCTACCAATTTATCAGAAAGAGATTGGAAATAGCTGGGTAAGGGGAGAGAGAGGGATAGTTCTTTCATTCCAGGGGGCCTGGCATCATCCCAGAATGTTTCCAGTGATGACACGTCTGCTCTGTATACCGGGACGGCAGGATTGGCACATTCAAGGTGGAGGGCTCCAAAGCCCCCAGATGATTTTGGTGCCCACTGAGGTCTGGAAAGCACTGATGCAGATGGCCATATCAGGCACACAGAAGGCACTCATAAGCATGCCAAACGGAAGCCCAGGGATGTGCAGTGACCTGGCAGGAGCCACGTTGGCAGGGAGAGAGAAGTAGCCAAGACTCTCTGTGTTTCAGGGTCCCAGCCTGGACTCTCCGAGCTGCACTTCCTGAGGCTGGGCCAAGAATCTGCCCCGGGCATGGAGGACCACATACCTCACCCCCACGCGTACATCTAATGATTACTCAGGAAGGGCAGGCTTTGGGCTGACAAACATGGCACCGGAAAGGGGAGGGGGGAGCCCGCCGGGAGGGGGTCAGCAGAGCCAGCTCCCTCAAAGCATTGTCCTTTCCTTCCTCCCACAGGATGCCAGGAGCCCCACAGAAAAGGGACTCATTTGTCTTCATTCCCAGCACGCTCACTTGCCACTGGCCTTTCTCTTAGGCTTGCTCAGAGCAACAGGATACAGTCTCTGCCAGGAGAGAAGGAAGGAAGGAGGGAGGGAGGGAGGAGAGGAAAATGACAGGAGCTCTGGATCTCCAGGCCCCCGACCTGGACCCTGCACCCTGAAAAGATCCAGCACCGTGAGGCCTGGGACCCAGCCCAGAAGTGCCTGGTGTAACGGGGCCTGGGAGGAGAAACCATTTCCGGTTGCAGGGCAATCATTCATCAGATGTAGGCTGAATAACTGTTAAAAGCTGAGCTCTCATTTCTGGGTGGCCTCTCTCCAACTTTTATCTTAATCTAGTCTTCTTTGCACATTTATAGAAGGAAAATAAATAGGAGGCTCTTCAGAACAAGCCTTCTTTTGCTTTTCCTTTGGTGTTAAAAAGAAGAATGCATGCTTTGGAGCTTTTTCCTAAGCTCTTTTTATAGTTAAGTTGTTTCTGGTGTCACCCCAGACCTACAGCATCAGAAACGCTGTGTGTGGTGTGTGTGTGTGTGTGTGTGTGTGTGTGTGCATGTGTGTGGAGGTGGAGGTGGGGAAAAGGGACATGGCAGAGATGAAGGGTAGTGTGGGTTGAAGAACTGGAGTCAATACTGCAATCTACCATCATAGGGATTATCAAAACAATGAACAAATCAATACATTCTAACAAATGTTTATTGAACTCTAAGTATATGTCAAACACTGCTAGGAATGTGTAGTGCATAGCTAACCCAGAAACTTACAGTTCAGTAGGTGGCTCAGACAGGTAATAGATAATCAAGAGTGTTGGAATGACTTGTATGGCAAATCAGTTGGCTGAGGGACCCTGGTGAAGAGAGCCCCTCTCCCTGACTAAGCACACGGGGAAGATGAACAGCTGAAAGTGAGTGTAGGATCACCATCGTCCCCAGGAATGTCTGCTGAAGAAAGTTGCACTCAGATTAGCATTCCAGGGTTTCCCGGGTGGCACAGTGGTTGGGAGTCTGCCTGCCAGCGCAGGGGACACAGGTTCGAGCCCTGGTCCGGGAGGATCCCACATGCCGCGGAGCAGCTAAGCCCGTGTGTCACAACTACTGAGCCTGGGCTCTAGAGCCTGCAAGCCACAGCTACTGAGCCCGTGCGCCACAACTACTGAAGCCTGTGCGCCTGAAGACTGTGCGCCTAAAGCCCGTGCACCTAAAGCCCGTGCTCCTCAACAAGAAAAGCCACTGCAATGAGAAGCCCGCACACCACAACGAAGAGTGACCCCTGCTCGCCACAACTAGAGAAAGCCCGCATGTAGCAATGAAAATCCAACTCAGCCAAAGATAAATAAATTAAATAAATAAATTTATTTTAAAAAAAAACAAAACCATTATGTTCTTCCCTCTGAGACTCTTATGAGGTGCAAAACAAAAAATCATCACCGTCATTTAAACCATGGGCCCTTCATGTGAACTTTGCTTCCTGTCAAGGAAATCACATACTTGATTTTTTTACACTAAATTTATTTGGATTTCAGCACAGACACAGTTTAGTGATAAGGCATGTTCTCTCTCTCTCTCTCTCTCTCTCTCTCTCTGCTGTGTTTCCAATCTATGCAGAGATAAGATGGTGAAGAGAGCCTGAAGAAATTTCTGTGGTGGGCCCTGGGTAAGAAGGAGAAGTAGCAAGATTCCTGGCCTTTCCTGTGGAACTCCAAACCTGGCTGGAGCTCATAGAGTTGAAAGTGGCCAGTTGGGATAAAGTCTAGATGGACTAACCTGAATACAGGCACCATCGTCTCTCTAGTGCTCAGAGTGGCCTTTGGAGAAGACTTCCCAGGAGAGGTGAGAGAAAAGAAAGAGAGAAGGAGGGCGTGAGGGAAGGAGGAAACCACCATTTGTTAAGTGTGTACGCGGTCAAGCACTTTACACACATGATTTCTCTCATTCCATCTTCATCACCGTGAATTGAAACCTCATTTCCACTAGGGTGAAGTGTGAAAATGGAGGCTCAGAGGGATGAATGACGGCGATTCGCCCTAGGTCATTGCTGGTAAGGGGCAGAACTGCTATCCTTCCCCAGGTCGGCCTCATTCCAAAGTACACGTCTCCCCCACCCTTCTCATTCAAAACCCTTTCCTGGTTGGTTGTGTACCATCTGATGAAACTGATATGTGATTGGCTGTTGGATGAAGCTCACCTGAGGATGAGCCCCTCAAATCTCCAATGGTGAGGGTGTTCTCTTTCAAGTTGACCAGGGAACTCTTTCTCAGAGCTTTCATGATATGTTTTTACAGCTTGTAATGTCTCCTCCTTTCCATAGGTGTCTCGTAAGTGTTTCCTGACAGTGGAAGGAAGGGAGGAAGGTTAGCTTTTCAAGAGAGACAGGGTTTTGCTACCCAGAGTGTGGTCCCTGAACCAGCAGCACTGGGATCATCTGGAAGCTTGTTAGAAATGCAGAATCGCTGGCCACAGTCCTCCAGAATAAGTGAGTTAATGCTTACTTCGTCCTGGTACCCAGGATGCCATCCATAAATGGTACTTCCTTTCTGTTCCCATCTTCCCTTCTCTTTTTTTAACTTTTAATCTTTTTATTAAAATGTAGTTGATTTTCAATGTTTCAGGTGTATAGCAAAGTATATATATATATATTCTTTTTCAGATTCTTTTCCATTACAGGTTATTACAAGATATTGAATATAGTTCCCTGTGCTGTACAGTAGGTCCTTGTTGTATATTTATTTTATGTATAGTAGTCCTTCTCTTTAAGAGGAAGAAACAGTTTCATCTTCAAGAGTGAGCCCCCAATAGAAGATAGAATCTGTTCTTTTAGAGAAAGAAAATGCTTCTGAAATATTAATCATATCCATTAGACCTGTGCTATATGGTAGCCACTTGCCATATGTGGCTATTAAATTAAAATTAAATTAAAGTAAAAATTCACTTTCTCAGTCACACTAGCCCCATATGGCTAATGGCTGCCATATTGGACAGCATAGATATAGAACATTTTCATCATCATGGAAGGTTCTGTTGGACAGAGCTACTTTGATGCTTCCTATTTTTCCTGGGCTTTTGCTAACCCACAGCCCAGCTGCTCACACAGTAAGAGCTCAATAAATGCTCCTTGACTGAAATTCTGCAGCTTTGCTCATTGGAAGAAAGAAATGGGAGGAGAGTCTCAAGATCTGTTTTCCATTTCCTGCTCTGTCTACTAAGGAGCCAAGTGACCTTGGGTAAGTCATTTACCCTCACTTTCCTCATCTATAGACTTAGAGAGGCAGAGATAATGAGTGCCTCATATTAGTCTGGAAGCTTTTGCACTTTGTATCTCTTTGATAGTTTGGTCAACCTTCCAGCCTGTAGGAGATGGCCAACTCATCCTGGTTTGACTGGGACTGTCCCAGTTTTAAAATTGAAAGTCCCATATCACAAGAACCCCCTCATTCTCAGGCAAATCAAGACCTCCCAGTTGTAAAATTCTGTGACCCTGTGCAAGCCCGTGGATGGGGTCCCAGGAGCCCCAAACTGCTGCAAACAGCAGAAGAGTGTGGTTAAGAGCTTAGGCTCTGGAATCAGACAAACCTGGGTTCCCCGTGCTGATGCCACCGCTTGATTTCTGTGTGAACTTGGGCAAATTCCTTAATTTCTCTGAGACTCAGTTTCCCCATCTGCAAAATGAGACTGCTGACAATAGTTCTTTCTTCTGTGTGTCATTGTGAAGATTAACTTAGCAAAGCTTTGCTCTGTGCCACTCAGAGCACTGTTAGCAATTATTAATTCAGCGGCCTGTGCGAAGGGAGGGGGGTCTGTCTTTAGGGAGACTGTGACCCTGACATTCATGGGGACCCCAAAGTATCAGCTAAAAGAAAGATGACTCCCTTACAAGCTATTCAGCTCCTCTTCATCCAAACTTCCACAAATCTCGCCCCGGACTCATCTCTAATAAATGACACTTCAAACTGGTTAAGGAGAGCACATTTCAACTCCCCGTGCCCTGCTGGGATAAAGTGACTTTGAGGGAACAATTTTATTGAAACACAAACTAATCATTCCTGTTGCCAAAGTAGGCTTTTGGCAGAGCCCTGTGAAAAAAGAGAGAGAGTGGGGAAAAAATGTCCTGAATTACTGAGACAGCATTGTATTTAGACGATTAAGTTTGGAAAAGCAGGACAGTTCCCGTAACCACCTCCTCCATCCCCTCCTCCAAGAACAAAAGGTTTTGTTGAAAGTATTCATATGGATATTAATACCAACACTTTAATGAGCCCCTCAGTAAACTCCTCAGCAGTAATTGCACCCAGCCAGGTGCCACTGGTGGGAAGGTACAAAATCGTGCCTCCAAAAATTAGTCACTTGTAAGTTAACCCCACAGTCACGTCAGCAGCCTACACTTGATGGCTGATTCACAAAGATTCCTTGACACCTCTGTAGTTAAAGGGGGCAGATCGCCATGGGAAATCTGCAGAAAGGGAAAAGTTCACACTTACAAAAGACCCACATGGAGAAAAGAGTTTTGAGGAAACTAGGGACATAGCTTTATTCAAGGTTGTGATAGCATCCATACTAGTTCTGCTGAGTACTTGCTGAGCACCAGGCAGGGTGCAGAGCACTGCCTGTAATCCTATGGTTTTCTATGGAGGTTTCTATGATGCCCATTTTACAGATGAGGAAACTGAGGCTCAGAGGATGTGAAGGGCTTGGTCCAAAGTCTCAATGCTAAAATGGTGGGGCTGGAGATTTGAACCTAGTCTCTTGGTGAGATGTGAGTCTCATCAGTGAAACAGGGATAGAAGAAAAAGTTGTGCTTTTTCTTCTCACTTACTGGAGGTGTTTTAGAGGTTGGATTTTGCCTTGGGTTTGGCCTTGACCCTGAGTATGTAAATCCATAAACGAAAGACTCTCTGCCTTCCTAACCCTTCCTACTCTTTAAAATTTCCCTTCTTGGGCTCAGACTTTTCATCACTGCTCTGCCTGCCATCTTTGTCCAGTCTTCTCCCTTTTCTTTTTCCTAGTTATTTAGGGAAATAACGTGGCCTGAGAGAGACCAAGAATGACAGATAGTGAGCGAATAAGAGCGAGAATGAAAGGAGGCAAGTGAGAGTGAAGGGGAGAAGATTAGGAAGAGCAAATAGAGAGAGACAGAGAGACAATGAGGGAGACAGTGAGAGAAACAGAGAGAAAGAGATAGAGACAGAGAGACAGAGACAGACAGGCAGAGAGAGAGACACACACAAAGAGAGAATGAAAGAGAAAGAGAAACAGAGAGAAAAAAAGAGAGAGATCAGGATTTGAAGTCCCCCAGATTTGGCTTGAATTATTGCTGCTACCAGCTGTACAACTTTGAATAAAACTCTCTGACTCAGTTTCCTCATTGGCACAATAAGGGTGATACTACTCATCCCATAGGATTGTTGTGAGGATCAAATAAAATATTGTCTATGCATTTCCTGCCATCCAACAGGCACTCAATAAACCTGCCTACTCCCTTTCTACTCCCCTCATCAAGCACCACCTAAACCCCAGGCATACTCCAAGACATCTCTACAAATGTTACCAGTTTAGTCCTTGAAACAACTCATGAATCACATGTTCTATTATATCTCATTTTACAAGGAGGCCTAGAGAGAAGACATTATAAGCTAGGATCACCCAGCAAGTGACTGTCCCAGCCAGATGTCCAAGGCAGATCTGTCTTTCTTGACTATGGGGGAAAGAAATAATAAAGGGGTGGCTGTGCCTCTGAACTGACGGGCTTTTACGGTTTTCTTCTTTAGCTGCTCCACTGGAGGGCTGTTGAGAGAATTATCCAAATCATGTTAGTGATCAATTGAGTACTGTTGTTTCTCTGGGGGAAGATAGGGGGCAAAAGCTCGGGTTGGGGCTGGCAGCCACTAGCTGTGATTGTTATCTCAGCTGATACCATCCAGGGGCTCTCAGCTCAAGTAATTAACTCAATTGCCTCCTCTCAGGGGTGAAGTGGGGCTAATACAACTGAACCGCCTAGCCTGTGGGAAAACGATTCTGTGCTCGTGGTGTCATGGCAGAAGCTGAGTGGTGAGTACTGGCCAGGCCCAGGGAGGGCATCCTGTGAGCTGAAGGAACCGTCAAAGCCTTGATGTTGGTTCAACAGAGGTGGGTCTGAATCCAGGATCCATCACACATGAGCTTGGGATATTGGGTAGATGTCGGACTGGTGTTGGGTGTAGTGCTCAACCAGAGTCTTGGTTCCTCTTCCATAAAATGGGGTGAATAGAATTTACATCGCAACCAAGGTGTTGGGTGGATATAAAAGAAAGATCTTGATGAAGGGCCCTGCACATGGTAGCTACTCTGCAAACTTGAGGTTCCTTCCCCTAGAGCAGTTCTCTTTGGGGAGGGAGAAGGGGAAGGAGAGAGAAATGATGTCCCTACAGACAGAGAAGCTCATTTGCATCCCCTCTTTAGGGAAATGAGTTTCCCAACTCTGAGACTTGTGGATTTGAGTAGGCAAATCACTTTTACTGATGATGTGGATTTAAATGGTTTCAACCAGTTGTTTCCTTCCTTCCTCCCTCCCACTGCCCGATTACTACAGAAACCTTTTATTTTTTTCTTCATCACCCACGGTCCCTCTTTACTGAGCACTTACTCTGTGCCAGGCACTGTGCTAAACGCCTTCTTGAGTTCTTACATTTCACAACAATAATGAGTGAGTTATCTCGTATATGCTCTACAACCTAGTGGAATAGATATAACTGTTATCCCTGTATTACAGCAAGGAAACCAAAGCACAGAAAATAAAAAATAGTAAAAGCACAGGTCTGTCTGATTCCAACAGGCTTTCAGCATGATTGGGGTCAAGAACCCTTTCTGAGATCATCCTGCAAGCGTCCAGCTGACCAGGCTGGGCAGGTAACCTGTTCAGGAGTTCAGTCCCTCCTTCCTGGAGTCTGACGTCTCACCACCCTCACCCCTGAGAAGCAGGTTCAGAGCTTTATTCAGAAATCACTGGTTACCTTTCCCGAAGCATCAGTAGGGTTGCCTGACAAGTAAGACTCCACAAAACTTGCCAAGCTGAGTAAGAGAACCTCCTCTCCTCACCTAGCCTGCCTCTGCCCCCTCACCTTGATGTTGACCCATGGCCTCTTCTTCACCCACAGCACTGCCTAGCACACAGTAGGTAGTTGCTCTGGGCCTCCAGAGTCTATGGCCTGGGCTTTCAACACAGCCTTGCTCTTGGATCTGGGTCAAGCTCCTTAGCATGGCAACCGAGGCTCTTTGTGAACTCAGCTATTCTTGGACTTTGAACTACGGCTCTCTCCATGCCTTGGCATATGTAGTACCCTCCACCCTCAGCAGAGCCCCCTTTAGGACGCTACAACCCATCCATGCCCCCCAGCAAAATTAAGCGCTCTCTCCTGGATTCTCCCAGGTACACCTGGAACATAGGAAAGAGGTCAGTCCTAGCACTTACTACCTTGTCTTTCTTTTTATCAGGAGACTGTGAGCTCTTGGAGATGATGGGGGAAGTGGCTTAATTAACACCTAACACAGGGCCCAGCCATCAGAACTTTCCATCATTCCAGCTTTGGATTAAATGTCACATCATCTCTTGGAGAGGCTGTCTCCAGTCTTTCCATCTCAATGAGATCTTCTCCTATACCTCACACTTTACCATCCTAGTACCCAGTGGGTCTTTAGCTCTCAGATAGACCCTATGCTTTGGGGTCTGACTTTCTTGTCAGACACTGGAGTTCAGATCCTCGCTTAGTAATTTGTTAGCTATGGGACCTTGGGCAAACTGTCTCATTTCTTCAAGCCTCCGTTTCCTCATCTGTAAAATGAGGCTAATGATGGGACCTTGTAGGAGAGTCTCCAAGATTACATAATATTTGTAATGCACTTAGCACAGTGCCTGCATTCAAGGTGGCTATGTGTTTGGCTTTTCATTTATTACTCCCTTTAGAATGTCTACATTGCAAAGGAAGAGCAATGATTTTGCCTTTTTCATTGTTGACTTTCCAAGGCTTGACAGCAACTGACACAGAGCAAAATCAATAAGCATTAGTGGACTTGTGTGATGAAGGAGGAGAGAGGCAGGGCCTCCAGGAGCCTCCCCTGCAGCCTAGAGCCCTCTGTCACTGAGGGGCAGTAGCTAAGCCCCAGGACTCAGGTCAGCTTGCCTGCATCTGAATCCTTGCTCTGACACTTATCAGCTTTGCAACCCATGGCCAGTTGTTAACCTACGTCTTTGATTCCTTATCTGTACACATGGATAATAATAACTGCCTCTTAAGTTTGCTGTGAAAATAACACTAATAAAATAACATTATATCATGGTCGTACAATAACATTAAGGTAATGGGATATGACTGTTATGTAATTATTTTCAATAACTATTACTCAACATTTCATAAATAATTCTGTTTTACCACAGTATGGTAATCTCTCTCTCTCTTTTTCTCCCCTTACTAATGTGAGCTCCTTGAGGGTAGGATCTGTGTCTGCTTCATTCTTGTATATCCTGTACCTAGCTTTGGTGATAGACACCAGTAAATTTCTCTTTAATACCTTATGTTTTTCAATATATAACCCTCTCAATGACTTTCAAGGTAACCAGGGTGGGCATGATTATCCTCTACTTAAAGACACAAGACTCTGAAGGACAAAGAGATTAAGTGCACTGCCGAGATCACACCACCACTTTAGTGACCCGGCCGACTTTCTGAGCACTGATGGGCCACCAGGAGGCTGTTGGGAAGCTCGTTCCCTCTTCAATCGCAAGAAGGGGAGAGGGGTTCTGTGTTGGCAGTGCTGTTCACACGTGAACAAGCAGCCACCGCTCCCTGACGATCCAGGAAATCCATCAAGATCTGTCCGCTTATCCCCACCCCACCACTACAGCCCTGAGTCCTCACCCAAACCCAGGTAGCTCCAGGCTCTAGCAGGCAGCTACTTGCCCCTCATCTGCCATCACATGGATCCATCTCCCACATGCTGGAGTCAAGCTGGCTAAAACTCCTCACCTTCTGTGTGGGTCTGGTTCTCTTTGATTTCTACACCTACCTTCATAAACACTCATCTCTGTGCTTCCTCTTCCCTGTGTCCTCATGACCAGAAAGGGGTTCAATTCAGTTCATTTCTACCAATATCTATTTAATAATCACAAGTCCCACATGTAGGGTGCTTCATCATTTAAAAATAACCTTCTCATTCATTTTAATTCCCATGCCAGGAACAGTGTGCTGGGAACTGTGGGAGGTAAGACATGCCCTACTCTCAAAACACTCAGAACCTCCGGGGGAAAAGAGAAGTATGCAATTACCTTAATACTATAACAGTACTACTACTACTAGTTAGTTACCATTTACTAAGCTTACCATACACCAAACACTGTAACAAACTCATTTACGCGTCGCCATATCCTGTGAGACAAATGTTGTCAAATATAACTATGAACACTACCAGAGCTGAAATAAAGAAACACTTAAGAAACAAGTTTAGCTGGTCTCCCAGAGCAGAAATTGAAAGGGTGGGTGATAATGGCAAAAAGAAGTGAGCTCATCACATAGTCAAGACTCTGAGTTCAAGTCTCTGGTCGCCTCATGAGCGGAATCATTGGATTATACGCTCTTACTCTGCTATTACGATGGTGCCCGTCGCAAATCCGGGACACTGTTTCCAATGATGCTTGAGACAGATTGCATCGAATCCCTGGTGGGTCCAGAGTCACACGGCAGGCAAATTTGTATGCGCGTACCCTAGGCTTGGCAATGGTTTTCAAGTTTGTTTCCTATGTCCACTTCACAGAACTGGAGACTGATGCTCAGACAGAAAATCACTTTTTCAAGGTCTCGGAATTAGTAGAAGAAATAGCATTCTACCTCAGGTATCTAATCCCAAATACATACATTCGTTCACTCTAAATAAAAATAAAAGTATAGGGGCTTCCCTGGTGGCGCAGTGGTTGAGAATCCGCCTGCCGATGCAGGGGACATGGGTTCGTGCCCCGGTCCGGGAAGATCCCACATGCCGCGGAAAGGCTGGGCCCGTGAGCCATGGCCGCTGAGCCTGCGCGTCAGGAGCCTGTGCTCTGCAACGGGAGAGGCCACAACAGTGAGAGGCCTGCGTAACACAAAAAATAAATAATATAAATAAATAAATAATAAATAAATAAATAAATAAAAGTATATACTGTAGAAGCACAGAGAAAGGTGTAATTAATTCCAATTGAGGAGAGAAGGTTTCATAAAGAAGGCAGCATCTGAGCTGAGCCTTGAGGCACAAGGAGAATTTCTCCAAGTGGGGAAACAGGGAGGGACATCCCATGTAGAGGATTGGCAGCCAAGCCTGAACACAGAAGGTTTGCAGTGTGTTAGGGAGAAAGAGTGGTGTGGTCATTTGTCATGGGGCTGGTAATGTCATGACCATTCTCTACTGAGAAAAGGAAAGGTTGGACTCGATCATATTAATCGTAATTAATAAGGGTGCAGCCCTTTGGAGTTGACAGTGTGCTTCCACATCCATGATTACATTCAGTTTCATGGCAACATTGTCATCGTCCTCATTTTGCAGAGGAGGAAACCAGCACTCAGCCAACTGAAGAAATTTGCTTATTGTCATTCAGTTAGAAAAAGGTGGAGCCAGAAATTGGTTTCCAAATTACACGATCCATGCTGCCCTTCCTACCAAACTGTCTTAAAATTATAACTGTTTAGTACATGTAGCAAGCCAGACTTTGGTCCTAGAATTCTGGGCTGCATCTGTTACACAAAGGCATGTTGCTCACCTTCAGGTCAAGAAGCCATCTCATCTCAGTGTGTGTCTGCCCAGCATTGATGAATTCTAGGGTCTCACTGGAGGGTGTTGGCCTGGAGGTAGAAATGAGTGGGCCAAGGGGCTGACATGGTCTCACCTGCTTGGCCTTACTGGAAGGGAGTTGAAAAGATCCTTTTGGTCCTCTCCACTCCCCTCCCCAGGACACAATATTTAGGACTATCTCCCCACCTTTGAGACACTTCTTTGTATTCCTGTAAGGTAGAGAGGTGGGCCCTCTTGGGACCAGGCAATTGCTTTGAGAAAAGTGTGAAGATTCTGTGTGGTTCATGTAGGTACAGTCTTGCTCTGTGACCATTGGAAAGTCACTTATCTTCTCCAAACCTCAATTTCCTATCTATAAAACCAGCAGGGAGACAGGTGGGCTAATACCTACAGAGAAGCAATATAGCTAGAGCTGAAGAGCATGGGCTGCGAAGCCAGAATGCCAGGGCCCAAACCTTGCCTCTGCTAGATCTCAGCCCTGGCCAGTTTACTTAACCTCATTGTGCCTCAGTTTCCTTTACTGTAAAAGGGGGATAAAAATGATACTCTTTACCTCTTAGGGCCATTGTAAGGACTAAATACTTAACCCATGTAAAGCATTTCGAACCATCTTCTAAAGAGCTGTTCTCAAGTACTAATAGAAATAATAACTAGCGTTTGTATCATGTTACAGTGCCTAAGACCTTTTCACAGGTCCTTTCCTTGCCTCTCAAGGCACCCTCTGGAAGGCAGTGGTCATCACCCTTCTTTCTCATAGTTGAGATAACTGAGATGCAGGGAGGCCAAATGACTTTTCCAAGATCATACAGCCTGTGAAAGACTAAAAAGGGACGTAGGCCCAGGATTTCTCCCTCCTGCAGAGATGGTATAGCACAGAATGGTAGAACCAGATTTACATCCTGATAAGTTGTTCTTTCTCCCCCTTCTCCTCTCTCGCCATCTCCCTCTCTCTCTCCCCAGCCCTGAGAATGTCCACTTAATCTAAGGCTTTATTTCCTCAACTATATAATGGGGATGATACACCCCACCACCTAGGATTATTCGTTCCCTTCTCCTCATGTCATCAAATCCCAGGAAAAGGGGATCTAAGTGGTCCACAGACCAGCAGCATCAACATCACCTGGAACTTATTAGAAATGCAGAACCTCAGACCTATTGAATCAGAGCCTGTATTTCAGCAAGACCCCGGGTGATTTGTATGTGCATTATAGTTTGAGAAACATTCAGCTAAAGGATGTGTTTAGTAAACCGTAAAGTCAGGTGCTACTTGGTAGAGATAAGTAATGTTGTGCCTACACACACTCAGTATTTCTACTCATCCAGTCATTGCTGGCCACTTGCCCATGAGTAATAAGTGGATAAGAAAGTGATGTAAGAGAGGCATTTCCCTGATGAAGTAGGTTGGTTCTTGAGGAACATACCTACACAAGATACACATATTAAAAATTGTTTGTTGCTTACCTGAAATTCCCATTTAACTGTGTGCTCTATATTTTATTGGACAATTCTATTCCTAAATGGACTCAGGTTTGTTTTGGTCACATTGCGCAACTTGCAGGATCTTAGTTCCCCGACCAGGGATTGAACCCGGGCCCCAGGCAGTGAAACACAGAGTCCTAACCACTGGACCGCCAGGGAATTCCCTGCACCCACTTGTTATTTAAATGCTAAGTCTCTGAAGTTTGGAGCCAGCTGTTGGGTCCTCTCAAGACCTAACTTGTGTCAGGGAAGGGAACCATATTAATATTTGTCCCACTTTGTTGAGCACCTGCCACTTCACAGCTCCTTTACTTAGAAAATTACTGCCTCAGTCTGGAGCCTTGCACCTCCAAGCACGGTCAGGGACCGACAGCCTTGCTTGTTAGAAATGCAGTTTCTCAGGCCCCACTCTGGACTGACAGAGTCACCTACAGGTGATTCATATGTACATCCAAGTTCAAGCAGTACTGGGTGAGGCAACTCCAGGTAAGGAATAACTAGTCCAAGACTCTTTTTAAAAAAAAATAATAAAAATAGACTTTTTTTAAAGCAGTTTTAGGTTTACAGAAAAATTGAGCAGAAAGTAGAGCTCTTACATACCTCTTCCCCCCTCTACAGAGTTTCCCCTATTATTAATATTTAATTAATTAAACAAAGAGGTCATTAGACAGAGGTGGTTTTCTAATGCTGTGGCTGCCTGCTTAAGCAAACCCAAACCTAACCTATAAATGCCTCAAGGCTAAGAACTTGGAACCTGAAGACAGCCAATCACAAATGGCCAACTAGGCTTCCCTAAATAAGGCAACTGCTAAAGCTAGAGCTAATTCAATGATTCCTTTGCTTTGCTTCTGCGTCTTCTCCATTAAAGTCTAGGACCTCTCTACCCCCCTACTCCTGTTATTGGAGCCCTCAACCATTTCCGGTTTGGCGCTGCCCTATGGGAATGGATGTTTCCTCAAATAAACTTACAAATTTTAACATGCTTTAGTTTATATTTTAACATTAACATCTTACCATAGTGTGGTACATTTGTTACAATCGATGAACCAATAATACAATATTTTAAATCCAAGCCCATAGTTTATATTAGGGTTCACTCTTTATTTTGTACATCATGTGGGTTTTGACAAATACATAATGTTATGTATTGGCTGTTACAATATCACACAGAATAGTTTCACTGCCCTAAAATTCCCCTGTGCTCCACCTATTCATCTCTCCCTCCTTCCCCCTGAACCCTGGCAAACACTGATCTTTTTACCATCAAATACCATTTTGATTTGCTAGAAAAGTAATAAAAACTCTTTCATAAAGAAAAGAGTGTTTTTCAAAAATGAAACTGATACAGAGGTTAAATGACTTGCTCAAGGTCACCAAACGAGTAAGTGCAGGAGCTGGGTTTCCAACACAAGTCTGTCTAACTCCAAATCTCTGTTCAATATGGCCAAGCCCCTTCTTACCAGGAGTAGAGACATTTGAACTTCTGTGCTGTAGGAGAGGTCCAGAGGTCTTGGTGACTATTACCCCTGTGGATGGTGTGTACACGTAGTGATAGTGGGGTAGTGGGTGGGCAGGCAGGCAGACAGGAAATATCTGGCATATGGAGGTTCCCAAGAATTTCTAATATGTACTATAGTGGGAGCTGCAGCTGAATTTCCAGACTGGATCTCCCCACACCAGCTGCCTCTGCACCCCACTCAAGCCAGTTATGATTTACAAATGGGAACTTAGAAATGCTAATGACCCTGACTGGGCTCACTAATTACTCCTTAATCAACTGCTAATGGGTGTTAGCTGCCACCCCAGTGTGGCTGATAGGGCTCCAGCTGGCCAAGGTTCAAGGGAAGCTGGTTGTCAACGTGTCACTGGCCTTGAAAATAGAAGGAGGTCACGGGGTGGGTGAAAAGTGTCTTCTTTTCACTTTCTTCCTCTGTCTTTTTGTCTGGATGTTTGGTCCCAGTCATGAGGGACTGGGAAGCAAAGGTATTTGGAGGATGTAAGAACCAGGAAAAGCCAGGAGTGAGTGGTTAGCAAGCAGAGGAGGTCAGACAGACAACAAAGATTATTGAACGTGTACAAATGTCAGGTACTGTGCTGAGTGCTTTCTTCCTGATGCTGTCAAGGTCAAGGATTTGGAGGGAGAAAAAGGAAGTGAGGACAAGTTGAATGTGTAGGGAAGTAACTCTGAGGAACATGAATGAGAGAAGTCATGAATCAGAGGCACCTGAAGGTTGGCAAGAAAAAAAGAAAGAAAACTAACATTTACAGAGCATGTTTTAAAAATATTTGTTAAATTAATAGTCTAAAATTAAATGCTCTCCACGTGAGATATTTTAATGATAATAGCTGCCATGAATTGTATACCTATGACGTGCCCCGCATGTGCTGTCCCCCACAATGACCATCTTCAATAGAGGTTTACTATACCTTTTACAGATGCAGAAATTAGGATTCACAGAGGTTAAGGGTCATACCCGTGGTCACATTGCTAGTATGCAGGTCTGCTATTTTCCTAATTGCAAAGCTTAAAAATTTTAACAGCTTTATTGAGACATCAGTGTCATATAAAAAGTGTATATATTTAAGATGTACAACTTGATATATGTATATATTGTGGAGTGATCACCATAAAACAGTTAACATTTATTATTTCTACATAGTTACCGTTTGTGTTTGTGTGTGTGTATGTTAAGAAGATTTAATTTAAGATTTATCCTCTTAGCAAATTTTGAGTATACACCACAGTGCTATTAACTATCATCACTATGTGTACATTAGATCTCCAGAACATACTCATCTTAGATAACTAAAACTTTGTACCCTTTGACCAGCATCATCTCATTTCCTCCTCCCCCAGCTCCTGGCAACCACTGACCTACTCTCTGTTTCTATGAGTGTGACTGTTTTAGATTCTACATACAAGATCATGCAGTTTCTCTTTCCGTGTCTTGCTTATTTCGCTTAGCATATTTTGCTTCGCATAATGCCCTTCAGCTCCAATCATGTTGTTGCAAATGGCAAGATTTCCTTCTTTAAGGCTGAGTAATATTCCAATGTGTGTGTATATATACACACACACACACACTTTATTTTCTTTATCCATTCATCTATGGAAGGACATTTAGTTTGTTTCTATGCTTGACTGCTGTGAATAATGCTGCAATGAACATGGAAATGCAGGTATCTGTTTATGATACAGTTTTTGATTCCTCTGGGTATATACCCAGAAGTGGGATTGCTGGATCATATGGTAGTTCTATTTTTAATTTTTTTTGAGAAATCTCCATATGTTTTCCACAATGACTGCACCAATTACCACACTCACCAACAGACAGAAGAGTTCCTTTTTCTTCACATCTTTCCCAACACTTGTTATCTTTTGTCTCTTTTACAATAGCTATTCTAACAGGTGTGAGGTGATATCCCATTGAAGTTTGGATGTGCAGTTTCCTGATGATTAGAAATGTTGAGCACCTTTTCACTTACCTGTTGGCCATTTGAATTTCTTCTAAGAAGCGTATTTAGGTCCTTTGCCCATTTTTAAATCAGGTTATTTGTATTTTTGGCAATGAGTTATAGGAGGTCCTTAGGTATTTTGGATATTAATGCTTTATTGGATGTGTGATTTGCAAATATTTTTTCACATTCCATAGGTTGTCTTTTCATTTTGTATGTTGATTGTTTCTATTTCATTTGATGCAGTCCCACTTCTCTATTTTTGCTTGTTGCCTGTGCTTTTGGCATCATAATTTTTTAAAATTTTGCTAATATCAGTGTCAATAAGGTTTCTCCTTGTTTTTTTTTCTAGGAACTTTAAGGCTTCAAGTTTTATGTTTAAGACTTTAATCCATTTTGTGTTGATTTCTGTGTATGGTGAGAAATTGGGGGCCAATTTCTTTCTTTTGCATGTGGATATCCAGTTTTCCCAGCACCATTTGTTGAAGAGTCTATCCTTTCCCCATTGTTAAAGATCTTGGCACCCTTGTTGAAGATCAGTTGACTGTAAATGCATGAGTTTGTTTCTGTGTTCTCTATTCTGTTTCATTGGTCTATATGTCTATTTTTATGCCAGCACCATACTGTTTTGATTGCTACAGCTTTGAAATATAATTTGAAGTCAGGAAGTATGACGCATCCAGCTTTGTTCTTCTTGCTCAAGATTGCTTGTGTGTATGTGTGTGTATGCGTGTGTGGGCGGGGGCGGTGTTTGTGTGTAGAATTGTTAGGGTTTTCTATGTGTATGATCATGTCATTTGCATACAGAGATAAGTTTACTGCTTCCCTTCTGATTGGATGCCTTTTATTTCTTTTTCTTGCCTGTGTTCTGGCTAGGACTTCCAGTACTCTGTCGAATAGCAATGGTGAGAGTGGACATCTTTGCCTTGTTCCAGATCTTAAAGGAAAATTTTCAGTTTTTCCCCATTTATTAGTATGTTAGTTGTGAGTTTTTTTTAAATGGCCTTTATTATGTTGGGGTAAGAGGTTAAAACTTAGAAACACAAGGGTGAGAGCTTATGAAGCTGAAACTTAGATTGTGAGAAGGGGTCATACCTGGCTTATGATGGCATTTCTGAGCTTGAAGGAGGGGTCCCATTGGCTGGGGACCCAGATCTCTGAGGAAGGGGCTTGGGTTGGCTGGTATCACTGAGGGGGCACAGTGAGGCTGGTTCTATGAATGTTGCTGCAATGTGGATTTAATTGTTGCTCCTAACAAGAACTACTGCAGCCAGGGTAAAGAAGCATCGCTCAGTAACACAGACAGGAACGCCAAGGAGATAGAAAGTAAACAGGACGGAGAAATCCCCTCTCACCCCTCCAGCTGTGCAGGCTCCCTCTTTCACCTCTATTGGCAGAGTTTAATAGGTCACTAGCTAGCCAAGCCTAAAATGTGGTTTGCAAACTCCTAGCCCCAGTACCTCAAAGTACACATTGTGGTGTAGTGAAAAGTATCTGAAATTTAGCATCCAAAGACCTGGACTACTGTAAAAACTAACTGGTTTCCCTGTTTTCGCTCTTAGTTCCCTCTAATCCATTCTTACTGCCAGTCCCCTTGCAGTGAGGGGTGGTCCTCTGGTTAAGTTATGGCCAATGGAATCTGTGTGGAAGGGATGTATGAATTTTTAATTCATTTCATTAAAAGGAAGCTGCTTCCCCTCCATTTCTTCTTGCCTACTTCCCACATACTGGAACATGGGGCATGGCTGTGGTGAAAAACTACAACCATGGGATGAGAGCAGCACTCTAGGGAGTGACTGGGCACCAAGAGAAAAGAAAACTGAGTCTTTGAATGACCTTGAGAGGCAGAGCCACCATAGTTCACTGGACTGCCTTTTACCTTGTTTAAGTGACTGTATTTGTCCTAGTGAAGTGGCAGAAGCAATGGCCTAACTAGAAACATCTAGTATTAAATGGCTTGTGGAGCTATTGGAAGGACTGAATAAATAGAATTTAGAGTGAGCTTTTAGAAATGAGCCCAAAGTCCTGGGCAAGGCAGAGATCTATCTCTTCTTGGACGTTCTATGGAATGGAAGCTTTGGTTCCAAAACTACTCCAGAGCTACTAGGACCAGGAAGAGCCACGTTATGCCTGCTACAGTCCCCACCAACAGAATGAACCCCTGGTGCCCTGTCTCTTGACCCCCACAAAATAAACAACCCAGCTCTGGGCCCCCCACCAAGGATGCTACCAAAAAACCAAACATCCTCACAGCTAAGCTTGCCCCAGAAGCAGCAGAGGCAGCAGAAGCTGGTCCCCTCACTTCTGCTTTCCAGAATTCATGTTCATGGATCTGATTGGCCAAACCTAAATCACATTCAGAGCTCAGCTGCAAGGGAGTCTAGGACATGTACGTTTTACCTTTCTAGCTCCCACATTATAGCGATATCTACTAGAAGGAGGATGAAATGGATACGGAGTGCTAATGTACCCTATCTGGAGAAGTAGATTTATCATATCCTGAGAGTCATTCAACAGATTTTCTCTACTGCGCATTTATTAAATGCCATGGTCATAGTTGAGCATGACACAGCCCTTACCCTCAAAGAGTTTTTCTGTCCAATTTACAGCACAGTGTGCAAAGTTCTATGAGGAAAGCCTGGAGTCCTGAGGGATGGCAGAGCAGAGCCGCTTAACCAGGTCTTATGTGTATAGGAAAGAAGAGGGGGCACTGCTCAGGGAGGGCTTGGGAAGGTGATGCTGGAGCCTTGTCCTGAAGGAAATGTTGCCACAGCTTTCTGGCTGAGAACTTAGACTCTGGGATGAGACCGTGTTGAATCCCACTTGACCACTCACTAACTAAAACCCTGAGTAAGTTCACCTGCAGGCCTGAATATAAGGCAATGTTTGTTCCTTCTACCCCATCCCTCCCCATAATAAACGATCTCTCACAAAAGAGGGGGTGTCTTTGTCTGTTTGGGTTTCTATAACAAAATAACACAGACTAGGTAGCTTGTAAACAACAGAAATTTATTCCCGCAGTTCTGGAGGCTGGAAGTCTGAGACCAGAGTACAAGCATGGTCACAGGAGGGCCCTCTATCAGGTGGCAACTTCTCTTTGTGTCCTCATGTGATTGAAGGGGAGAGGGAGCTCTGTGGGTTCTATTTTATGAGGGCACTAATCCCACTAATCCCACTCATAAGGAGTCCACCCTCATGACCTAAGCCTCCCTTAAAGCCCAATTTCTCAATACCATCACGTTGGACATTAGGATTTCAACAAATGAGATTGGGCTATGGGGGGACTCATTCAGACCATAGCAGGGAGTAACTTCGTATTCAACTCCTTATATCAGTAGAAGTCAGTGCTTTAATTTGAACAAGATATGTATTAACTTGCAATAATATTACTTAATTTGATATATGATGCCTTTGAAAGAAGAAAGCACTCACCCAGGATCACACAACTAGAGATTACTGGAGGCAGAACTGACCCTTCCTGCATCACTCACCTCTTAGTTACTAACCACACCATTCTTCTTGCCTAGTGGCTTCTCCCTTGTGCTCATTTCCTGCACTGGATCTCATTTCTGGACAGTACTTCTGATGTTTGGGACTCCGCCTTTCTTGTGTATTTTTGGCTCAGCCTGTACGTTTGGTGTCCCAAGGTATCACCCAAGGTCTCAGGCAAGGACTCCTTGGCTCCAGACATATGGCACTGGGGAGGCCTTCCTGTGATCTGGTCCCTCTGCTGGTTGGAGCTGGACTCAGACTTTTCTTGAGTCAGATATACCCCAGTCTAGGCAGGACAGGAATAAAGACTCAGACATAGAGAATGGACTTGAGGCCACGGGGAGGGGGAAGGGGAGGCTGGGACAAAGTTAGAGAGTGGCATTTACTTATATATACTACCAAATATAAAATAGATAGCTAGTGGGAAGCAGCCACATAGCACAGGGAGATCAGCTCTGTGCTTTGTGACCACCTAGAGGGGTGGGATAGGGAGCGTGGGAGGGAGACACAAAAGGGAGGAGATATGAGGATACATGTATACATATAGCTGATTCACTTTGTTATACAGCAGAAAGCACCACACCATTGTAAAACAATTATACTCCAATAAAGATGTTAAAAATAAAAACAAAACAGATATACCCCTGTCTGAGGATGACTTCAGATCTGTATGGGCAGCCAGCACTGTAGACCCAGGCTTTCTTCCTCTAGACATGCCAACAGCCTGTGATGATTTCCTCTGGATAAGTGTGTACAGGGAGCTGAATTCAAATTCTGAACAGCTTGGCTGGTTAATATCCATATAAGCACTGAATTCTCAATCAGAGGTGATTCCCTTCTTTGTAACACAGCAGCCAGCACTTGACTCATTCTATCACCTGCACAAATGAGAACCAATAACCAAGGGATTCCTGGATATTTCCCCTGCCCCTGAGTTTCCAGAGATGCTCTGATGTCACTGGCCCTGTTTGTTTTCCTACTGTTATGTTCTTAAATCCACCTTGGGCTTTCTTTCAAGCACTATTAGACTATGATTTGGGGCCCAATCCAGGTCTGGTGGACCTAATTGCTAGATGGCAGTGCTTTGTCTTACCCAGAAGTATTGAGCTGTATTAAGAGATTTGATATTCACCTTCCATGTTGCCCTGAGACCTAGAATGCATTCACTTATAAAGTACAAAAAAAATAAGCTGAGGTTCTAGGAAGACCACAAGCTGGAGAGGCAACCCAAAGGCATGAAAATAGTGCTGGTCTAGGAGTTTAAAGATAGGAGCTAGGGCTTCCCTGGTGGCGCAGTGGTTGAGAGTCCGCCTGCCGATGTAGGGGACACGGGTTCGTGCCCCGGGCCGGGAAGATCCCACATGCCGTGGAGTGGCTAGGCCCATGAGCCATGGCCGCTGAGCCTGCGTGTCTGGAGCCTGTGCTCCGCAATGGGAGAGGCCACAACAGTGAGAGGCCCGCGTACCGCAAAAAAATAAAAAATAAAGATAGGAGCTAAAGCCCTAGTTCTTGTACTGAGGAGCTGTGTGAACTTTAACAAATAATTCCTGTTACCTCTCCTGTTGCCTCAGTGATCAAAGTCCTGAAAGCTGGCTACACTAGATCAAATGTTAATGTGTATAGGAATCACCTAGGAATCTGTTAACATGCAGAGTTCGATTCAGCAGGCCCAGGGTTAATCTGAGATTCTGCATTTCTAAAAAGCTCAAGTGAAGCTGATGCTGCTAGACCAGGGACCACAGCTGGAATAAGAATCTGTTTCAAAAGTTCCCTCCAGCTCCTGTGCTCTAAAAACATCACACTCTTTTTAGTGACAAGAATAACGTTTCCGAGGGGTTTAAGTATATTCTTACATACACATTTGTTAAATTACATATATGATACAGATGGTTAGAAAAATTCAAACAATACAGAAACATAAAAACATAGAGTGTGGAAGTACCCTGGTAATCGACCCCCAAGAGAGAACCATTGTTAATGGCGTAATTAAAGTATTTAAGAATATGACCACCCGCCAAAAGTCAGGCTCAGCTGTCCTGATTATGGACAGGACCTTTTTTTGAAAGGACTTGAAGTTTCTCCTTCAGCTCAAAATCATTGCAGCCCCTCAGTGTGCTAGGTGACGAGGTAGTGAGTTTGGGCTTATTACATGGAGGAGTGGATTTCTTTGTGTTGTATTCTCAGATGGAGATTTAGAGTCTATGGTGACTTCAGAAAGGGATCTTCGCAGAGCTAAGGGAGAGAGAATGAAAACACAGAGTGCTGGAAATCTGGTCACCTGGGGCTTTCCAAATAGGGGCTTTCTCCTCCTTAATTTCTCTGTGGGGACATTGCCCAGATATCAGGAGGAAAGTTTGGCAGATATTTTCCCTGAAAAATGCCCTGTGACATCAAAGAGTGATCTAATGGAACCAAGAAAGATGAGAACTTCTTCGGCAATGGACTTAGGACCAATTGGTCCTGGCTACCTAGAAAAGAATCTTCCTCGTCTAGGGCACCCACGAGAGGGGAAGGTTTTACCTTCTGCCACCTCAAGCACGCAAATGAGCCGGCCAGAGGCAAACTCTGGCTTTGCTGCTGTTTTAAGAGCAGACTCCTGAGACAAAGATTCCCCGAGTGCCCTCAGGACTATATTCAAAATATTCAAGATGGCTGGGTACGTCTCCCCTTCTCCGCCAGTGCCTTCCTCTCCGCCCATTCTCCAGGAGGGAGGCTTGATGCACTTACAAAAGCAGTTTCCTTAAATGAACCCTGCTCCTTCTAGCCTCTGGACTTTTCTAGGCTGTGCCCTCTTCCTGGAACACAGCTCTGGCCCTGTCATCCCCTCCCCACAGCCTTCACTGACTTCCCTTCCCTCCTTTCCCTTCCCCTAGTAGAGAAGGGTGGCTGTCCTCTCTGCTGGCATCTTATATCACCCCTAGAATAACACTTCTTACTCACTGTAACTTTTATCTCCCACATTATACTGGAGATCCTTGAGGACAGATAGCCTATTCTGTTTAAGGTTTTATCTTCCTCTACAGCACAGAGTATACTCATCAAATATGAGTATACTCAGCCCCCAACTGAGACTGTAGCCTCAGCTGACCATTTGACTACAACTTCATGAGAGACATTAGCTAGAGGCACCCAGTTAAACCACACAAAGATTCCAGTCCCACAGAATTGCAATAATAAATGTGTGCTGTGTTGAGTGCCTAAGTTTTGGGATAACTTGTTACACAGCAATAGATGACTAAAACAGTTCCTTTTATTGAGAAACTATGGAAGGACAAAAGGAAACATTTTTTTTCCAAATTTATTTCCTGAATAAGTGAATATGGAAAACTGGACTAAAAATCAGCAGTTATACATAATTGTATTCTGTTGAATATTCATTTAGTTCCTACTATTTCGCTTTCTCCAAACTTTGGTTTTCCTTTTTTTGTGTGAAAAGTGTGCTGGTGAAAAGGAAACTGGGACACGGAGAATTGAACTACATATTTCTAAAGAACATTCTGGCTCTAATTTACCTATGGGCATATCCTGGACTATATATTAGATAAGTAAAAGATACATTTCAAACTCTAGTTCTCATTTTTAAAAAACTTAAAATGTAATGACCTAGGGAGACCAAGAGTAATCAGGATTCTTGTTTGCAAATAGTGTATTTGTCATGGTAAATTAACTTCTTTAACAGGCAAACATAAACTACCAGTACTTTAACATTATACAAGTTCATTTCTTTGCATATGGAGAGGGGAGGGAATTTGCTCTACATACTCATTTAAGAATCAGAGCTCAGGCTCCTCCCATCTCGTGGCTCTGCCCTCTTCTAGGTGACTTTGGTGGAACTGCTGGGAAAAGAGAGAATAGCGGATGATGTGAGAGATTTTTATGGGCTAGCCCTGGAAGTACATCACTACTTTCCATACTCTGTTGGCCAGAAGTCAGTCATGTGGAACCACAGAACTGCAAGGAATGCTGGGAAATGTAGTCTAGTTGGCTATGTGCCCAGGAGGAAAAGGAAGTGAGGTTTGGTGAATCCATAGCAATGTCTGTCACAAAGAGAAACCAATTCATGTTAAATTAGGTAGAAAAGAAATATATTGGAATGATATTTGCATAGCTAATGCTACCAAGTAGAATTGTGTAGCTTGTGTCCTGTAAGGAAGGCACCTGGATGAGGGAGAGTTTCTATGTTCAGCTTGGAGGCATGTTTGCTTCTTTCTAATGATCTCTTAAGAGAGGTATGCCTTAAAGAAATTCATACAAAGGCACTGTATGTGCTAGGTGACCTTGTGCCTAGCTCATGGTATTCATGGGAGGCAAAAGGATGAGACTTGGAAATAAGGGAGAGCCCAATGCTAGTACAAGAACAATCTATTTAGGATATTGATGCTGGTGCTGTCATCACTGAACATTGGCTATCATGCTGACAGCCTCTGCTGGAGACTCACTATCTCCCCAAAGGATGTCCGAAGTGTGGCACCAGATAGGCTGCCTTGGGCTCTTGAGGCAACACATCCCACACAAAAGAATACTGCTCTGGCTTGTATACTGGGTGACACAGAAGGCTGTCGATTTTATTTTATATATATATTTTTTTACATCTTTATTGGAGTATAATTGCTTTACAATGGTGTGTTAGTTTCTGCTTTATAACAAAATGAATCAACTATACATATACATATATCCCCATATCTCCTCCCTCTTGC
>NW_020174369.1:3491054-3551484 GCF_003031525.2 Neophocaena asiaeorientalis asiaeorientalis | reverse complement strand
GGCTGAGTAATATTCCATTGTATATATGTGCCACATCTTCTTTATCCATTCATCTGTCAGTGGATACTTAGGTTGCTTCCTGTCCTGGCTATTGTAAATAGAGCTGCAATGAACATTGTGGTACATGACTCTTTGAATTATGGTTTTCTCAGGGTATATGCCCAGTAGTGGGATTGCTGGGTCATATGGTAGTTCTATTTTTAGTTTTTTAAGGAACCTCCATACTGTTCTCCATAGCAGATGTATCAATTCACATTCCCACCAGCAGTGCAAGAGTGTTCCCTTTTCTCCACACCCTCTCCAGCATTTATTGTTTCTAGATTTTTTGATGATGGCCATTCTGACTGGCATGAGATGGTATCTCATTGTAGTTTTGATTTGCATTTCTCTAATTATTAATGATGTTGAGCATTCTTTCATGTGTTTGTTGGCAGTCTGTATATCTTCTTTGGAGAAGTGTCTATTTCGGTCTTCTGCCCATTTTTGGATTGGGTTGTTTGTTTTTTGGATATTGAGCTGCATGAGCTGCTTGTAAATTTTGGAGATTAATCCTTTGTCAGTTGCTTCATTTGCAAATATTTTCTCCCATTCTGAGGGTTGTCTTTTGGTCTTGTTTATGGTTTTCTTTGCTGTGCAAAAGCTTTGAAGTTTCATTAGGTCCCATTTGTTTATTTTTGTTTTTATTTCCATTACTCTAGGAGGTGGGTCAAGATGGATCTTGCTGTGAGGGTGTCGATTTTAAATGGGACAGAGCTTCTCAGGAGATCTGGGCTGTGGTTCAATCAGCATTGCCCCTGGGGCTATATGTTCTGTCAGATGATATGATGTTGGAGGTAACAGGGTAGGAGAAACTTCACTGTGAATATTATAGCATTTTCCAGTGGGAGAATCACATGCAGGTTCCGGGGATTCTGAAGGAAGGTCATATATCTGCACAGGGAATTATTCAAATAAATTCTCCATCTAAATTTGGTTTAAAAAAATGGTAGCAAGAAAAACAACAAACAAACAAAAAGCAACCAACCAAACAAAAAAACTGGGAGCCACAAAGTGAAAATTACCAGAAATGACAGAAACAAGAAACATCATGCCCACAATAGTCCAAATTATTCAGGAGATGGTTTAACCATTCCTAGTGCATATTAATCAGAGGGACCTGGTTTATTTAGAGAGACCAAACATTGAGCACATAGTAGGTGTTTAAAAAATAAAAGCTATTGAGTTAATAACTGTCTTAGTTGAGCAGGCATTTTTTTGGCTGCCTAACGTCAGAAAATTCTTTTCATAGTGGAATAGGAGAATCCTTTGTCTCCAAAAAGAAAGATTTTTACTTTGTCCACCCCAGGCAACTAGAACAGGGTTTCCCAGCATCTTTCCCACACTGTGGTGCATGCATGTCAGCATTCTGGGTTAAACAGGAAGAAGGTCAGGGCCCAGATGCTGCTGCTTATTATGAACCAAGACCCCAGGTCCAGCTGTCCCTAAAAAAGATACCTTCTTGATGAGAATGTTCCACACTAGATCATGAGCAGCTCACCAGTGTCAGATGCTTCAGCCCTAAACTTCAGGTCTTGAGGGAAGGATGCCTAGGTACAGGGTCAATTAGATATCATTGCCACTCCTGAGTAGTAGTAGTAGATGCAAAATGCAGCAATTTGTCTTATACTTTGGAGGGACTATGCCAAGCATGCCCTGGACCACTAGATGTCTAAAAACTTCACTGAAATGACAGATCCCTGAATCTTTGTAGGATTGATCTCCTCCCCTCTCTGGAGCACACATCTCTTAAAGGTCTCCAGCCCACTAGCCACTGCTTGTACATCGTATCCAACCAACATGATAAGATTGATGTAATGGACCAGTGTCCCGTCTCTCAGGTTATATTAGAACAGAGGCCAGGAGAATTAACATAGTCCTGAGAAAATGAATATTATTATCTGCCCCATGTGAATGCAAATTGTTTTTGATTCTCTTTTTAAGTTGAAATGAAAAAGATTGCATTCACCAAATTGATGGTGGCATACCATATTCCTGAGGTCTTATTAGTCAGTTCTAGGAGGGATGCCACATCTGGCACAGCTGCTGCACTCAGGACTGCTACTTATGAAGTCTACAGTAGCATTCAGTCTCCAGGATCTATCAGCTCTCTGCAGGGTCTAGACTGATGAATTATACGGGGCCACCACTTCTACAATTTTTTTTTTTTTTGCGGTACGCGGGCCTCTCACTGTTGTAGCCTCTCCCGTTGTGGAGCACAGGCTCCAGACGCGCAGTCTCAGCAGCCATGGCTCACGGGCCCAGCCGCTCCGCGGCATGTGGGATCCTCCCGGACCGGGGCACGAACCCGCGTCCCCTGCATCGGCAGGCGGACTCTGAACCACTGCGCCACCAGGGAAACCCCACTTCTACAATTTTTAAATGTTTAATGGGGAGTCTAATCCTCCACTTCCCCAGGACGTGATTGCTTTTGATTTACTATCTTGGCTGAGGTGAGGAACAGTTTCAGAGTCATTCTCTTCTTCTTCCCGCCATGATAGCCCTTACCTCAAAATCCAAGGAGCTAATGTGGGATTACTCCAATTGCCAAAACTTACTTATGAGCTTACTATGAGCCAGACGTTAGACAGAATTTCATTTATTACCTGTCTCCTGTAGGCAGGGCTGGCTACACAATTTGCAGACCCAGTGAAAATGAAAATGCAGGGCCCCCTGTTCAAAGATCAGGAAAAAAAGTGCCATTCATGGTACATATAAAGGTTTTCCTTTCTTCTGTGTGTTGTCTCTCAATTTGTCATGGTGTTTTTCTTTGCTGTTTAATGTAAGTAAATAAAAATTTGAAATGATTAGCATTAATTTTACCATTCATCATGCCAGCTTTCAATGCAACTATCAGGGTATTCAACTTGTAGACAGAATCACCAAAATTACTCATTTGTATTTCATAGCTTATCCCTAAGGGTGCTTCAAGATGGCCACAAGAAGCAAATATAAGCCAGACTCAGGAAGGTTAGAAGGAGAGAAAAAGGATCCCCCCCGAGACATGGAGCCAGACGATACAGGTTTTGCGGGTATGGAGATCCTTGCAGTTGAGTGCAAGCCATTCTTGAAAGCAGGACGCACACTGCCTCACTCTAGCCTGATGGCGCAGGGTTCCCCCTCTTGCCAGCCACTGGGTTGATGCACCACGTCCTGATAAGGGGCAGGGTGTGAGGAGGTTGAATTGGTCTTAACTTCTCAAGGCCTGCCACCCCAGCTCATGGCAGAGAAGCAACCCCCAAGGATCTTTAAACCTTTGTCCCAGGACATGGTTGGTACCAAGATCAGGGGTGAGCAAGAAGCCTGCCTCTGTCAAGACACACCTCTGGCCTGTCACCCACCAGGTATACTATGGTACGTCCAGCCCAAGACAGCGACAGCTGCTTCCATGCCCTGCCCTGAGATGCTATGTGATGCTGAGAGCTGACCTTTCCTCTGCCCACGCTCAGTTCTCTCTCAGGTTGGAGGACAGCAGTGATTGCAGGACATGGAGGGGAAGGCTGGGTGGGCCCCGGAGGGCAAGCAAGCAGGGAAGCAGGTGGCAGAGGACTTGTCCTGAGGAGGCAGTGGCGAGTGGGGGTCGTGCTGGGGTCCACAGTCCCACTGGCCTTCACTTAACGAAACAAATTCAAAGTTAAATTATTAAGAGTTTTAAGGCAGCAATCGTAGAGCATTAACCCTGTGTGCAGGCCCTTCTGAGTGTGAATTTATATGGCTACACTGGTCACATGGCCAGTGCAAGAATCTGGCCCTGCCCACAGGCCCCCACTCTAACAGGGGGACTGTGATGACACTTTAGACCTCTGGATATTGATATTAACTCAGACCCTGTAACCAATAATCCCCCCAATCCTGATATTCCCCCTTTCCCCAGAATAGTCACCCAGGTAAATGGTCATAGGTCCATTTAGGAAGGGACTGGGGAGAGCATCACAGTATGTGCTTGTCATGGTGCTACAGGGTGTTTCCTCTGAGGGACCCAGCCACTTCTGCACCAATGAGTTCTGGATCTGAAAATTGGCTCAGGTATGGAACTGAACAAGGCTCATGGCTTTTTATGAGGGTGACAGCCCTCAACCTCCTGCCCCTCCATGCTTGTTTTTCTTGGTAATAGATATTAAGCATCATCCTTGCTGACTGTTCATCTATTTTCCCCTTCGGACATCGCGTGCTATTAACCGTTTCCTCAGCTCCCAGTGGGTCCATCTCCCTTGGTTACCTCTCTGACCTTGTTAGTCATTGCAGTAATTGTGGTGTCCTGGCTTCTGGTGGTGAAACACCACCACCGGACCTCCATTATTTGGGTGGGTGGGACATCATCCCCTGGGGCTATTAAAGAGCCCATCTCTGTGATGGCCTCTCAGCAATTATCCCTGGCCTGCAGAGGAGGCCACCTCTGAACTTAGCAATGCTGTGCTCCTCTCACCAGTGCACTCCTGCTGGCCTTGGGGAATAGCGTGTCTTCAGGTGGAGCTTCTGGCCTTATATATTGTGGTAATCCCAGCGTGCCTCATCTCTCAGCCCCTCTACTCCTTCCTCTACCATTTGCCAGGACGCTTCTGGCAGTTCCACTTCTCTGAGAGTTGACCATCATTTTTCCAGGCTTCTCAACAGCCATTCATTCCTAGGGTGAGTTTGCCTCATCCTGGTGTCCTTCCTGGAACGTTAAGTCCCATGTCCCCAGAATGTGCCCCCAAGTCAATGAATTCTTGCTTATCCAGTCTTGCTTTCTGGCTTCCTTGATCAAGCATCCTCAAAATCCAATCTCAGGGGTAGTCCCTTGGCTCCTGTTGCAACTTTTTAAGTGTGTGGTCTCTTTCCTCTCTTACTAGACCCAGCATACCTCCAGCTGAGTTATGTGGAGATTTAACCCTAGATATTGGCTTGGAAGTCAGCAGAGTCAACATCTTCAGGGGGACCCATCCAGATGTCCCTGTCCCGTATTTCAGGGTCCCAGGTTTTCACACCAGGACTCTGTCCTTCAAGTAACAGATCTTCCTTGACTAAACATTCAAACATCTCTGGAGCTCTGCAGTTCTCACAGTTAGGGCTTCAGCATGCCCTTCGATTGGAGTTGCCCTTCAGTCACAGGTGATGAGGGTCTCTGTGCAGGCTGCCGTAGAGGCCTGATGACTCTCATACTTGGGCACTAATTGCTTGTTAAATACTCCCACTCTCTCATTATCCTTCTTTTGGGTGTTAATGCAACTTAGGAGTAACCAGCCAACTCCCTAGTCTTTTAGGCCTTGTGCTCCCTTGTTTTTCAATTGTTTACATCACTGAACCTGCCACAGCATTCCCCTCCACCAGGACATTTTTTCGGGTCACCACTGATGAAATCTTTTTAGTGAGACCACCACTTGATTCCAGGGACCATCTGTGCCTCACCTAACCATGCCTCTGTCCCCTTCTCCTGCCATGTGGGGGATGACCCCATCTCAACTCCCAACTTTACTGTCTGTTTCTTCAGAGCACTCTCAGTGCCACTTATGCTGTTCTGGGTCCTCTGAGAAGGGGACACAAAGTGGATTTATTTATTTATCTATTTAGCATCTTTATTGGAGTATAATTGCTTTACAATGTGTTAGTTTCTGCTGTATAACAAAGTGAACCAGCTATACATATAACTGTATCCCCATATCTCCTCCCTCTTGTGTCTCCCTCCCACCATCCCTATCCCACCCCTCTAGGTGGTCACAAAGCACCGAGCTGATCTCCCTGTGCTATGCAGCTACTTCCCACTAGCTATCTATTTTACATTTGGTAGTGTATATATGTCCATGCCACTCTCTCACTTTGTCCCAGCTTACCCTTCCCTCTCCCCGTGTCCTCAAGTCCATTATCTACATCTACGTCTTTATTCCTGTCCTGCCCCTAGTTTCATCAGAATTAGAGTTTTCACCTTTTCTGGACATATACCAAGGAATGGGATTGCTGGATCATATAGTAGTTCTATTTTTAGATTTTTAAGGAACCTCCATACTGTTCTCCATAGTGGCTATATCAATTTACATACCCACCAACAATGCAAAGGGTTCCCTTTTCTCTACACCCTCTCCAGCATTTATTGTTTGTAGATGTTTTGATGATGGCCATTCTGACTGGTGTGAGATGATATCTCATTGTAGTTTTGATTTGCATTTCTCTAATGATTACTGATGTTAAGCACCCTTTCATGTGTTTGCTGGCGACCTGTATATCTTCTTTGGAGAAATGTCTATTTAGGTCTTCTGCCCATTTTTGGATTGGGTTGTTTGTTTTTTTGATATTGAGCTGCATGAGCTGCTTGTATATTTTGGAAATTAATCCTTTGTCCTTTGCTTTGTTGGCAAATATTTTCTCTCATTCTGTGGGTTGTCTTTTGGTCTTGTTTATGGTTTCCTTTGTTGTGCAAAAGCTTTTAAGTTTCATTAGGTCCCATTTGTTTATTTTTATTTCCATTTCTCTAGGAGGTGGGTCAAAAAGGATCTTGCTGTGATTTATGTCATAGAGTATTCTGCCTATGTTTTCCTCTAAGAGTTTTATAGTGTCTGGCCTTACATTTAGGTCTTTACTCCATTTTGAGTTTATTTTTGTGCATGGTGTTAGGGAGTGTTCTAATTTTATTCTTTTACATGTAGCTGTCCAGTTTTAAATGTGTGACGATTTATTAGGTAAATTTAAATGTGTGAGAGAAAAGCTCCTAGGGAAGGAGCTGGGGGATCCTGGGAGGAAAGTGTTAGACACTGATGCTTGTCGGACCTTAAATGAAGGAGAGAAAATCAAGGAAGGAAAGTTGGGTGGAAGTGTCTTAGATGATAGGGCAATCCCAAGGGAAGTTTGGCAAAGTTGTTGGGAGTCCTGAGCCAATGGTACTCATCTGTCATCTCCTCACAACCAGCCTATCTTATTATTCCTGGTGTGCGCAGTCATGGGCTGGGAGCAGCAGGTGGGAGCATGGCTCAGGTGTTAATGCAGTGATGGATTGCAGAGCCCAGAGGTGAGGGCTCTTAAGCTTCATGCAGTCAGTGATCTGAGAAGCCCATTTTCATGGCCGCCATAGTGGCAGACAGTCAGAATGCTCTACATCAGTAGCTGTACTCAAAGTGTTTTAGAATCAAGCCTCATTCACGCTTCCAAAGAGTGAAAAGTAAAGAGCCCACTAGATTCCTGTGTACTATTCATACAAAAGTGACCACTGCTTCCATAATATTTTAGCCAATTGCATATCTTTAAAATCATTAATTTTATCAATAAAAATCTATTTCTAACATCTGTTGTGTTAATTAACAAAACTTTTGGCATTAATCGGGGTGAAATATAACTGAAATGTTGTCTCTGAAGTGTGACCTCTTAATTAAACACCTCTGACTAAATGCTGGCTAAATACCCCCAGAGTGTGTCTTCCTCCTTAGGGCAATAAGACATCCCAGGGGGGCTTCCCTGGTGGCGCAGTGGTTGGGAGTCCACCTGCTGATGCAGGGGACACGGATTCCTGCCCCAATCCGGGAAGATCCCACATGCGGCAGAGCGGCTGGGCCTGTGAGCCATGGCCACTGAGCCTGCGCGTCCGGAGCCTGTGCTCCGCAACGGGGAGAGGCCACAACAGTGAGAGGCCTGCGTACTGCAAAAAAAAAAAAAAAGACATCCCAGGGTATAGAATAAAATAAACTAACATAGACTTACAGAGCTCACTGAATATATGCTGAATCATGTTAAAGCATATCGGGGATGATAATGATACTCATATCTGACAGAAATAAGTAAGACGGAGGAAAAATGGCTAAAATCTTGTAAATATTAAACTAGTTCACATATAACCCTTAGAACCCCAGCATAAATGGTAGACATTATTATTTTTATTACTCACCATATTAGAACTCTACAGAGTTTTATAGTTTTACGAAGCCTTAGATGCTGTGGAACAACCATGATTTCATTTCTCTTTGCCAGCACATGAACAGAAGCAAGCAGAGAACGAAGATGGTAGTTTCCATGTTAGGAAAAGAGGGCTGAACCTTTTCACGTGCTTAACTTATCCAGGATGTGTATGGACAGGTAGCTGGATTAGGTGAGCACTGGAAGGGAAGGCTGCAGCCCTGACTCTGTGCATAGGTGTGTCATAGGTGGAGAGCTGGGGAAACACCGATCCTTTCAGGTGGAACTTCTGATTGATCAGCATCTGTGTGTCGATATAACAATGAAGATTTACACAGGGCTTTGCAGTTTATAAAGCTTTTCCCCACAATACATTGTCTCATTTAATCCTCATAACCCTATAAGGCAAGTAGTACTTTTATCCCCACTTCCTAGGTAAAGAAATATGACTCAGATGAAGTGAGCTTGCTAAGGTGTGCAGTCATTTACTGTGAAGCCTGAATTGGCACCCCATTCTCCAGGCTCCCAGAGCCACGTTCATCTCTCACATGCCAGCACTAGTTAATGCTGAGGATACAGCTATGATTAGGACACACTCTGTCCTCTCAAAGAGTCTTTTCTACAAGAATTCCTTGAGAATATTTGACCTGCTAGGAACTCTGAGAAGATAGAGAAAAATATACGTTATGACCTTTCCCCTAGAAGAGTTTACACTCTAAAGGGTTTTGTGTTTTTGTTTTTACTTTTCGTTTTGGAATAATTTTAGATTTACAAAAAAGTTACAAAGATGGTACAGATTCCCACGTACCCTTCACCCAGCTTCCCCTGATGTTACATCTTACATAACCAAGGTACGTTCGTCAACCCTAAGAGATTAACACTGGTCCATTAGTATTAACTAGACTATAGATGTGATTCAGATTTCTCTAGTTTTTCCTCCTATGTCCTTGTTTCTGTTCCAGGATACAATCTACCATTCCAGGCTCCTTAGTCTCCTCCAACCTGTGACAGTTTCTCTGTCTTTCATAACCTTGATCTTGATACTGATCAAGAAAGACAAGATTTTGCAGAATGATTTTCAGTTTGTTTGGTGTTTCTCTCAGGATTAGACTGAGGTTATGGATCTGAGGGAAGAATACACATAAATGATTTGCCACCTCATCACGCCCTGCCAGTGGGTACCCCATATCAACATGACTTATCCCTGGTAATGCTAACCTAGAACACTTATATAAGGTGGTGTCTGCCAGGTTTCTCTACTGCAAAGCTGCTCTTTTTTTCCTCCTATACTCTAGTCACTAGAATTGACTGAGTCACTAAGTCTAACCCAAACTCAAGGGCAGGGAATTAAGTTCCAGTATCAAGGAATTTAGGACCTATGTTAAAACCGCCACAGTATTAATACATATTTAGGGGAAAATAGTTTGAGGCTGTGCAAAATATCTTGTTTCTCCTTAAGGTTTCATCCATTCGTTTTAGCCTTCATCAGTGGATCTTACCTGAGGCAATTATTACTGTGCTGTTCTCATGGTGATTTTCTATTTCCCTCATTTCTTTTACACTCATTATGGGAAATGGTCTGTAAAGAAGATTGATCCTTTCCCCCCAACTTATTTATTCAATTAATCATTTATCTATATCAATATGGATTCATGGGTATTTATTTTATTATTTGTGTTCAATACAATACAGTTTATTCTTTGGGTATGATTTAATACAATTTTTATTTTGTTCTTCAAATTGTTCTAGCCTTGGCCACTGGGAGCTCTTTTCAGGTTGGTTCATGGGTCCTTTTGACATTCCCCATCCTTTTTTGGCTTAGTTTTGAACACATTTTTTTTTTTTTTTTTGCTAGTATATGATACTCTGGGCTCATCTTGTGTTTCTCCAAGGAATCCTGATTTTTTTTATTGGAGAATGGTATTTAGAAACCAAGCCCTGGTCATTTAAGTTGAGCTTGTTGCTCTTGGAGTATCATTGCTTCTGGGCCCTTTTAGTAGACAGAGCTAGGAAAATATGTATGTCTACTAACCTACATGTACATGCATCTCTTTCCATGTGTATATTCATTAAATTAAACGAGCGTTTATGCTGATGTCTCCAACTCCAACCCAGCACCATGGGGTTCACTCTAGCACTCCACTTTTGTTTTTTTCTTTCTCCAACACTGTGAAAGCTCAAAGGAATTTTGAAAGCTGGAAAGATATCCTACAATCTTGTGGTTGATGAACTGTCTCTGAGTGGAAGAAATAGAAGTAGAACAAGAGACCAGAGGACCCATATGTGGGGCTATAGGCAACTCTATTGTGTAGGACAGATTTACCCAAACTGCAGACTCTTTGGGGATGTTAAAGAGCATTCAGGGGAAAAAAATCCACATTTAATTAAAGCATTTATGTTGAGGTTATCCTCTGGGTCTTGCTCCTCCATTCCATCACCAGAGCAGCCCCAAGTAAATAGCACGGTCTTTTTTCTAGGCCCTGGGTTAGAATCCTACCTGTACAACCCCCTTATTTTATAGGTGAGAGCACCTGAAGCTCAGAGAGGAGAGGCTCTCGCCCAAAGTCACACAGCAATTCAGCCGCAGAGCCAGCAGGAGAGCTCAGGTCTCCCAACTCCGAGGCCAATGCTCTTCTGAACAGCAGAACATGGCAGGAGTGGGAGATGTCCACTGTAGATGTGGAGTACAGACCTCGTTTAATTCTGACAAGTGTCTTCAGCTACCATGATAAAAATGGACACTCTTTATTGAGTGCTTCTTCTGTGGTAGGCGCTAAGTTAAGCATCAATATCTCCTTAAATATACTAACCTTACAACGCAGGTATTACTATTTCCATCTTGCAGATTAGCAAACTGAAAACGGAGAAAAGTTCATAAATTAGCCCAAGGTCATAGGCAGAGCTGGGCTCCAAGCCTGGACCAATGAAGTAACCACCAACTCCTGACTCCCACACCAGGTTGTTGCTGAGCTGCGGAAGCTGCCTCCACCATCCCGTAAGGAAGGGGTGTGTGTCTCTGTCATTGCTGGGGATAAGCAAACACTGGCCTGGAAAAAGCTAATTGACAGTAGCCAGAGATGCCTTGCAAAGCTGCCACACAGAGGCAGGAAACGCGCTGGGAAGCTGTGCAAGCACTTCTGCCTGCTGCCCTCTCCTCTTTCTCCTCTTCATCAGCCTCATCATCCTCCCCCTCCCCCTCTTTTCTCTCTCTCTCTCACTCACACACACACATACACACACAGACGTCATACACACATACCCTCCCTTGCCACTGTGACTCTACCCCTGTCACTTGCCCAGAGCCAACCATCTTCAGTTCTGCATCCTTAGCAGGTCATTGGCGAAAACCAGTCTTGGTGGTACAGGGTTATGAACAGATTAAGGGCTTAGGAGTCCGGAAGATCTGGGTTCCAAGTCCACATCTGTCCTTTATGAACTGCCCCTCCAAGGGAGTTGTGTGTGACCTGGGCAAATTACACAACCTTTATAAGTGAGATAATAATACCTGACTTGTAATATTGGAGTCAATGGAAAACAGACCTTGAATTTCTCTGCTGCTTCATCTCCCGCCCTCAATCCAAGCCATTGACATTTTTGCTGGGATTATTGCAGGAGCCTCCTAACGGGCCTTCTCGTCCCCTCTCTTGTTCCCTTTCAGAATTACCGTGTGGTACCCAGGAATAATCTTTTAAAAACATAAATCTGATCATTAGAGCTTCTCCCCAAGGTTATCAACAAATAAATGACAAGTGTTTCTCACCTCACTTAGAATTAAACACCCATCCTTATCACGTAAGGGCCTTTGTGATCTGGCCCTTGCCTACCTCTCCACTCACCATCCCTTTCCAGAGTCCTCTGCAGGCCCACTCTCCCTTCTATCATTGCCTCCTAAGCAGAGGCTCTCTCCTGCCTCAGGGATCTCTCACCTGCTGTTCCAGCCTCCTGGGATTCCCTTTCCCCTCTTTTCACCTGGTTAACACCTACTTATCCTTTAAGTCTCAATTTGTCCTCCTAAGAGAGGCCTTCCCTGAATGCTCTGTTTAAATCCAACCCCCTCTTTCATGGTCTCGTGCTTCTCTTCCTTCATAGTCCTTATCACAATTTATAATCGTGCATTTGATTATGTGATTCTTCATCCAATGTCTCCTCCTATAGGTGGAGAGCAGGGTGTCTCTTTGTTCCTTTTTGTCTATCCCTGGGGTCAGTCGTGGTGCCTGGGACAAAGTAGATACTCAAGAAATAGGTGCCATGTAAAGCACAGGTGGGCACACAAGCGCAGCTTTTTTTTTTTTGTACGCGGGCCTCTCATTGTTGTGGCCTCTCCCGTTGCGGAGCACAGGCTCCGGACGCGCAGGCTCAGCGGCCGTGGCTCACGGGTCCAGCCGCTCCGCAGCATGTGGGATCTTCCCGGACCGGGGCATGAACCCGTGTCCCCTGCATCGGCAGGCGGACTCTCAACCACTGTGCCACCGGGGAAGCCCTCACAGCGCAGCTTTAATAGATCTTTGTAGCTGTGGTCCCCCTCTTCCCTGGCCTGGTGGACACACCAGAGCACAGCTCTTAGCAGTGGGCCCAGTCCCTCCCTCATCTCAGTTCCCCAGCCCTGTGGGGCTGGCTGGGTGCGAAGCCCCCCCTGAGAGCAGGAGCTGCCTGTTGGGAGTGGGGCGGGGCTGCTGGGGAGCAGGCCCCCATCAGGCTCAAACCCTCCCTGTTCTTTCTTCCCCACTGCAGAGAGCAGTCCCGCCCCTGCCAATGCCAACTGAGCTGGGGCTTGTTTGGTTGTACATGCTGCTAGGCAACTGGCCTGTTTTTGCTTATTTACCTCCCCTGGGCCGTTTCACAACACTCTGTAATAGGCTCTGCTCGCTCTGGTGCACATCTGGATTGCGTTAGCCTGTCAGAGCCCCCTCTGCACAGAGAGCTAGTACTTGCCCCAAGTCACCGAAAGGGACTGCATGCTCCAGCTGCCCAGCCTCCATGGTGTGGGACCAGCCAGCCTCGCCCTTCACTCGCCCAGCCTTGCCTCCCTTCTCCGCCCTGAACCTCCTATTCCTTGTTTTCAGCAGTGTACACATTTCAAAGCCTGAAGGTGGCGGCCCTTTGAAAAGGAAAGGAATGATGGGGCTTCAAGGAATACTAGAGTAGGAAATAAGTTTATAGAGAGTGAAGTCTGAGCCCCCCATACGGCTACTACTCTCCTCTCACCCACAGAGAGAGGAATTGACTTACCCAAGGGGACACAGACAGACAGGGGCAGATCCAAGACCAAGTTCCTTGGCATCTCCTCTTTCATCCTGGAGTCCTCCCACCAAGAAGGCCACCTTGGGATAGAGGGGGTTAAATTGGATGTTATTAGGTTTGAAGGAAATAGTAGGTTTACCCCTCTCCCCATCAAACTCAAAAATTTCTGGAGGGGTTTCTGTAAAGGGACTAAAAGAGAGTTGGATGTTTGGTAGATGTCTCTTTAGAGAGAGAAAGTTTCTGATTTCTTTATCTACCTGCAGAGGACGTATTAGCCAAAGCAGGGCAGGGGCAGGGACAGGTGAATGAAGTAGGGTTGTTTGGGAACAAACATGGGGCACCTCTCCCTGTGCCTTCCTTCCCATTGTTCTAGGCAAACACATCACACTCAGAGTAAAACCCAAGATTCTGACATGGCTTATAGGGCTCTACATGACCTGGCCCTGTTACCTCTCCGACTTCATCCTCCCCTCCCCTGCCCTTGTACATTCAACCCCAGTGATTTGTGCCAAGAAAGAGCAAGAAGGCTTCCTCGGGGTGGAAGCAGCCAGCCGCTGGGCAGAGCTAGATGAGCAGAGCAAGGACTGCGTTTCTCTCCTGCTTTCTCTGTAAGCCAGGCCCCTCTGGGCAGAGAACAAAATGCCCAGACAAAGCACACACACTGTTTTATTTTTCTCCACAGCACTTACTGCTCCTGACATATGGTTACATTTCTCATTTACTGTCAGTCTTTTCCTACTAGAATGTGAGCTCCTTGCAGGCAGGATCTTTGTTCTGTTCATTGTTATGTCTTTGTACCTAGAACAGTTTTACATGAAGACTGGGCTCAATAAGGATTTGTTTGAATAAATGAATGAATGAATGAATGGATGAATCAGTCTGTTTTTCCTCCTCGCTTGTTCACATGGTGATATTTCCTTACACCTACTTCTCCCCTACAAAATGAAATGCTGTCTGAGGGCCCCCGCTTTCTCTTCCCAGCTCACTGGGATGCTCCCATTTCTGAGCTTTTGGACCACATGCTTTCTCTCTGCCTGGAATGCCCCTCCTGGTCCAATGGATGGAATGTCCATCTCCAGGTGGGGTTTGACCTGGTAACTTTTAATGCTGGGATGAACCTCTTGGCCGTTTCTGGCTACCTCTCTGTGGTTTGCTATCATGGTGATTATTACTTGTTAGGCTGTTCCACAGCCTAATAAGGGGACCAGATAACCAGCTGTGTAGCAACTGAGCAGCCGTCCATGGCCTCTGCCCTCTAAGGTTTTCTACTGATTCTTTTTCAGGTTTACTCGGCATTTGTTGACCTTCGAAATAAATCATTTTGCTTCTTTCTTTAAAACTGTCCAAATATCTTCCTGTTACACTTAGGATAAGAACCCAGTGCTTTAATTTGGCCCCCAAAGCCACAATCTAGCCCCTGCTGACCTCTCCAATTTCAGTTCATATCAACCTCTAATCCCCCTTTTCTCACTGTGCTTCAGCCACACTATTCCTCTTTCTGTTCTTTGAATAAGTAAATTCATTCGAATTTCAGGGCTTTTGAACCAACTGTCGCCTCTCTTTGGAATACTCTTCCCTCCGATCTTCACATGGCCGATTCCTCCAGCCATTCAGATCCTGATTTAAAGAGCACATCTTCAGAGAAGACTTCTCTGACCATTCGATTTAGAATAACATGACTCCTCCCCCTATACACACATACTTTCTCATATTATCATGTTTTAGGTTCTTCCTAACATGTACCATGAGATTTTCTATTTATTTGTTTATTGTCTGTCTTCCCCCAGTTAGAATGAAACTATAAGGGCAGAAACTACTGTGACCCCAAAACCTAGAACAGGGCCTGACATATAATAGACACTCAAAATGTTTCTTGAATGAGTGAATGAATGAGTCAATGGTAGCCTGAACATGGACTGAGAGTCAGGAGTCCTGTGTTCAACTCTAACCTGGCTGCCTTCAAGCTATGTGACTTTGAACATGTCATGTATCTGCCCTGGGCCTCCATCTCCACATCTGTAAAATGAGTTCTGATTTCATGATCCTTAAAGTTCTTTTCAACTTCCAGATACTCTGATCCTATCAATCTTTTCATATTGTTGAACATGAGAAAGCTGTCAAAGATGGTGATGAGAACAATGACCCAACTAAAGTTGATGAATTGTTTCTTTAATCTCATGCAATGTCCCAGATTACATTAGTTATTTATGATTTGTACTTAAGCTACATATCCGAAAAGGATTTGTGTGGCTTGGGTTTCAGACCCACTTTTCCAAACATACACTTACCTGTTTCATTTTTACAGGGAGAAGAATAAATGCTCCCATCTAGATTGCTATATTTTACAATGGGTCCTTCTGATCGCACATGATAGAAGCTGAACTGAATTCAACTATAACATGAGATCCAAGGAAAGCTGAATAACTAAGGTGCTGGGAGGAGAGCAAGAGAGCATGGCCTCAGAGGCTGCTGGAACCAAGGACTGAAATCGCACTACTGTTCCCTCCAACGTTTTCTCTGCAGCTATCAGTGTATTGGTTGCACCCTCCTCTGTTGATGTAGCCTAGCTCTTTCCGCATACTCCCAGCACAGCATTGACCACACTTTGCCATAACTGATTTGTTTTCTCGCTTAGTTTCAGTCTCTTCAAGTACAATAAGGTTCATTGAGGGAAAGGATCTTATCCATTTGTTAATCCCTTGCCCCCAGCACAGTGCCTGGAGCATAGAAGGTGTTCAAGGTATGCTAATTAGTTAAATGAATGGTAGAGAAAAGAGCCACCAACTATTCCAGAGTTTAATACTGAACAATTTCAGTTACTGGAGAAAGGCTAGCAAAAGTCTCTAGGACCCTACTCAGACAAGAAAAAAAAATCTCAGAGAAGAAACTGTTCGGTCCAATTAGGCCATTTGCTTAGCCTTGGCAAACAGCAGCGGCCATTGAACATGATGGTGTCTCAGCGTCCGTGTGAACTGGGGGAGGAGAAGCTTTTAGAAAAGGACCGTGGGAGGACATCCCACAGGTGCCAACACACTCACGAAATTCTTGTAGAGATCAAATGAGACATTGCAGGAGAAGGTGCTTTCAAAAGCTATTATGGGGCTTCCCTGGTGGCGCAGTGGTTGAGAGTCCGCCTGCTGATGCGGGGGACATGAGTTCGTGCCCTGGCCCGGGAAGATCCCACGTGCCACGAGCGGCTGGCCCCGTGAGCCATGGCCGCTGAGCCTGTGCGTCCGGAGACTGTGCTCCGCGACGGGAGAGGCCACAACAGTGAGAGGCCTGTGTACCGCAAAACAAAAAACGAAAAAAACAAAAAACGAAAAAACAAAAGCTATTATGAAGTTGCCATTTTATAGGTCAAAATTGGTCGAATATTGGCAACTGTGTATGTTTCAACTTACTATAAAACTGTTAAAAGAATTACATGGATGTAAGATATAATTAAGTTGATTGTCAGCACAATAAGAAGGGATGTTACATTTTCAAGATGAAAGGTTAAATTAATTCCTTTTTGAAATGATGGTAGCTTAATAATCTACTCTGTGTTAGCTTTACAAGGAACAGTGCTAAGTGCCTTACATGGATATCTCATTATTCCTTCCAACACTTCCATGAGGTAGATCCTATAATTATCCCCATTCTGCCAACAAGGAAATTGAGATTCAGTGAGGTTAAGCTATATGCTCCAGATAACACAGCTCAAAAAGTGGCAGAACCAGATTTGAACCTATGTCTCTGAGATCCAGTGCTATTTATTATACTACATTAGGGAAAGGGTTGGAGGTCCAGCTCATCCACAAAAGCTAATCCATTGCTACTAGGATGAATGACTCTTTCTGTTACCTGTGAATTCACAGACTTGGGTATATCCCACTTCTAAGTCATCTGCATTGTATTATAACTAGTAGTTGAGTGTATCTGCCACCCAAGACCAGACTGATCTCCTTCAGGTGCCATCTTTTTCATCTTTGCACTCAAAATAAGAATTACATTCTACCTAGCGTGTGAAAGGCACTCTCCAAAGGTTTAATGAAGTGAATGGGGTGAGCAGACAAAGATGGTTTGGTATCTGCAAAGTATTGTATTTGTCGGCGTGTTTGCGGTGGTGAAGGGGTTGGAACGGTAAGAGCAGGGCCAATTATAAAAACAGCTCCTTGTGTTAAGAGCCTATTATGTTTCAGAAAGTTATGTCCATTATCTCTAGTTTTCATATTACCTTGCAAGGTAAATGGTGATATCTCCAGGTCTTACCTCTTGAGAGCAGCAGAATGTATTATTTCCAAAGACTGTAAACATTTCTGTGATATTAAAGCTGGGCCATGAAAATATATTTACTCCAACTAGGGTCACACAGAGCTTTTAACCGAAAGACTATCCTCAGCCAGAATTTCACAGAATTCCGTTCTGGGCGGGCCCCCAATTTCTCCTAAATGCAAACCCCACCCACACTCCAGAGCCCTACAACTCTGTCAAGCAAATGTTTGATTTGATTTTGTATGGGAACTTGATTCTGAGCCATGGAATTTCAGAGCTGTGCCTGCAAGTCTGGAATTTCAATATTAGCCTTTCCGACCTGGATAGCTTTGATCTCCTAAGTTTACCCTCACAAGCATTGATAACATGGCTCAAATCACAAGCAGATCTGCAGCCCATGGCTCTAAGTGTGTGCATGTATACACAGATCTCTGTTGAGATCAAAATGGATTTAGATTACACAGGGCTTATCTGATGGGGGGAAACCCTGCGTATGGGGCAGAGAGACAGAGCTCACTTTCATGCAGCCAATCACGCTGGCTTCATCCTACAGGACAGAAATCAAGAGTGAACCGCAGCTGAACTCTGGCAAGACCAGGCTCTTGCAATATGGCCCGACCCTCCTTAATTTCTTAGAGTCTACTTTCTCACTGGCGAATGGCCGCTGTAGTTAGCCACCATTTGCAACGCATCTATCTTATATCAGGCACCTTAAGTGTTTATATAATATTAATAATAATATGTTAAACTTATACATGCTAGTCACTTCCTTGCTTAAATGCCTTCATGGCTCCTCAGTGCTGCAGAACAGAGTCCCCTGTTTTATCTCCCCACGACCCAGTCCTTGCCTCTCTCTCTAATCTTATTTCCTACCACTCCATCTCTCATTCCCAATGCCTTTGATATAGCAAAGTATTCCAAGCCTTCCGGACAATGTGACTGCACATCCTTTCCCTCGACGGGATGTCCTTTCCAGCTCTGCTTTCCAGTAAACGCCTGCACCTCCTTCCCATCTGTGCAGAATATCTTTTGTTTTCCCTTTTAGACCCATACTGCAGCTTTCCCCATTTGTTCTGTGCCCAGGAGATTGATCTGTGCGGACGGCATCAGTGGGTTCTTGGCCGACTGGGAGTTTCAGAAGGAGACCAGAAGGAGAGAGGGAATGATTCCCTCCTTGCAAGGGCACTGGAGCTGGCCGTGTCCCTCGCTGCTTCTCCTAAGGCGGTCCACTCTCCAGGACTCTCCCTCTCCTGTGGGAAAAGTTCAGCAGCCACTAAGCTGCTATACTCTCCCTTGTGATTCTTCTACATCTACATCGTTGCAGATAAGCCCTCCTCTAAATATAAATAAATTGATGGGCCATTGATACCCTGACTGGTATACACTGACCCAGCACAAACTCCAGGGAGTCCTTTGAAGGGCCCTACCTGTTACATCACAGTGCCATTTGCTTCCCTGTCTGCCTACCAGATTGCTTCATTTCACCTTGTTTTATAGATATTCAAGCTGCCCACCCACACTTTGTGATCGGCTACTACACCCTGGGCTGTGGCCTAGGCACTGCAGATTCAGAGGTTAATAGATGACCATTCCTGACTTTGAAGATCCCCCACTCTAGTGCAGGAGATAAGATGTAGGCCCTGTTTGTGGCTCTGAGCACAGGACCAGTCACCTGTCTGCTCGTGTTCAAATCCCAGCTCCACCGCTGACTAGCCATGTGATCTGGGCACATTTCTCTCTCTGAGCCTCAGTTTCCTCATCCGTAAGTGGAAATAACAGCAGCTGCCTCAGAGAGTGGTTGTAAGGATTAAAGTAGCACTCTGTAAGTGTCCATTCTTATTTTTATTGTAGTAGGTGCTTACTTAGTGTACATGAAATGATGACTGAATTTATGCTCTCATTTAATCTCTGTAACAACCCTTCCTCCACCCTTCCCCACTATATGCATTCCAAGTAGAGAGCAAAGGAATTCCTTTTCCCATTTTAAAGATGGAGACATTCAGAGTGAATGAATGAATAAATAAATGAATACATGAATATCTAACCCACTCAACCTGTTCTATGTCCCCCACCTCCTCCCAGTGGCCATAGCTGGGCTGTTTGTCTGGAAAGCTGGGAGCTCTGAGCCCTGGAGAAGTGATCCTGGCTTTCTCTCCAACTTTCCAGCTCCGGGGATGGTGCCAAGAGCTCCATGCGATTTGCTCTGTGTCTAACACAGTCTGGGGGCAGGTGCTTCTGGGCTTTGTAAACACTGGGCCTCTGGGCTCTGCCCCAGAAGCCCCCAGCTTCCCAGAACCGGCACCCCAGTTCCTGTTCAGCTGCTGCTCTTTCTGTAAGGCCTTTGCAAGCCTCACTGCCCCTTCTGGTAAGTGCAGGGGCCAGGAGGGAGGTTCCACTTTCACATTCGCTACCACACCCACAGGAGGGACATTTCTCAGCGTGGAGGGGAAATTTCCTTTCTCTTTAGGCCTAACCTCAAGCTTGCTCCTTAACTCATTTTTTTAATTTTCAGGATGTACTTAATTTTCTGCTGAGGCTCAGGTCTCCCCACAATATAAACTTGACTCTACTCCAGAAATAAGGGAGAACCATTACACTGCCGAGCCCCTACTGCAGGCCTGGCCTGCCCTGTGCTCAGGTGGGCTCTCCGTGCGTCCTGATGTGCCCCTTCCCATGCCCCTACTGTACAGATTTGGGGACTGAGGTTCAGAGCAATGGAATGACTAGGGCTGGAATGTTCAAATGGGAAAACCTACCCCTTAGAGCTTTAGAAACACTTAGACATGGCCACAGAAAAGAAGTCCCCCAATGGAATTAATCTTGGCTGCTTCTGTACCATGTACTTAACTCTGTTCCTCTGCTTCCTGTAATCTAAACGTTTATTTGTGTCCATATCTGTCTCTCCTACTGGACTGCCCCTTCTCAACGGCAGAGAGGGTGACTGACTCGTGTTCTTCTCCCTGGCCCCAGCATATAGCGTGAGACAGGAAGGGTCTGCTGGTCTGAGAAGTTAAAGCAAGCCAGTGGGTCTGGTGGTAGAGAATTAATGGAGGGGAAATGCAGGGTGGGCTGGAGTAAAAAAGCAAGGCCAGATCATGGAGGACCCTGTAGGCCATGGTGAGGTATCTGACTTTAATTCTAAGGGCAAAAGGAAGCCACTTAAGGCTTTTGAGCAGGGCCCTTACGTGTTACGACAAAGTAATCTGGCTGTAGTGTGGAGAATAGATTGGAAAGTAACAGATGACAAAGCTCAGTGAGGAGCTTGTCCCAGTAGACCAGGCAAGAGATAGGAGAGTCTCTCCAGGTCAGTGTTTCTCAGACTTGAGTGGGCATCAGAATCCCCTGGAAGACCTGTTAAAACACAACTTGCTAGCTCCACTCCCAGAGTTTCTGATTCAGTAGGGCTGGCGTGGGGCCCAAGAATTTGTATTTCTAGCAAAGGTCCCAGGTGATGCAGTTGCTGCTGGTCCCAGAGGACCACTGGCTTTAGGGAAAGAGAGGAGGGAAAGGGTGAGCGAGACACAGTCTTATCCTCAAAGACCTTTCATTTTATGGGAGCGCAGTGTGAATAGTGCAATTCTAGAGGAGTGGCTGCATCTGCATTGCGACAGTCCAGGGAGGGACCTGCCCTCCGGTGTGGGGTGATGGAGAGGGCCAGAGGAAGCTTTCTGGAAGAGGAAACCCTTGAATTGAGTTATAATAGTTAAGTAGAAGTCAACCAGGTGAGGGGGCTCAGCAGGAGAGATAGGAAGGAGAAGATGTTCAAGTCAGAGGGCAGACCTTGAGCAAAAGCAAGGAGGTGAGGAATAGTATGATGTGTTTGGGCAATTGATCAAGAGACTTCAAAATGAAGCTGGTATATCATGAAGGGCTTTGTATGCCCTACAAATTAAAGAGTTTTGACTTTGTACTGTGGAGCAGAAGTTTGACAACGTCTTCTCGGGGGGAGGGGTGCATAATGCAATGTGGGAGATGTCACAGAGCCCTCTGAGAATCTGATCAAAGTCGTGCACACACGCAGAATATGGTGTGCATTTCAGGGTGTTCAAAAATTTGCCGAAGCCTATCCATGAACTTAAAAAAAAGAAATCTCTGCAGTGGATGATGGGTTTTAAGCAAATAGTTGTCTTAATTACATTTTAGTTTAGAAGGACCTCTCAGTGGCCATTAAAGAATGGATTTGATCAGAGGTAACTGGGTAAAAAGTAATAAACAGCAGTGTGGGCGGGGACCAGTTTAACATCTATACACAAGTGTTAGGTTGGTAAGTGTCAAGATCAGACTTGCTTTTTAGCAAAGCCACTGCTCAATTCAAGAAGTGTTGCTTGAGAGCTGAGCTCAGAGGCTGTCTTTGCATGGCTTAAATCTAGGCTGATGGGTAATGTAAACCAGCAAGAAGGAACCATCTCCACCCTTACCCCACCTACTGGAATGTGCCGGTCATCAGTCAGCTGAGGCCCAGATACCCCAGGCCTTTGAGGGCCAGAAGCCAAGGACGTGAAGGAAAGCAGCGCTCTGATGAGCTGGGGAGAGGCCAAAAGGGCAAAGTGGGCTAGTGAGTTTTTGGGAGGTGGCCAGAGTGTCATTCCTTCCAAAGGTTTTGCAATAGTTCTAGGAAGCACACAGAGCTAAGATGATTATCTCTGTTGGACAGATGGGACACCGAAGGCCAGAGAAGGTGAGAACTTTACAAAAGACATGTAGCAAACATCGGGGCAAAACTGGAAGAGGAATCATCAACACCAGACTCTTGAGTCAGTGGCTCGCCTTAGGCTGACCCTGGTGCCAATTTTGCCATGGCTCTTCGTGGTGGCTCTATGATCCTGTAATTCTATGATTCTAGCAGAAAGTCTCTCCACCATTAGCTCAATTCCTTTACTTTCTTTTGATCTATATCTGCCTTTTCACCCAAGACCTTACCATCAACCACCTGTGAAGCTTGGAGCCAGCCATTTGTCCTCTCTGCCTTGAGTTTTCTCTTCACCTGTAAAACAAGAGGATGGCACTAAATGTCCACAAGCCTTTGTCTTCTCTGAACTACAGTGCTTCTACAAAGCCTTCTGTGATCCAAAATTCTGCCCCAGCTTTGATGTGACAACAGGATGTTCACCAGCCCAACTCCTTTTATATACAGTTACCGAGGAATAAGAAGAAGAAGAATGATAATGATTAACATTTATTTCTTCCCATGGGCCAAGAACTGATCTAAGTACTTTTAACCTTCAAAACACCTTTTTTTTTTTGCCGTACGCAGGCCTCTCACTGTTGTGGCCTCTCCCGTTGCGGAGCACAGGCTCCGGACGCGCAGGCTCAGCGGCCATGGCTCATGGGCCCAGCCGCTCTGTGACATGTGGGATCTTCCCGGACCGGGGCACGAACCCGTGTCCCCTGCATCGGCAGGCGGACTCTCAACCACTGTGTCACCAGGCAAGCCCCCAAAACAACTTTTTAAGGGAATTGCTATTATTGTTTCCATTTCATAAATGAGAAACCTAGAAACACACAGAGAGGTTACATTACTTAATATAAGGTCATACAGTTAACAATTTGTGGAACCAGGGTTCAAACCCAAGCAGTTGGTTCAGGGTCCATGTTCTTTTTCCTAGGAGCTGAAGAGTGAGCGGTTAAGGGTACAGGGAAGGTATGGGCACTACCAAGTGAAGCCTCAGTGACAGGAGGCTCACTACCCCTCAGTGGCATATTTTATCATCATCCCCATCTCCATAGCAAGTTGTACTATGTCTTGCTACCTCCCACCCCCTGCAAGGGGACACTTGTAAGAAGTTATCTAGTGACTTGTGGAAGGAGTTGCCAGATTAAGCAAATAAAAATACAGGATACCCGGTTAAATTCGAATTTCTAATAAAAAGTAGATAATTTTTAAAATATAAGCCTATCCCATGCAACATTTGGGACATACTTATACCAAAAACTTTTTCATTATTTATCTGAAATTCAAATTTAACTGGGCATCGTATATTTTATCTGGCAAACCTACTTCCAGTACAATAAAAATGAGGATAAGTGATGACACTTTCCCTCTAGAAGACTGAATGTGTATTATTATTCTTTGGCTCACTGGTCCAGAAGGTTGATGTGATGAGCTTGGCGGAATCATTTTCAAGGGAATAGGGATGACCTCTCCTTCCTTATCTCAGTTGGGAAGTCCTGTGGGGCTTCCAAAATCACCCTTGAGGGAACCTGGAACAGCCTTCTGAACTGAAGCGGAACTCGCCAGAATGATCTGAAGAGGGCTTGCTCACTGGCTGCCCACGTTCCTGTCTCAGTTTCCAGTGCCCTGCTCACAACTTAGAAGGTGACATAAACGGAGATCTCTCTCCTTCTCTGCTCCCCAATAGATTCCCAGGGCCCTTTAGGACATTCGGGTCTTCAAACACTAATTACTGCTCCTTTCTGAACCTTAGTAATCTCTTCTGTGATAATTAGACAAAAATTAAGAGAAGCACATATTAGATTCTCAAGTTAGAGTGGGTCATTTCTTGGGTTTTCCTCATACTGAATATTATAGAGTCTTGGGAGAAGAATACCAAGGCCCAAGGATTTTCTGACCTTAACAACATGTTGTGAATTCCCAAAAATCCCCCCTAGGAAATGAGTTTTGAAATATAAATATGTGGGGTTACTCCATATCTGAGACAGCTGTGGTGAAGCTTGCTTTCTCATGGCTGGCATCCCAGACAGACCCCAGGCTTGACTGGACTCCTACCTCCTCATCACAACCTGACCCCGGGCTTCCCTCTCTCCCGCTCCCTCACCACATCCCACCCGTGCCCTGTGTGGAGTGGTTTCTATCAACAGAGCCTGTTTCAGCTCATTGGGAAACTGGCTGCTCACATGCTTTCAATCTGCTTTGTCTTCCCTGATTACCGAGATGTCCCAGACCAAATCACACTTAGATGAAATGCATTTGGGTGGGTGGACCCTGCCTGCCTCCGCAGAAATATTAGAGCAGCCGCCTAGAGCACAGCCGAGACTTACACAAAATGCAGATCAGCATCCCCAAAGCAAAGGGAATTTTGAAAAGTGTTTTGTATTAACGTTCTCGAATATATAAATTTATAGACATTCTGATTAGACCCCAGGCAAATGTCATACTATTTCCTTAAAATAATTAATTTAAAAAGGATTTAGAACAGAACAAAAACAAAACTTTCTTGGGTTTTATAGCACTATGGGCTGGATAGAAGTTTATCTTCCTCCTTGCCCTACCTAAGGTACAGCACTTCTCATTGTGGGGCTGTGAAGAATGGGGTCCCAGCTTTTTTCCTGAATATTTTCTGATTAGAAGCCTCTATGCTGACGTTATTAGCCAGACGTGTCCTTGGCTTTGTCAGCTGGAGCCAGAATATCCTCATCATCATTACCTTCATTATCCCATGGCTGAGAGTCATTGATCGCTTATTTTGTGCCAGGAATTTTGCTAAATATTCTACATGATTTATGTCACTGAATTCCCTAATGACCTCCTATGAGAGGTACATTTCTTTCATTAAGATTTTATTTTCTTAGAGCAATTTAAGGTTCACGGCAGAACTAAGGGAAGGTACTGAGATGTCTTATGTAGCCCCCTGCCCCTACACATGTACAACCTCCTCCATTATGAACGTCCTCCACCAGAGCAGTATGTTTGTTTTAGTTGATGAACCTACATTGACACATCATAATTACCCCCAAATCCATAGTTTACCCTTGGTACTGTACATTCTATGGGTTTGGACAAATGTGTAATGACATATATCCATCATTGTAACATTATACATAGTACTTTCTCTGCCTTAAAAATCCTCTGTGCTCTACCTATTCATCCCCCCCGCCCCTCCCAACTTCTGGCAACCACTGATCTTTTTACTGTCTCCATAGTTTTGCCTTTTCCAGAATGTTGTATACTTGGAATCATACAGTATAAGCCTTTTCAGATTGGCTTCTTTCACTTAGTATTAGGCATTTAAGTTTCCTTTCATGGCTTGATGGTTCATTTATTTTTAGCACTGAATAATATTTCATTGTCTAGATGTACCACAGTTTATTTATCCATTCACCTTGGTTGCTTCCAAGTTTTGGCAATTATAAATAAAGCTGCTATAAACATCTTTGCGCAGGTTTTTGTTTGGACATAAGTTTTCAACGACTGTTATTGCTAAATGTACTTAGTTGTGTAAGAAACTGCCAAACCGTCTTCCAAAGTGGCTGCACTATTTTGCAGGTTCACCAGCAGTGAATGAGAGTTCCTGTTGCTCCACGTCCTCATCAGCACTTGGTGTTGTCAGTGTTCAGGATTTGGGCCATTCTAATAGGTATGTAGTGGTATATCATTGCTTTAATTTGCATTTCCTTGTTGACATATGATGTGGAGCATCTTTTCATATGCTTATTTGCCATCTATATGTCTTCCTTGGTGAGGTATCTGTTAAGTTCTTAGCTAATGTTTTAATCAGGTTGTTTGTTTTCTTGTCATTGAATTTTAAGATTTCTTTATATATTTTGGATAACAGTCCTTTATCAGATGTGTCCTCTACAAATACTTTCTCCTAGCCATGGCTTATCGTCTCCTTTTCTTGACATTGTCTTTCATAGAGCAGAAGTTTTTAATTTTAATGAAGTGCAGCTTAATGATTATTTCTTTCATGGTTCGTGTCTTTGGTGTTATATCTAAAAAGGCATTATCATACCCACATCTAGGTTTTTTTCCTATGTTATCTTCTATGTTTTATACTTTTAGGTTTTACATATAGGTCTGTGATCCATTTTGAGTTAATTTTTGTGAAGGGTATAAGGTCTGCATCTAGGTTCATTTTTTTTTTTTTTTGCATGTGTTCATCTAATTGGTCCAGCACCATTTGTATAAAGACTAAATTTTCTCCATTGTATCGCCTTTGTTCTTTTGTCAAAGATCAGTTGACTATATTTATGTGGGTCTATTTCTGGGCTCTCTACTCTGTCCACTGATCTATTTGTCTATTCTTTCACCAGTACCACACTGTCTTGATTACCGTAGCTTTATATAATAAATCTTGAAGTTGGGTAGTGTTAGTCCTCCAGCTTTGCTCTTCTCCTTCCATATTGTGTTGGCTATTTGGGGCCTTTTGTCTCTGCATATAAACTTTAGAATTAGTTTGACAATATCCACAAAAGAACTTGCTGGGATTTTGATTGAGATTAGATTGAATCTACAGATCAAGTTGTGAAGAAGTTGACACTTATCAGTATTTTGATAATACTGATTCTTCCTATGCATATATTTGGTTTTTCTTTAATATCTTTTATCAGAGATCTATAGTTTTAATCACATAAATTTCATCCATATTTTGTTAGATTCATACCTAAGTATTTCATTTTTTTGGGTGCTAATGTAAATGGTATTGTATTTTTACTTTCAAATTCCATTTTTTCATTGCTGGTTGTGGGAAAGCAATTGATGTTTATATATTGACCTGTAACCTTTAACCTGGTAATAATCACTTATTAGTTCCAGGAGATTTTTGCTAATTCAGATTTTCTTAGATGATCATGTCATCTGAAGACAAACACAGTTTTATTTCTTCCTTCCCAGTCTGCATACCTATTATTTTCTTTTCCTTTCTGGTCTTAGTGCATTAGCTAGAACTTCCAGTATGATGTTGAAAAGGAGTTGTGAGAGGGGCGTCCTTGTCTTGTACCTGAACTTCGTGTGAAAGCTTTGAGTTTCTCATCATGTGTGATATTAGTGGGGTTTTCGTAGATATTCTTTATCAAGTCGAGGAAGTTCTCCTTTATTCATAGTTCACTAAGAGTTTTTATCATGAACGTTGTTGGATTTTGTCATATGCATTTCCTACATCTATTGATATGATCATATGATCAAGTGATTTTTCTTTTTTAGCTTATTGATGTAACGGATTACATGAATTGATTTTCTAATGTTCAACCAGCCTTACTTACCTGGGATAGATCCCACTTGGTTGTGTGTACAATTCTTTTTATATATTGTTGGATTTAATTTGCTAATATTTTGAAGATTTTTACATCTATGTTCATGAGAGATATTGGTCTGTAGGTTTCTTTTCTCATAATGTCTTTGTCTGTTTTTGATATTGGGGTAATGCTAGCCTCATAGAGTAAGTTAGGAAGTATGCCGTCGGCTTCTATCCTCTGAAAGAGATTGCAGAGATTTAGTAAAATTTCTTTAAAATGTTTGGTAGAATTTACCACTGAACCCATCTGGGCCTGGTGCTTTCTGTTTTGGAAAGTTATTAATTATTGAACCAATTTTTTAATAGACATTGGCCTGTTCAGGTTATCTATTTCTTCTTGTGTGAGTTTTGGCAAGTTGTGTCTTTCATGGAATTGGTTTATTTCATCTAGGTTGTCGAATTTGTAGGTATAGAGCTGTTCACAGTACTCCTTTATTTCCCTATAATAGCCATAGGATCTGTAGTGATGTCAAAGGATGTACAATTTTTAATACCCATTTTATGGATGAGGAAACTGAGAGTTAACAAGATTGATAGCCCAGGGTCACAGAGCTAATCAAGGGGAAAGCTGGTGTTCTAACCCCAGACTGTACAACCCAAGGCTGCAACATTCAATCTTGGTGACCCTTGCTTCCCAGGGTTTGGTAGCAAGGCATTTCTGGGAACATTCTAGGTACTTGGTAACTATTTGGGCAAGGAGATTAAAGAGTCTTACTCATTTTTCAGGGTCCCCCTCAAAACTCTCCTGGATGTATATAGTAGATCCATCCCTCCTCTTTGTACTTCCCTGGTCTATGAAGGCATTTATGAGAGTCTGAGCTCCTTTGAGGTGACAAGAGGATATGATGCAAAAAAGGAAAAATCTCTGATGCCAGACAGAGCTGGGTTTAAATGATGGCTCAAAATTTCACCAACTCTATAGAGATGGGACAGAAAACTTCTCTAAATTTTTGTTTCCTCACCTATAAAATGGGTAAAATTTCACTGGCTTCACAGGATTGTTATAAGTGTTAACTAGAAAAATTTAGCCTGCATTCAGGCATCCAGTAGCTTTTGAGCACCTGTTATGTGCAGAGGCCATTAGGAACTTGATTAATGCCCATTAATCAGAGATTTTATATCCCAGAGATTTTATATTCCATTCTTTTCATCCCCATGACGCAGTAGAGAACCTAGAACAGAATGTGTGCTCATGAAATGGGGAACATATGATGTTTACATAAATTAATAGATAAATACAATAAAAGTCAAAACTCATGACATGACATATTTACATAGCCCACCCACTTTATCTCTGTGGCCTCATCTACCACCCCTCCCCTCCAGCTACACGTGACTAACTGGTATTCAGCAAACAAGCCATGTCCTTCCATGTCTCAGCAACGACCCGGTCCTCAAATAATTCTCTGTCTTGAATGCCTGCCACACCCCTTTTGTCCACCTGGCGAGCTACTCAGTAGTATTAGTTTTACCTTATGGAAAATTCAGAATAAATCTGCTACTCTGCATGGCAGCCTTTCAAATACTTGAAGTCAGTCCTCATGACTCCCTTCCTTGTGCTATCCTTCCAGGTCATATTTTCTTCCTCCTTCCCAATAATTCTTGTAGGTGATGATCTCTGAATCCCATACCATCTCGGGTCCTCCTTATTTTACCAGTTGCCTCTTAGTCATTCTTTCACTGGCTATTTACTGAGTGCCTACTAGATGTAATATAGTGGTCCCCAACCTTTTTGGCACCAGGGACCAGTTTCGTGGAAGACAATTTTTCCACGGACTGGGGCTGGCGGGGGATGGTTTCGGGATGATTCAAGTGCATTACGTTTATCGTGTACTTTATTTCTATTATTATTACATTGTAATATATAATGAAATAATTATACAGCTCACCATAATGCAGAATCAGTGGGAGCCCTGAGCTTGTTTTCACTTGTAACTCACTGATAGGGCTCTGATATGAGTCTGCAAGCAGTTGATTTATTATGGTCTCTGTGCAGTCAAACCTCTCTGCTGATGATAATCTCTATTTACAGCCGCTCCCCAGCGCTGGCATCACCGCCTCAGCTCCACCTCAGATCATCAGGCATTAGATTCTCATAAGGAGCGCGCAACCTAGATCCCTCGCATGCGCAGTTCACCGTAGGGTTCTCGCTCCTACGAGAATCTAATGCTGCCGCTGATCTGACAAGAAGTGGAGCTCAGGCAGTAATGTGAGCGATGGGAAGCGGCTGTAAATACAGAGGAAGCTTTGCTCGCTTGCTTGCCACTCACCTCCTGCTGTGCAGCTCGGTTCCTAACAGGCCACGGACCAGTACCAGTCCATGGCCTGGGGGTTGGGGACCCCTGATGAAAGATAAAATAGATTTTGTCACAAGAATAAAAGTTTATGAGGCTTATATCCTCGTGAGAGGAGCTGGACAACAAACAAATAAAATTTGAATATATATGTTGGCTGTAGATGTGTCAGGAAGAAAAAGAAAATGAGCATGTGAGGAGAGGAGAAGGGAGAGTGTAAAGATTATACATAGGGTGGTCAGGGAATACAGTCCTATTTAAGCGGGATGCTGAAGGAAATGAGGGAGAAACCATGTGGCTATCTGGGGGAGGTGTATCCAGATGGAGAGAAAAACAAGTACAAGTGCCCTCTGGCAAGAGTGGCTTGATGTGTTTGTGGCAGTTCCGGGAGGCCCATGTGATGGAGCACAGGGAGAGGGAGAAATCACAGTTAGAGGTGAGTTCCAAGAGGAACTGGAGGCAGATTACATAGGTCCTCTAGGACAGTGAGAAGAACATCATTTTAAGTGAGATGGAAATTTAGCAGGGAGTTTATCTGAATCACTTGAAGACTTCTCTCTGGAGACTTTACAAAGTTCAGTTTTAGAGGAACAAACATGGAAGCAGAGAGACCTAGTTAGGGGCTGTTGCAATAACCACAGCAGGAGATGATGGTTGCTGGAAACAAGATAGTTATGTTTCAAATGTGTATGATGCACTAGAATTCTGGATGTACTTTGAAAGCGGAGCCCACTGCATTTGTTAAAGGATCAAGCGTGGGGCAGAAGACAGTGTACCTCAGTCTCCTTCTCTATAAAATAGGGATAATATTTGTACCTCACAGTTGTTAAGCTTCACAGTGGATGCTCAAGAAATGTGAATTTCCTCTCTCAGCAGCACAGTGCTCCGATTGGCAGTGATCACAGGACCATTAATCACGGTAGATTATTCAGAGTCTGGGTGGGGAGGAGAGATGATGAATTTCAAGTACCTGTGGGACCCCCAAAGGGAGAGGTACCATTGGAAAGGTGTAGTGCATGATTTAGGATATAGTTCAGGGTAAATGTTTGGGAGATGTCATTGTATGTAACAGCTGAAACCACTGGGATAAGTCAAGAATAGTGTCCTGTCCATTACCATAGTAATACTGTGCAGTATTCATGGAACTAATATATACCTTAAAGAAGAAATCACAGCATCATTAAAAGCAGGATGAAAAATCTGGTATCATATGAAATGAGGGGATAATTGTTCCAGAATTTTGGAATAAGGGAAGCCAGGGAAACTGAGCTGACACATTGTATGAGCTTCTTGGAAATGTAGTATAAAGGGAACCGAGCATCTCCATGGTTGTTAGTAATCAAGGAAAGGAAGAGAGTTTAGGCAACATGGATATAAATCAAGGAGGTGTGAGTCTTCATCCAGGCCTTCCCTTTACACTGTGTTATCGGCTTTTTAACATTAGCCATGGAATTGTTACCTGTTTGATTGGCTGATAGCACATCTGGTTGCTCAGATCTGGATTCTGTATCTATGGGCGTGCTGGCTTTGTGCAGATGTGTGGTCCACAGGAGCTCCCAGGGATGGTCCCCACATGATAAATTCCATGCAAGTATTTGCGTGTTGCAAAGGCTAGTCCCCTCCCTCGCTTGTTTACTGGTATCTCTCCATCTGCCCCAGGTACCTGGGAATCAACAGAACTGGGCTCTTTCCTGGCTCTGTCATTACCCAATGGCATCTCTGTGTTGAGATGATTGATCTGCTCTGCACACTTGCACAACCATGTGTGGTCTGGCCCCACACTGTGTGAAGGTCACCAATACACTATGATCCCAGAAGAGGAGGGTCAGGATGAGCCAGAGGGGATGGGTGCCTGGAAATATTGTATAAGGATGGACTGAAAGAACTAGGGATTTTTTTTTTTTTTTTTTTGCATGGGGAATAGGAGATTCAAGTAGGATGTGTCTTCAAATGCTTTAAGGGCCACTATTTGGGTGAGAAATTGACTTGTTCCTCTTCCATACTGACTAATATATGGATGTGTCAAAAAGATATACTTTGGCTCATCATTATAAAAGATATTTCTAATAACATTTGCCATCCATCAGTGAAATGAACTGTCTTTGGAGGAGGATGACTGATGGAACCCTCTTAGTTTGGGTTCAAGCATTGGATCTGAGATTGGACTAGATGAATAACACCTTCTTGCCTCCTCTCCCCACCTTCCCGTTATCTCCCCTTCCTGTCTCTGTGGTCCTCTGGCTTATCCTCAGAGGAACAAACCTACATGGACTTTTACTAAGTGGGAGTCAAACCTTAAGGCCCTTTGTGTGCAAGATGCAAACTGTCAATTTGACCCAAGATGTTCACAAACTTTTTTGAGTGATTAATAGGAAAAGCAAATACCTTTCATTCCTCAGGGCTACAAATGACCATGTGGTAAATGACTTCATCTGAGCACTGAATAGCACCCCACCCCCTGAGGATTACTTCTCCCTGGTTGACCCCAGGTCAAGGCTGATCCATTTTGCTTTGAGGGGAAGAATGTGAAGCATGTCCTCCGTGAAAGCCCAGAACAGATGTTATGTTTTCTTTCATGACTGCCTTTGCTAAGTGGCTTGTGAGCTGGGCCCTTGGACATCAAGCCAGGCTTGGCCAGGACAGCTAATCAAGAGATGATCAGGTCCCTCAGACAAAGGGGGAAAGTCCAGTGGGTACGATGGAGGAAGGTGAGCTGTCCCCAAAGCTGGGGGAATATAAAGGAGTCCTAAAACCAAAAAGAACCTAACAGGTCAAATAGTTTGACCTCTTGATTTTACAGATGAAGAAACTGAAGGCCAGAGAGACAGGGAATTCCTGAAGTCATGCAGAAAATCAGACCCACCAGGACTAGGATTAGAGCGAGGTGAGTGAGGCACCTACATGATCCTGTGACCCCTCCTGAAATTTTGCACCCTAGGTAACTCATTTGCTTCACCCTAGTCTCAGTCCTGAACCCTGTACCACCAAGCTAGAGAACTCACCTGACACACTCAAAGTCCCTTCAGAGAGGTTCTATCCATGGAAGGTGCCATGTTTTCTTGCATATGATCCTGCCCCAATTGGACCAAAGAAGGACCCCTGACCATAGGCAGCCAACATGCAGCCTGGCCAGCATCTTGGGCTAGTCTGGTGTGGGCAGCTGTCCCATGGGGCCTAAAGGGATTTAACTGAACAATCAGATCTTCTCTGGGGAATTTGAATCAGCAATAAGACGACACAGTCTTTAGTGTTTGAGAGATAAAGTCAAGGGCATTCTTGCACCTCAGTTCTGTTACTTTCATTGTTCTGTATTCATTCCTGTGATGTTTATCCTGGGAAGGGAGAGAGGGATGACCAGTCCTGTGCCTCTCCCAATTTCTGCCTGTTGCTACTGGGTACACTAATGTGTCACTGTTCAGACTTCTCGCCACTGTGGAGACCACCTGCCTCCCATCATCCATTTATCAAACAATGAGTGAACAGCTCCTTTTCATTAGGCACAAAGGTGAATAACACTTGGTCCCTAATCTTAGGAGTTTACACCTTAGCAGGAGAAGCAGATGCAAAAGAGATAATTATAGTACCATGTGATGAGTATAACGATGGAAAAAAGCCACATATCGTTGGGGCACCAGGAAAAGGTGCATAACCCATCTGGCAGAACCAGGAGTGAGTGAAAAGAAGACTTCCTGGAGGAGGTGTTGCTTGCACTGAGTTCTAAGCAATGAGCAGGATTTTGCCACATGAAGAGTAGGGGAAAAGCATTCTAGGCTTGATCAAAATATAGAACTAAGGACCAGCACATGTGGAGGAACTGCGAACATTTGGACAGTTGTATGAATTTCAAGTCAGGGCAGAGCAAGGAGGAGGACGCTGATCCTTGTAAGCCAGGCTAAGGAGCTTGGACTTCGTATACCAGGTGAGCTCTCACACACTGGTAATCCAAGGCTACACTCAGTGCCAGGACAACTGTACTTGGCCCATGGAGGATTTCACAGAATTCTGAGTTTGAATGCCTTTAGACAGATATGCTTCAGTTCACCATAATCCCCACTGCTCCCCATTGCCTACCCATGGTCCTGGCACTTTTATTTCCTACCTCCATCTGTAGGCGCTGAAGACATGTTCTCTGCTCTGGATGGTGGAGAGACTCTGAAGAGTTTTTGGAGGCATGATCAGGCCTCTGCTTTACAAAAGTTCCCTTGGATGAGGCAGAAGAGGGATTTTATGGGCACTCTGGAGGCAGAGAAGTCGTTTGCAGGCCATTGTAATAATCCAGGCCAGACATCCCTGGTGGTGCAGTGGTTAGGAACCCGCCTGCCAATTCAGGGGACATGGGTTCGAGCCCTGGTCTGGGAAGATCCCACATGCCGTGGAGCAACTCAGCCTGCGCACCCAGCTACTGAGCCTGTGCTTCAGAGCCTACAAGCCACAACTACTGAGCCCGTGTGCCACAACTAATGAAGCCTGCACACCTAGAGCCTGTGCTCCACAACAAGAGAAGCCACTGTGATGAGAAGTCCGCGCACCACAATGAAGAGTTGTCCCTGCTCACTGCAACTAGAGAAAGCCCGCGCGCAGCAACAAAGACCCAACACAGCCATAAATAAATAAAATAAAAATTGTAAAAAATGAAAAAAATTCTGTAAAACATTAATTAATTAAAAAAATAATAATCCAGGCAAAAGATGTCACGGGCCTGGAAATATGCCAGAGGAGGGCTAGTAAGCACTGAGCGATGGCCCCTCCAGCCGCTCTTGTGCATTTTGGAAGCCACGTGGGAGAGGGTGATGGACCTGGAGCCAGCAATTCTGTGTCCAGCACCACTTTACATGACAGAATGCTGTGAGTCCCTAACCTGCTGGGCGCCTCCTATGCCCCCAGGCTTAACATCCATCATCTCTGGCCAAGATCCCAACAATCCTGTGGAGCTATTCCCCCTCCCCAACCATTCTACAAAGGCTTAGAGAGGTTAGGCAGCTCCCATGAAGGGTCCTTGCTACGTGGTTGGTCAGGAATTCAGAACCAGGGTGAGGTGTCTGCAAAGCCGGGACTTGCTCTGCTCTATTCCCCTCACACGCTGCCCAGTAGGTTTGTCTGGACATTGTCCAGAGCCCAGAGGCTATGACAGCAACATCTTTGGGAGCTGACCCAGCAGAGAATTAATATGGACTTTGGGAGAGAGAAAAAGAACTGAGGGTAAACTATCCAAGAGGCCAAGCTGAAATGTGTGTTCGAATATGTGTATTTGGTTTGGCAAAGCCCTGTTACCTTTCTCTCAGAAAAGAAGAAAAATTCTAAGTGCATTTATATGTTAGAACACAAATGCCAAAGCAAGGGTAAGTATCGTTGTTTGGGATCCACTGGCTACAAGAAGTCTGAAGAGGATCCTTCTGGAAGGGCCCCAGATGTCCTGGCCTGGGAGCTCCTGTACCCAGCTCTGCTCTTTCTTTTCTCCTTCATCAGCTTTGAGGAAGTTTTAGAAAACACTCCCATGGCCCTAAAAGTCCTACCCAGAGACTCAAGCACCCCTTCGAAGTCAGTTATTCTCGAAGTATGGTCCTCAGACCAGCAGCAGCTCCACCACCTGGGAACTCATTAGACATGCAAATTCTCAGACCCCACACAAGCATACTGAATCAGAAACCAGGGTGGGTACAGGGCCAGCACTCTGTTTAACCAAGTCCACTAGGGGGATTCTGATGTGAGCCCAAGTTTGAGAACCCCTGCAATAAGTGATAATGTGACAGTGTGAATGTTTTATTGATGCTTTAATGAATCTCATGTATTTTTCCTGCGATGTCCTGGGCTTCTTCCAAATGAATAAAGACTTTCTGCAACATCACTTTGGGTCCAGCAGAATCCCAATGTGGCCAAAGAGTGGGCATGGGCAGGTAGACCAATGGTCAGTTCAAATTCAAATTCAAATTCCATGCTGGCTTGTTTTGTTTTGCTTTGATGTTGCTTGATCTGAACTCAGCTTCAGGGGCACCTCCTCAAGGAAGCCTTCCCAGATTTCCCAGGTTAGGTTAGAGTCTCTTGTCATATTTTCCCAGAAGTCCCCAAGTTCCAGCTCATCTTCCTGGTGCTCATCCATCAGTCTGTGTCACAATCATCTGTTTAATAAATAGTCCTTTTCTTCCACTTCAAGTGCAGTGAGGGCAGAGCCTGTGGGTTTCCTGTTCATCCTCCCATTCCTGTGGTAGAGCAGAGAGACACACAGTAAATATGTGTTTAATTAATGGAACACCGAACTCACATATATGCCTTAGTGGTTCCTTCAGGCTGGATTGTTTCTCCCCAGCTTCACCTGCGGCTTTCTCTATCTTCTCATTCCAACCTTACCTACCCAGTCACCATCATCAGACCACCCAACCCAGCCCAACCCAGCTAGTCTCTACCATCCCTCTGCTTTGTCTTCAACAGAGCACTTAATCACTATTTGACAGTCTATTTAATTATTTTATGTTCTGACCCCCGAGTACCCACCCCCTGCTAATACAAGTTCCAAAGTCAGGGGTTGGTTTATCTAGCTCAACTGTGTACCCCCTGCACATCAGATTCCGTCAGTAAGTGATTTTCAAATGATGCATGACTTTTTACTGACTCATTTACTCACTCAGACATCTTCTATGTATGATCATTTATATATGGAGAAAGCTAAACCCAAGAGGAGAGCCAGTTGCCCAGGTCACACAGCTAGTGGGGAGCAGAACTGAGCTAGAATCTGACTTCTGGCTTTCAAGCCCATCCTTTTTCTACCACATCACTTACCTCTTTGCTTGACTAAAAAGTTTGGTATTTTTCCTGGAAGTTGTGTGGAGCCATTGAATTCTTGAACTTCAAGGAAGTAGCAGAATGGGTGCTGTTTTACTATATAAGGTAGGTCTCTCTCTCCTCCTCTTGCCAAATTGACTAGTCTTATTTCAAATGCATCTGCTTTTCCATCTATGGGTCATGAAGTCACTGCCACACACCATAAATCCATCATTGACATTTTCTTGTAGCTGTGTTAATTGACAGCTCTGAATCACCAGTGCTGTGAAGATGCCAGAAGGGCTGGTGCCGTCAAACCGTATCCGCTGGAGATGGCCTTCGATTGCCGAAGTCTGCATTAATGTACCTGTGCTGCGGCAGAGGTCCCTCCACCCTGCCTGGCGGCTGCAGAGACAAATCCAGAGGAGATGAAGGGGTGTCACTCCAGGAGGCAGCTGATTTATGTCAGAGGATTGAACCTGTCCCTGTATCAAGTCCAAGCTTTGCTCAATCAAGCCAGAACCCCGTTAACTTTAAAGAAAGCCTCTGTGCTGGAACTTTGGACCAAGAGGGAGGAGAAGTGGGGATACATGTATACATATAGCTGATTCACTTTGTTATACAGCAGGAACTAACACACCATTGTAAAGCAATTATACTCCAATAAAGATGTTAAAGAAAAAAAAGAGTACCCACGTTCATTGAAGTATCTTTGATAATGGCAAAAACAAGTAGGGAATTGTAGTATCCACTCTGGTACTTTCCACAGAAATATTATGCACCTACTAGAATCTGAGTTAAAAATAGGTAGACATAACTGGATTCTTATGATAAATTGGTTAGAAAATTAGGTTACAAAATGTAAAGTGCCGGATGAGCGTATTTTTGTTTTAATAAAAACTAGATGGATTGACGGATGAATAAATAGAAGGACCATAGGTAGCTATGGAGGAAAGTAGGTATATAGTTAGATGGACAGACAGATGGATAAGAGAGACATAAAAGAAAGACTGGAAAGACCTACACCAGTATATTAACAGTGGTTATATATGGATGGGGGGATTAAGAGTAATTTTTAAAATCGCTAACCTTTGGTTCCTGATTATTAAAGGATACATTTACATTGCTTTTGTAAACACATAGTTATCAATACCAACAATTCTAGTGTTCAGAGTCAAGAGTTTATCTTTGACTTATGTTTCCTCTTTATTCTGAGTGGATGTTCGTATCTTCCATCCATCCATCCATTGAGGAGGCAGAATCTATGTGGACTTCAGGATAGCGCTTAAACAATATCCCATATTATCTTCAGATCCATTTCATGTCTCTTCATGACTCTGAGTTGTGTTTGGTTTTTATTCCTTCTGTAGACCTGGGAGCCCCTGTCTACACTCTGCCTTGCCACCCCTTGTTTTCCTGGTCAGTTCTCTCTCATGCTCCATGGCCTTCTTCAGATCTCACCACTGCCCCTTCCCTTCGTTGGTGCTTCCATCCCCTCCATCTACCACCTGGGTTCTCCCATTACACCTTACTCCCATTGTATCTTACTCTGTTTGGAACTTTCCAATCTGTATGGTTATTATCCATGTGCTTGCTGTCAGACTCTGTGCTCATTGATGCTCCATCTCACTTCCACCTTCAGGACCTCATTGCCTAGTAAAAGCTCTTCTGCTTCTCCTGCAAGTATGTTCCCATCAGCCTAAAAGGAAACTTGGCTAACAACCTTGATGCCATTCACTTAATCAACAGGCATTTACTAAACATCTACTATATGTCAATTACAGAGATTAACAAAGTACTCTCCCTCCAGAGGCTCACAGCCAGGTAGGGAAGGCAGACATGGGCACATGAAAAAGACCAAAAGCTTCTGCCAGAGGATGTCAATGTCCTATTACAGCCTAGACAGTGAATCTTCTTGGAGTTCAAGAGACTCCTGCCGGCCGTGTGGACAGGGAAAGACTCCCCAGGGGAGTTAGGGTTAGAGTAGCGACTTCAGAGAAGAGAAAGATTCAGACAAACAAAGAGGATGGGGAGGGCATTTCGGGTGGAGGAAATAGTATGGCAAAGATGCAGAGGCGGTGGGCTCCCGGTTAGTTCATGGGGCGTACAGACTATGGGAATGGGAAGGCATCAGACTTAATGGGGGCCGCATCTAGCTGATATCACACAGAAGCTGTGTGGTTTTTCTGAGCCTCAATTCCCTCACCTGTAAGCTGAATTTTATTTTACCTGCTTTATCTGCCTCACAGGGAAGTTGGGAGAATTGAATAAAACCATTACATGGTGTGTGGAAGCCCTTGGTAAATTGTAAAGCAGTACGCTCATGGAAGTCAAAGAATAATGAAACTCAACAGTACAGCTAGAAAAAGGGAAATGCTGAAGTATGTTGGAAATATTTAAGGCAGAATTTGGGGATAGACCTTCAAGATTCTGAATTTGTTTTTGTTTTGGGATCTCATGATCCCCCAGTATCACTTCTGTGAATCCTTCCTCACTGATCTAGCCCCTCTGCCCCAGTCTGGATTAGGTGCCTACCCCCGTGTTCCTAATCCCACTTACTGGTAAAACAGCCTGTTAATTTCTGTTACTGCATCTGTCTCCCCAGTAAGGCTGGGAGTTCACTGATGACAGATACCATTCCTTATTATAGGGCACCTAGTGGGCAACCAGTAGACGTGTGCTAGTGATGACTCTCCTAATGGCTACGATGCATGGAGCCCTTATCAGGTGGCAATCATTTTGCTAAGCACGTATCAAGGATTTTCTCATCCCCACAACAACCCTGTGAAGCAGGTCTTATTCCCATTTTACAGATAGAAACAGTGAGTATTGGGAAGCAAAATAACTCAGTTTCATTTGCCCAATCCATAAGCATTGGGAGTCAGCATTTAAGCTGAGGCAGATAAGCTTCAGAGTGCTACACCTTTCCTGGGAATTCATTCACTCACTCATTTCACCAATAATGACCATGTGTCTACCATGTGCCAGGAAACAGTCCAGGTAGGAATATGTCTGGAAGAAGTAATAAACAGGATCTCAGATCATCACAGAGTAGGTGAAAAATGTGAAACAGATGTGAGACCAAAGTACAGAGCATCCCAGAGGCGTGGACAACCTGGCAGTGGGGAGGGCTGGAGGAGGCCTCCCCTAGAGGAGAAAGGGAGACAAGGGCATTCTGTCCAGGCAGAGGAAAGGTCGAGTGCAAGGACACGAAGGTGGGAAGCAGTAGGTCTGGTATGGCTGTTGCGGTATTTCTTCTTGACTAGACAGTGTGCTTCTTGGGGGTAGAAGCCATGTCTTGAACACCTCCATTTTCATAACCATGCACAGTGCCTGGAACGAGGCGCCCCAAAGCAGTGAAAGTTTGGTGAATGAATGATATTGGTTTGTACATTTTTAAAAGAAGAGCAAACTTCAAATTTCGGGAGGACATGGGAAGGCTGAAGGGGAAGATGACCCCAACTTGCAAGGGGCAGCCAAGGATGACCAGAAATTAGAGAATTCATATGTTTACCAAGATACCTCTTTGCTTGGCTCAAAATATCCCCAGGCTCCCACCTCAAACCTACTCTCCTGCTAACAAAAATCACAAACAAGCCCTGGCTAGGGTACTGTGGCTTTCGCAAGTTGCTAGGATATCCATATATTTACCCACAACCACAGACCTACGGTGCAAGAACAGCCCACTGGTCCTCACACGAGGCAAGATCATGAGGATTCAATCTACACGAGATCCTGAGGGGACTTTGAAATCAGCCAGGGAGTTGATAATTGCTCGGAGATACCACAGCTGAAGTTTTTCTCCAGGTTTTTCTGTAATAAGCTTTCTTGTTGTTAAGTTGATTTTCTCTGGCTTCCTCTGGGGTTTCAAATTCAGTTGTGATTTGCACCTGCTTTTTTTGAACCTTCCAGAACTTATGAGGAGGAGAAAGGAATCATATTGTTCCACTCCACAGGCCCTGGGCTTCCAACATGTGGCAGCTTAGGTCTAGAGGCTCTCGGGGGAAACAAGACATTTGGGTTTGGGGCCCTTGAGGTAAATGTGCAGGAAATGTGTCCTAGAGCAGGTTGAAATCCTGGTCTGAGTGCCAAACACTAGAAGACCACTGCTTCTGCAATGATTTCACGGCGGGGGTGGGAAGGACAGTCTTTGTCAAACTGAGGGACACAGGGCTACTCAAGACCTATACCAGGACCAAGCGCTTAGCTTTCACCTGCCTCAAAGGCAAACCAATTTGATCGCAGCCAGGGAAAGCAAAATGAACTCACTCCCTGATTTTAAAAACTCTTCCAAATTATTACATTCTCTAAACAAACAAAACAAAACAAGATTCTGCTATTTCAACTCTGTCCTTTTCTAAAAGAGCTGCAACCTTCTCTTGGCATCACTGTCACCCAGTATTTTTTGAGATCCTTTTCATGTAGACCCCTGAGCTACAAAGGCCAACGCTGGATCCTGCCTATCATAGCTGGATGCTAATTCACAAACATGCCCCATGCCACATTCCCATAGAGACTGGGGTAAAGGATCTCTTTGGCTGAAGTTATTACTTCAACGGGCAAGTGATCTTTTATCTAATTATTAGCAGCAAGGACAGCTTAATAACTACACTTCTAAAACTGTTTTGGGCTGATGACTACAAAAATGTAATTGTCTCATAGCCCATAGCCCTTACAATGGCTCCGTTTTTTATGGTAATTTTAGTGAAATAATTTGCAACTAATTCAACCTAAAAAATCTCAGTGACAAGTTATATTGCTCAAAACTGCATGTTCTGTAGTATATTATTAAAATCTTTTCTGCAGTTCTAGTGAACAACTGGCAACCCCTGCTTTAAAAATTCTTCAGTTTAAATCATACTGACTGTATTCAAGGGCATATATTAGCTTTTCCCAGAGCTTCCTTTGCCAAAACACAGTTCCATGAGAAGAACATTTGTGTGGGGAGTTCTGTAGTCTAAATCTGTGATTGATTCTGACCATGAAGCTGCACAGAATCAAATGGTTATTAGAAATAATGGGGGTCCTTACGGTCTGCAGATATGTATTCCTGGACCACCCCAATTTTGACATTTATAATAATTTTATTTTTTGAACCTTCCTGATTTTTGTTTCATACTCAGATTTTAACATGAAGAACACTTCTTATAAAGAAATACACAAATGTATGACATTTTAAAAAATCACCACTGGCTCTTCCATGCTCTTTCCCCCATCAGAGCCTGAAATGAGCCATTTTATGTTTCACTGATTGTTGAATTTAAGACATAATAACTGACTTCAAAATGGTCATGGAGAAAGGGCAGGAGGAAGTCATTTTCTGTGTTTCTGCTTTTGCATGGGGAAATTGGAGAAATAGAATATGCTCATAGAAATTCGGGCCTGCTGTAGACACGCTTTGTCCATTCATGTGCTACACAAATGTCTATTAATTGTACAAGTATAAATAATGTGACAGGTCCACAGGGCAAATCAAAAATTCTTCACAATCGGTCTTCTATCTACTTCCCAGCTATTACTTCCTTACAGGAATGCTCTGTGCCAGCCCAGCTGGTGTCTTCCAGTGGTGGACATGTCTTCTGCATCACCACCTCTGCCTTTTGTAGGAAGCCTTCTCCTCAGCCATCCACGTAGGACTCTCTGCCTCCTTTATATGTATTCACATATTCAATCACTTATTCATTCATTCTATTATATATATACATATATATATATATATATGTAATATACAAATCCACCTCCACACCCACCATCCACAAACATATCGAATATCTACATCCACATTCACACCCGCATCCATATCTGCATCTATTCTATATTTATATCATCACTGGTTTTCAGGTCTCATCACTTGCCTCATTTTGATTTGTTTATTTTTAAAGTGGATACCTCTCCTCTCCTATTAGACCGTGAGCTCCTTAGAGACAGCAATATTGTTTACTGAACTTTGCATCTTACCTCCACACCCACCATCCACAAGCATATCGAATATCTACATCCACATTCACACCCGCATCCATATCTGCATCTATTCTATATTTATATCATCACTGGTTTTCAGGTCTCATCACTTGCCTCATTTTGATTTGTTTATTTTTAAAGTGGATACCTCTCCTCTCCTATTAGACCGTGAGCTCCTTAGAGACAGCAATATTGTTTACTGAACTTTGCATCTTACGTCCACACCCACCATCCACAAGCATATCGAATATCTACATCCACATTCACACCCGCATCCATATCTGCATCTATTCTATATTTATATCATCACTGGTTTTCAGGTCTCATCACTTGCCTCATTTTGATTTGTTTATTTTTAAAGTGGATACCTCTCCTCTCCTATTAGACCGTGAGCTCCTTAGAGACAGCAATATTGTTTACTGAACTTTGCATCTTACCTCCACACCCACCATCCACAAGCATATCGAATATCTACATCCACATTCACACCCGCATCCATATCTGCATCTATTCTATATTTATATCATCACTGGTTTTCAGGTCTCATCACTTGCCTCATTTTGATTTGTTTATTTTTAAAGTGGATACCTCTCCTCTCCTATTAGACCGTGAGCTCCTTAGAGACAGCAATATTGTTTACTGAACTTTGCATCTTACATTGATGCACAGTAGGTCCTCAAGGTATAGATGTTGTTGAGGGAAAGAGAGCGCTCATCAAACACACCCCCAGTGTCATTGTTCTGGACAGTTCAGTCACACCATCTCATTTAATCCTCATTACCTTCTGACCTTGTCTCCTTCACTGTGCTCCAGCCACACTGGTCTATTTTTAATGTCTTAAATATACAAGCGTGTTCAACCTCTGACTTTTGCACTGGTTGTCCATTTGCCTGGAATACTTACCCCCTATCCAGATCCTTTCATGGTTGGCTTTTTCTCTCCATTCTTATTTAAGCTCCAAAGTCACCTACTCTGAGAGTCTCACCCTGACCACCTTAGTCAAGGAATCCAACCCGATCCCCCTACAGGGTTATTCTATATTCCAGTATCCTCTTTCATTCTCCCCATAACACTTATCAACACCTGAAATTAGCTTATGGATTAATTTACTTATTATCTGTCTCCCCCCACTCCCTGCCCCTTCCCCAACTAAAATGTAAGCCCCATGAGGGCAAGGGTTATCCTGTCCTGTTTGTGGCTATATTTACAGCCTAGAGTAGTGTCTGACACATAGTAGGTGCTCAATTATCGTCCAGTGAGAAAATAACCTTGAATGGATACCAGTTTGGGAGATGTGGAAACTGAGGCGATGGATGTGGAGTGACATGCCTCCTGTCAGCAACTTGTAATTGACAAATCTGAGATCCAAAGCCCTTCTCAAAACCCAGGCCTCTCATGCTACAGGAAACTGCTGCTCCATGGACACAGGTGGATACATTAATGGAAACGCGATGCTTCATCTGCTTTGATCAGATCTTCTGATGTTTCTCTTGTGTCCTTGTCTATTTTGAAATTATAGACAAGTAGGCAAGTGGGTTTCTAATTTCAGAAAGTTTTATTCAGCCGTGTAATAACAATAATAGTTTCTGTGTTTGCTAATATGCTAAGGTCTTTGAATATGCTAATCTCATCTAATTACCATAACAACCCTATAAGGAGGGGAATTTTTTCTCCATTTTTATGCATGAGGAAAATACAGCTCAGGAACATGAAATATCTTACCTAAAGTTAGTGGTATCGAGACTAGAATCAGAAGATACTAACAGGGTAATGTGAGAAGTGATGGATAAAAGGCTAAGGGAACCAAGATTCGTCTCCTTGCTGCCAAAGCCTATATTTATAACTCTCCTGCTAGACTCAGGACTCTCTAAAAGGCAAGCTCTGAGCTGGGTACCAAGGATATAAAGACTCATTCTCTGACCACAACAAGCTCTCAGTCTGAAAAAGAAAGACCTGGTTTGAACAAGAAAGGAACCACCATATGGGATGGGGGAGGGCTGTGCTGGGGCTGGGGCTGCACACGTGAATGGGGGTAAGTATAGACACAACTGAACTTCAAGTTCTTTAGTGTCACATCAGGGCTATAGCAGAAGTCCACTTGCAAATTCCACTTCAGTGGTGCTGCCGACAGGAGAGAGCCTGCTCAAGGATGGGGCTGGAGAAGCATACGGATGAAGGGACCACACAGCCCTGGAGCGTGGTCAGAGTTGGCTCAGGGCAGCAGGGTGACTACAGTGGTCCCTAGATCCACTGACCTACTTCCCCTCTTGGCCTCACACCAGTCACTCTGACTCATGGCCCCTTGGCGGCTGGAAACCCACAGCAACCCAGTATTGTCCCTGGGCCACTTGGTTTTGGTTTCATTTTCTGGCACGGAGTATGGTCATCATGTTCGTTAAGATTACAAATTTCCTTGATACCTCCAAAGCTTCTTGAAGAATGAAAAAGAAGTGGTCTTGTGACAATGTGGTCACCTCATTGAACGTTCCACAGCTGACCAGGGGGACAAGGGCTTCCTTAACAGGATGAGGTCTTATTGGCCTCTTAAGCCAGCAGGCCCAATACCTGAAAGAAAGTTGTCTTGGTCAGCGTTCCAGCAAGAATGGAAGGCATGCTCAAATGGGGTCATTTGGGGGACATTTAATGAAAGGACCATTACTTAGGGGCAAAGGAAACCAACAGGAGATGGTATGAAGGAAAACTTGGGGCCTGCAAAGGTGGGAAAGCCATTACCATCACCGGGTCTTAAAGGACAAGAAGAGGGAGAAGTTCCTGGAACCAGAAGTGGGTAGTTGTAGGGAGAGGGCCTCCAGAGAAGAGGCCACCTTTGATAACGGAAATCAGCTGAGACCCAGAAACCCTGAAAGGAAGGAACCAAGGAGAACAAATGCCCCAATCTACTCTCCGGACCTCCTGCTGATGCCTCCCATAGGCTGGAGTCAACTGGAAGCTAGAAGGCCAGGGGGACTTCCCCGGTGGTGCAGTGGTTAAGAATCCGCCAGCCAATGCAGGGGACACGGGATCCAGCCCTGGTCCGGGAAGATCCCACATGCCACGGAGCAACTAAGCCCATGCGCCACAACTACTGAGCCTGTGCTCTAGAGCCTCTGAGCCACAACTACTGAAGCCCCCGTGCCTACAGCCCGTGCTCCACAGCAAGAGAAGCCACCAAAATGAGAAGCCCGTGCACCACAACGAAGAGTAGCCCCTGCTCACCGTAACTAGAGAAAGCCCGCGTGCCGCAACCAAGACCCAACACAGCCAATAAATAAATAAATTAGAGGGCCAGGGAGCTCACTGACATGGTCCATGTAGGTCAGCCTCTTGGGGTGCAGAACAGTGAGAGGGACCTAGAGGACATGGACACTTACCAGCACAATGGTTATGGCTGGTTGAGAATAACTATACCACGAGTGATGATTTTGGCAGATGGCTGCCATCGACCACATGATGTATACCTAGCGCTTTGAAAGCTCTCTCATGGACTAACTCATTTGATCTTCACAGAAAGCCCATGAGGTAAGCACTATCCTGATCCCATTTTACAGACTGAGAAACTAGAGAATACAGAGCTACTGACTTGTAAATAGAGGAGTGTGGACTTGAACCCAGATGACAGTGATTACAGATCCAGTGTTCTTCCTCTACCAGACCAGCCCATCTTACACAAAAGGAACATAGATGAGTTAGGTAGTAAAGCATTGCTAAAAGGGAGGGAGTGACTGAAATATAAGCTGCAAGACAAGAATGAGATGTTTCCATAAGCTTTATTTGACTTAAGTGAGACTGAATATACACATTCCATTTAAGAGATATCAAAATAGAAACCAAGAGGGGCTTCCCTGGTGGCGCAGTGGTGGAGAGTCTGCCTGCAGATACAGGGGACATGGGTTCGTGCCCCGTGGAGCGGCTGTTCCCGTGAGCCATGGCCGCTGAGCATGCGCGTCCGGAGCCTGTGCTCCACAATGGGAGAGGCCACAACAGTGAGAGGCCCGTGTACCACCCCCCCCCAAAAAAAAATAGAAACCAAGAGAAAAGGGAGAGAGAGAGAGAGAGAAACTCCCCCCAGAATAAAAGAGAGAGAGAGAGAGAATGCCAATTGCATATAGGATACAGGCCAAATGTCTAATTATAGCTGATAAGGCCCCTTATGGTCTGTACCTTGCCCTGACTCATCTTTCCCCGTTCCCTGTGGGGCACTGTGTCCCAGCCAAACTAAATTTTATTTAGTCCTCTAAATAACCCTCAGGTCTTTGTCCATGTTGTCGCTTCTGCCTGAAACTCTTTCCCATGCTTTGTATTCACCCATCTTAAACCCTATTTATCTATCAGGCCCTAGCTTTGTCTTTTCTTTCATCTTTCTTCCTTCTCTCCCTCTCTCTTTCCTCTCTCCAACACATATTTATTGGACACAGTACATGCAGGTACAGTGGTAGGTGTTGCTGACATTGGTCAGCGTTGGTCCCTCCCTCATGGAGTTTCTACGAGAAAACCTTCCCTTCGTTCTCAAGTCTGGGTTGGGGGGCTCTCCTGGGTGTTTTCTCAGCAGGCTGAGCTGATCCTGTTATAGTCTTTTTATTCTGCATTCTAGAACCTTTGTTCTGTCTCCTCTACTAGACCATGGGCTCCATGGTGGTAGGACTCTGCCTGTGCGGGTATTAGTTTCCTATTGTTGCCGTAACAAATTACCACACGCTCAGTGGCTTAAAGCACCCAAATTAATGATCATATGAGTTCTAGAGTCAAAAGTCCAATGCACACCTCACTGGGCTAAAATCAAGTTGTGTCGAGTCTGTGTTCCTTTCCAGAGGCTCTAGGGCAGAACCTGTGTCCTTGCCTTTTCCAACTGGAGGCTACCTGCATCCCTTGGCTGATGGTCCCTTCCTCCATCTTCAAAGCCATCAGTGGCTGGTGGAGTCTTTCTCACATTGTGTCACTCTGACACTGACTCTTTTGCCTCCTCTTCTATCTTTTAAAGACCCTTGTGATTGTATTGGGCCTACCTGGATAGTCCCGTCTAATGTTCCTATCTTAAAGTCAGCTGATTAGCAACCTTAATTCCATCTGTAATCTCAGTTTCCTTTGCCATGTAACATAACATACTCACAGGTTCTAGGGATGAGGTCATGGGCATCTTTGAGAAGCCATTATTCTGCCAGCCACACTGTGTATCCCCAAATGCTAGTCCAAGGGCAAAAGTAGAATATCTCGGTATGCAGGTAGGTTTGTTTGTGTGTAGAACATATAGACTCTCTCTAGTGTCTAAGGCTTGTGTCTGTGTGTGTGACATGTGTATGTATGCTGGGTGTTCTCATGGGTGGATGTGTTTGTGTGTGGTTCAGGGGGCATACACTGCCTGACCTCATTAGCTGTGGTCAGTATGTATGTGTTGGAAGGTAGGAGGACCACCCAAAGGGGGAAATATAAAGATGAACCAGGCAACCAAGTACTATTTTCCTGACAATTCAAGTTGTGAAACATTTAGTTTATCCTCCATACGTATACTTGTGTTTAGAGACCTGCATTTCTGTGCTCTATGCTCACATGTGCTGGTTACCACATTCACAGTGAAGGTAGCATCATACCTGAGCCAAGCAGCCCCTCTAGAAAGGCCTGGATGAGTCAGCATACAGCTCAGAGGCACATTCAGTGCTGCCAGCAATGAGCGGATCAATCAAATTATTGTTTCCCATCTTTCCTGCGAGAGTAACAGCTTCTGATAAGGAAGCCTGATAAAATCGCCAGCCCATCCCTTACCGCAAATCCGAGAACAGCAGATCCTGGCAGAGCCCTTAGGGATCTGGCCCATACCCTTCACTTTATAGATCAGACAGGGCCAATGAGTGGGCAGCTTGTGCAGGTTCATACAGCCATCCCGAGACAGGACAAGAATGGGGACCGCTACTGCAATTAAGATCTTTATGAGGTGACTGTCAGGTCCTTGAGGATAGGGACTCTGCATTAAGTGCTCCTATAGCATCAGGATTCCTTAGAACTTTCGGCTCTCCAGGTCTTCATGTTCCTAAGAGATAAAACCCAGGGAATGTGTTTTTAGACACAGCCTCTTTATTCTCAAGAGATGCTTCTACTCAGAATCTGTCTGATTTTTCACATAGGAATCTGGGCTGGAAATCTAAAACTCTCAAGGGATGTTTTTCTGCCCTTTCCCTTAAAGCTTAGACTGAAGCCAGACCCAAGCTATAGCTTCCCTGCTCAGAGTTTCCAGGCCCTATTCTGACCCTGCTCAGCCTTCCCAAGCAAACGTATCTTCTCCACGTATTCAATCAACAATATTTGGGTGTCCCCACTGAGTGTAGTCTCTATGCTAGATGTCAGGTACATTGCAGTGAACAGACAGATGTGGGTTCCTGACCTCAAGGAGCCTGCGATCAAAGAACTTCCAGGTTAAAAGTAACTGCAGTCAGTTCCAAAGTCGTTTCATTTCGAAAAAAAGAGAAGAGAGAAAAAGAGAAACACCTCCAACCAGAGTGGGAGTGGGCAGGAAGAAAAGACATCATGAGAGCAAAAATAAAAGACAGTCAGAGGCACACCAAGACCCAGAGGGAGGAAGAGAGGAAGATAAAATATCTAGAAATACAAATATCTAGAAACACAGAAGTAGAGACAGGGCCAAGGAGTCTCCCTACCACAAAGACCTCTTCTCCATTTGCAGAGGACCCCAGGAAAGGGTCTTGTCTCCATGATACACAATCCCTGTGCATCTCCCTGCCATGCTCAAGAAGAAGGAGGCTGAGATGCAAGGAGACCCTCCCTGGAAACTCTGCTGTACTCCAAGGAGCCTTGGGGGGAGGGTTCAAGAGTGTATGATCCAACCTTACCATAGGGCTGCTCTGAGCTCCCCTCCTCCATGGAGCCTTTCCCAGAACAGAAACTACTGTCCTTCCAGTGGAGAAGGAAAGCAAACCATTTGCTCCACATGGAGCCTCAACTTACGCTATCTTGTCCTGTTATCGGTGGTAACATATGCTGTGTTGTGACGTAGGCAAAATACAGCAAGCACTCTATAAGTGAATGGCCTTTCCCTCTAAGGCTGAGAACAGAAACCACTCATTTGTTCTCATTTATTCAACCAATATTTTTTGAGCACCTATAGTAGACACTGTACTGGGTGCATGTTTGCATCCCTAGGCTTGACCACAGTGCAGGTGCCTACAATCCTGTAGTGTGAATAAGCAAGGATGCAGGTCCCTCCTTTATAGAAAAGAGAACTGAGGCGCTTTGAAAGTAAGGGCCCCAGATGATTGCAAGACTCAGACGTTCCTGGAACTAACCTTCAGCTCTCTCACTTCCCGAGCCCCAGCCCAGCTCTACCCATCCTGTATGTGCAGCCTGACTTTTAGCTCAAGAGACTTCCTGGTCCTCAGGCTGAGGCTGGGATTAGGCAGGTCCCAGAAGGGAACCTCCCACACAGAGTCAAGAGATGCTGTCTTCTAAGACAGGATGCTATTTAACTCATCTTTGTATCCTCATCACCTAACTCCAATCCCTGGCACATAGTAGGTTCTCTGAAAAGTGAATTGAATTAAACTCTGTAGTTTTGACCTCTCAGATCCTAGAATCTTTCCTGCCTCATTCAAGTCTTAGCAGAGGAGACACTGCCCTCAGCCTCATAGCCTCTTTGCTGCCCTATTCCTGGATAAAACATGTACCACCAGTCAAAAGCAGTATCATCCTTGAGGCATGCTGGGATTTCCTCATGTGTGAAAGAAGCCAAGTCAGGGCAATATCAGAGCTGGGGGAGAAGGACCTTGAGCCAGGGTGGCCCCAGTTCAATTCCTCCTGTTGTTAGGGGTGTGGCAAATTCAGGCTTGAAAGGTGGGGCGGGAGGGACCAAGATGGTAATGGCATATAGCAGGAAGAGGTTCTAGACTGAGCATGGTACCTGAAGTTAGATGGGATCCAAGATGATTTCCCCCCTATTCTGAAGGGAGAACCCTGAAGGGGATACCGTTTGAAGCCTATGGCAGCAGCCTCTGCCCTGTTCAATTCAGAGTCTTGGTCTCCCCCAGACCTGGATCAAAGCTTTGTCCAGGGTCTTCCAAGCAATGCTGGAAGCCATGTTTTCACCTTCATCACCACAAGTACATCCCGGGGCAGGGGGTCTGTTCTGAAATGGACTTAATAACAACTCCATGGTCATCTCAGGCTGCCATGCAGAATACCATAGACTTAAACAACAGGAATTTATTTCTCACAGTTCTGATGGCTCGAAGTCTAATATCAAGGTTCCCCAGTGAGGGCTTTCTTCCTGGTTTGCAGACAGCCAGCCACCCTCTCACTGGGCCCTCACATGGTGAGAAAAATGAGAGCAAGCAAGCTCTCTGGTGTCTCTACCTATAAGCACACTAATCCCATCAGGAGGGTCCCATCCTCGTGACCTCATCTAACTTAATTACCTCCCAGTGGCTCTGTCTCCAAATACTATCACATTGGAGGTTAGGGCTTTAGCATATAAATTTGGGTCATGGGGATGGGGGGTACAATTCAGTCCATAAAATCTTTCCACACCCATCCCTGGTCCCTCCCATAGGCCAGACTCTGTCTTAAATAGAAGGGATATAAAGGTAGGAAGGACTTACATCCTGCCCTCCAGGGACTCATAGTCCTTGTAAGGGCAGGGGATGGGGGATGGGGAGGATAGGTGAGAATAGGCTAAGGCAAAAATACAGTGTAAAGCTGCGTACAGACTGCTTTGGAAACACTTGAGAAGGAGCAACAGACATTCTTCGGGGTATCTGGAAAGATTTCACGGAGGAGCTAATGTATGAATCGGGCCTTCAAGGATTAATGGACTTTTGCCAGTTAGACAAGAGGCAGAAGAGTACTCCAAGTCAGAGAGCAGCATGAAGTATGGAAGAGCATGGTGTGTACTGGGGGGACAAGCCAGCCATGTGGATGGGTGGGTGGATGTGGGCATTGAACAGCAGAACAAGCCTGGAGAGAGGGCTGGAACCAGCCACGCTTCAGGGCCTGGACTAGCCTGTGTGGACAGTGGGGTGAGAGGGACATAGGTGATGTCTATGATCTGATCCTGTGGTCAGAACACTCTCATAGCTTGGGAGGCAATTCTTTTAATGAGGGCAAGGAAGTGAGATTTGTGGGTTAGACTGTCTTAGTCCATTCAGGTTGCTAAAAGAAAATATCACAGACTGGGTAGCTTAAAAACAAGAGAAATTTATTTCTCGTGCTTCTAGAGTCTGGAAGTCCAAGATCACGGTGCCAACATGGTCAGGTTCTGGTGAAGGCCCTCTTCTGGGTTTCAGACTATAGACTTCTCGTTGTGTCCTTACATGGAGAAAGGGACAAGGAAGCTCTCTGGAGCCTCTTTTGTGAAGGCACTAATCCCATTCATGAGGGTTCCATCCTCATGACCTAATCACCCACCCCCACAAAGGCCCTATCTCCTAACACCATCATACCGGGCATTAGGATTTCAATATATGATTTGGGGAATGGTGTGGGGGACACAAACATTCAGATCATGGCAGAGATCAACAAGGAGACTATAGTAGTGGTCTAGGTGAGAGGCAATGAAAGTCTGAATAAGGCAATGGCTGTGAGAAAAGATGAAGGCAAGCCAATTCAAGAGCCACTGGGCAGCTAGAGTGGACAGGACTAAGGCCAGATCAGATAGGAGAGAGAGAGTTCAGATGCCTCGAGGCTTCCTACAAGGGACCTTAGCTTATGATGGTGCCCCTCACTGAGGTGGGAGATGTGAGGAGAGTGTAGACTGAAGGTAAGGACACAAAATCCATTTTAGACAGCCGTAGCCACAGCAATCAGAGAAGAAAAAGAAATAAAAGGAATCCAAATTAGAAAAGAAGTAAAACTATCACTGTTTGCAGATAACATGATACTATACATAGAAAATCCTAAAGATACTACCAGAAAAGTACTAGAACTCATCAATGAATTTGGTAAAGTTGCAGGATACAAAATCTTGTTTTTTATAAATTTATTTTATTTTATTTATTTATTTTTGGCTGCGTTGGGTCTTCATTGCTGAATGCAGGCTTTCTCTAGTTGCGGCAAGTGGGGCTACTCTTTGTTAAAGTGCACGGGCTTCTCATTGCGGTGGCTTCTCTTGTTGCGGATCATGGGCTCTAGGTGTGTGGGCTTCAGTAGTAGTGGCACGCGGGCTCAGTAGTTGTGGCTCATGGACTCTAGAGTGCAGTCTCAGTAGCTGTGGCACATGGGCTTAGTTGCTCCACAGCCTGTGGGATCTTCCCGGACCAGGGATTGAACCTGTGTCCCCTGCATTGGCAGGTAGATTCTTAACCACTGTGCCACCAAGGAAGCCCCAGGATACAAAATTAGTACACAGAAATCTCATGCATTCCTATACACTAACAATGAAAGATCAGAAAGAGAAATTAAGGAAACAATCAATTTACCACTTCATCAAAAAGAATAAAATACCTAGGAATAAACCTACCTAAGGAGGCAAAAGACCTGTACTCAGAAAACTATAAGACACTGATGAAAGAAATCAAAGATGACACAAACAGGTGGAGAGATATACCATGTTCTTGGATTGGAAGAATCAATACTGTGAAAATGACTATACTACCCAAAGCAATCTACAGATTCAGTGCAATCCCTATCAAATTACCAATGGCAGTTTTCACAAAATTACAACAAAAAATTTTACAGTTTGTATGGAAACACAAAAGACCCCGAATAGCCAAAGCAATCTTGAGAAAGAAAAACGGAGCTGGAGGAATCAGGCTCCCTGACTTCAGACTATACTAGAAAACTATAGACATCAAAACAGTATGGTACTGGCACAAAAACAGAAATATAGAATAATGGAACAGGATAGAAAGTCCAGAGATAAACCCAAGCACCTATGGTCACCTAATCCATGCAAAGGAGGCAAGGGTATAAATGGAGAAAATTCTCTTCAATAAGTGGTGCTCGGAAAACTGGACAGCTGCATGTAAAAGAGGTTCCTATCAGATACTAGGAGAGATGATAGGGACAGGCCTGGAACCTCAAACAATGGCCCACTGGACGTGTGGATCTGAAATTCTAGAGATATAGGTGGTAATGCTATTGGGGGATAGATGTAGGGAGAGGTTGTACTGAAACAAGCAAGACCCTTAGGACCATACAAGGATGAGAGGAACAAACAACCCACCATCCTTTTGAGCCTCAATTTCACCCAGAACCAACTATTGCTATTGTTAGACAGATTTTTCAGTTTTCAAACCGGACATGCAAACATCAAGATTAGATTTACACTTCTTGGTGAGAACAAGCCATTACCTATTCCATAATCCAAAATTTTGCTAGGAATATCAGCCTTTGATTTCCTAAATTCTTATCCTTAAAATGCACCAACTTTCCATCTGTGCTTGGAGGCAGAAAGATCTCAACTTAAATGAAAACTCAACTTTTGAGGAAACCTTTTTCTCAGCTGAGTCTTTTTTTTTTTTAACTTTCATAGTTGATTTACAATATTGTGTTAGTTTCAGGTGTACAGCAAAGTGAATCAGTTATACATATACATATATCCACTCCTTTTTAGATTCTTTTCCCATATAGGTCATTAAAGAGTATTGAGTGTAGTTCCCTGTGCTATGCAGTAGGTCCTTATTAGTTATCTATTTTATATATAGTAGTGTGTATATGACAATTCCAATCTCCCAATTTATCCCGCCCCCGCCTTTCCGCCTTGGTAACCATAAGTTTGTTTTCTACATCTGTGACTCTTAGCTGAGTCTTGCACACAGAGCTGTCAAAGAAGTCCCCTTGTACAAGATCAGCAGAATTTCCCCATCTTACCAATGTACCTATTTTTCCTCCAGACATCCAAAGAAGCACTTTAAGATTTCCACATTTCCTTCGGGCACTTTATAAGAAAAGGCAACATGGCTTCCAGTCACTGAGGCTCCCAATTGCCTAGGAGAAAATGTTTACAGCACAATTTCGCCTGAAGCAAATCCACCATCAGCATTTTTATAAACCTCAGAGAAAGAAGAAGGAGAAACTGTTGCAATGTGAAAATAATTAGAGAAGAGACTTTCCCAGGGAACAAACATGGCCCACACTGTACGGAGGAAAGAACAAACAAACTTCGGGGAGGTTATGGAGCGGTAAGATTCTTGTTTACTTCTGAAGAAAGAAATAAAGTTGGAGGAGAGCCACTGGATCTGCACAACAATAAATCAAGTTCCAGGGGGTGAGGAAGGAGGGGTTGGACTATAAATCCGGAGTCCAAAACTAAGCAACATTCCAGCGGTCCCTGGTGGCCTGTGAACCTGTAACGTCTGATTTCTGGAGAGATCTGGCCCTGCCCACTGTCACTGTCTTCACGAAGTCAAAATGCCCGGGTTCTCCACAGCATTAGAAGAGCATTTGGTTTGGGTTAAACTTCCTGAAATCAAGTCGTGGGTTTGTTCGACTTTCAAACAGAAGGGGAAAAAAAAAAAAAATCAAAACAGCCCAGTTCCGTCTTCTTCTTAAGCTGAACTTTCCACAACAGTTTCAGGGGTGACAGAAGCCACAAGGAGCCCAGTCAGGCACAGCAGGTAGGCCCAGGAAGGCCAGGAGGAAAATCCCACAGCTGTGCACTTGGGAAGGGGTGGGCCCAGGCCTCTCCCCTCCGGGCTTTGGGTAAATTTGCCTGTGAAAGGTCACCAGTGAACAGCCTCTGGCTCAGGGATTTTTCTCCAGGCCTGTACCTCAGGTTTCTGGAAGAGAGAGGTCCTATTTCCTGTTAAGTCAGTCTCCTAGAAATAACTCTACCTTTTTAAGTGGCACAAATGCCAGGCATGAAGCTGCAGTTTTCACCTTTGGTTAATGGCCCAATAACTTTTGTTGCCTTGGACCTTCAGACTTCTTCCGCCCCACTCTCTCTCTCTCTCTCTCTATATATATATTTTTTTTTGTGGTACACGGGCCTCTCACTGTTGTGGCCTTTCCCGTTGCGGAGCACAGGCTCCGGACGCGCCATGGCTCACGGGCCCAGCCGCTTCGCGTCACGTGGGACCCTCCCGGACCGGGGCACGAACCCGTTTCCCATGCATCAGCAGGCGGACTCCCAACCACTGCGCCACCAGGGAAGCCCTCCCCCTCTATTTTTAAATGAAAATGAAAGCAAGGGAATTTACTTTGCTGAATATTGACTAAGGGCCTACTATGTGCCAGCTAGGCTAAGCCCTTTAAACGTATCATTTTGAATAATTCTCTTCACAATTCTGAGAGATAAATACCAAGATGGTGCATATTACAGATGAGAAAATGGAGGCTCGGAAAGTTCCCATGATTGGCCTGATACCACACAGCCAGTGGTGTGAATAGGGTGCAAACTTAGGTTAGTCTCTAACTTCATGTCTCTTATCCACTAAGCCCTACTGCTCCAATATGACACGGTTCTTGTGGGAGCTGTAGCTAACTGGTTAAAGAATATAGGGGATGAAATTTTACTATAGTTAATTAGCTGGGCAACAAAAATAACAAATAATAACCTTGCTAAGAAGCTGCCAATTTTTGAACACTTTCTATACCCACTTTACATATATTATTTCAACCACCCCACAAAAGTACCCTTTGAGGAAGGGGGCATCCCCATTTTACAGATGAGGTAACTGAGTCAGAGAGAAGGTGAGGAGCTTCCCTAAGGTCACCTAACCAGCAAGTGGCAGAATGACCTCTGGGGGTCAGCTAGTTTCTAGCAGCGGTTCAAAGACTGATTCTGATGCAGAGCCTCAGGGTCTTGGTTGTTTCTGCAGAATATCACCTAGAGGCAAAACGTTGTTTTACTTTTTTATTTTATTTATTTAATTTTTTAAAATTTATTATTTTTTTTTGCCGTACGCGGGCCTCTCACTGTCGTGGCCTCTCCCGTTGCGCAGCACAGGCTCCGGACGCGCAGGCTCAGCGGCCATGGCTCACGGGCCCAGCCACTCCACAGCATGTGGGATCTTCCCGGATCAGGGCACGAACCCGCGTCCCCTGCATCGGCAGGCGGACTCTCAACCACTGCGCCACCAGGGAAACCCTGTTTTACTTTTTTAAACTAAAAATGACTAAATGTATAATTTTGCACTAAGATGCCATCCTAACTGATTTCTGGTTATGGGCAAGGTCAAAGGCCTAAAGGAAAGTATGAGAACAAAACATAAAATTAATAAAACTATCCCTCTCGTCTCCTTTCCCTCCCTGTGAAATGAGTAAAAAAGGGCTCCTATTCAATTTCGTGAGCAGGTTGCTTCATCCCGGCCCTCGTGTTCCATGGAAGCATGATGGGATCCCACCTCTGCCAGCTGGCCATGATATTTTGTCATTCTTTAACATTAAGATAATAGCAGCTGGCCTTTATGAGCTTCTCCACATGACAGGTAAGTTATTATCCTATTTTCCACATAAGGAAATCCTGGCTCCAAGAGGTTGAGTGATTTGCCCAAGCTGAAATAGCCAGTTGATGAAATGGCTGAGACGAGCGCTCTGGTCCTCTGGTATTTTCTGAAGGGCTATTTCAAGCACCTCGCATGAGTTCCACACCTCATCCTTGTTTCTTTTCTGCTACTCCTTTCCCTTGCTTGCTCTAATTCGTTTCCTAGGGCTGTTATAACAAATGACTACACACTCAGTGGCTTAAAACAACACACATTGATTCACTTACAGTTCTGGAGACCAGAAGTTGGAAATCAGTATCACTGGGCTGAAATCAAGGTGCTGGCAGGGCCACGCTCCCACCGGAGGCTCCAGGGGAGAATCCACTTCCTTGCCTTTTCCAGCATCTACAGCTGCATTCCTTGTATTCCCTGGCCCGTGGCCTCTTCCCTTATCTTCACAGCCGGCAGCACACCATCTTCTCTCTCTGATTCTGGTTCCCTCTTCTTCCAACACACTCCTTCTTCTCTTCTGTCACAGTCAGGCCTTGTTCTCTGTTTCCAGCCACACATGGCCTTCTTTCTCTTCTTTTCTGCCAATGGTGAATCTCCCTGTGCCTCTCTCTTATCAGGACACTTGTGATTACATTGAGAGCCCGTCTGGGCCAAGATAAGTTTCCAACTCAAGATGCTTAACTTAATTACATCTTTTTCCATGTAAGGTAACAGTCACAGCTTCCAGAGATTAGGACCTGATATCTTTGGAGGACATTTTTCAGCCTACCACACCTGCTTTCTCCCTGGAAATTGCCCTTTGCATTATTTCTCTAGGAGTGGAAGTGAGGTTAAGTTTGATCATCGACACTCTCTTGCCTAGTCTCCTAGGTGACCATGAACACTGTACATTTACCTAGGTCTTTCTAGTTATCCAACTTTGTGTGCCAGTTGCCCCATTGGGATATCCAGTCCATGATGCTCTCTCTCATATGCAGTTGTTGTGAGAAAGCTTGACACAAGTCAGTGCCTGGTGGAAACTAAAATGCAAGGAATTAGCCCCATGAAAAGGGAAAAAGAAGGTCCTTTGGGGAGTTGTTGACCTAATTGAGGCAAAGCATCACGTACATATGAAAAGTTAACTGGGAATGCCAAGGATGGTCCACTAAATGTCAATTATAAAGGGCAGCTGGAAATTATAAGTGGAAGGCATCCTGTGGTCAGGAGAGGTCATGAAAACCTTTCTGGAAGGGCTGAAGCCTGCACTGAACTTTGAACATAAGCTAAGGTTCATAAAAAGAGAACGGAGCTGCCATATTTGAGCATCTTTTATGGGCTAAGCCCTTCATACCTGCCATCTCATTTACTCCTTTCCACAACCCAGGGTGGTGGGTATTTTATGTTTACAAATGAGGAAACTGAGGCTTGATTGGAGTGATTATGTCCCTTGTTCAGCTGGGAAATGGCAGAGCTGAGACCCAATCTTGGGCCACCTGCCTAGAGCCTATGCACTTTCCATACCCTGACACCCTCGGCCTACAACCCTAGCCTCAGGGGTAAGTAATGGCAACATGGTCCCGGTGTCTAGTGGACTTAAAGAAGAAGATGCCCGTATTGTGCTAAGCAGGGGAACAGAAGCCACCAAAGTTAACACCTGGACGAACAGAGTATGTTCACTGGTGTCCCACAGCCTGTATCAGGCTCGCAGGTGTGTTTTGGAAGGGCTCAAACAAGGTTTAAAGAAAATCTGGAGCCCATCCTTGCACCTAAATATAAAAAGTAGTCATCAGCATGATAAAGGGGACAAATTTCCATTCCTGTCTGGCAAAAATCAGCTGGTATTAGAGCAGATTCCACCACCCACAGTGAGGCATTCATCTGCAGATTTCTGGATGGATGTGAGTTTGAGGGTCCTGACAAACAGTCTCTCTCAACATTCAGGCACCCATTTTGAGAACCAAGATCAGATATCCCCTACCTTCAATGTTGATTACAATTTCTAAGCAATGTCAATATACTGACTGAAGACAAATGGATGCACAATTGTGTTTTCAAGCAAGACCTCCCTATGGGCCCATCACACGTTGCCTCCTTGGCATCACTGGTCTGACTGTCTATGATGAATGATAACTCTTGTCAGATGCACGCTGTTTTAGTGTACAAGACATTTGCATAGGCTTTAATTCTTATTATCCTCAGAAAAATGATACGAGTTAGTTACTATTCCTGTATGAAGATGAGGGAATACTTTAAAAGGCAAGACCTACTGGAAAGAATGCTCGTGTTTTGGTTCAAGCCCTCATGAGGTCTCAATCCAGGGTTTACCTTTCCTGGACCTTAATCTTTATACCATGAGGGGCTTGTCAGACAAGATGGCTTGTATGGACCTATTTACTCTGAAATTTTGTGAAAGAAGAGCAGAATTTTCCAGCTCCAAACATATACACTATTTTTGGTAATGGCTTAAAACTGCCCACATTTAAAATAAACTGAATCATGATGGGAGAGTTTAAGTTTTAGCAGCCACCTTGCTCTTCAGCACTGGTCCTGTGTCCCTGGAGGCCCAGAAGACCCAGCTGGGTCCCCTCGCAGCTAGTCGGGTTTTTAGAAGGAATAAACTCCCAATTGTGAAAACCTAAATTAGTTTTCTGAGGAAAGCGAGCCTCAGAGAAATTCTGTCACTTGCCTAAGGACACACAGCTCGTGAGTGACGGTGAATCAGAGTTCAGGGCACCAAGCATGCAGGACAGCAAGAGTCTATGGAGAGGTGTTCCAGGCAAGAGCATTTTCTCCAGCTCTGATTCCTCTTGGGGTTGAACATGACGTAAATTCAGATCTGTCCTTCAGGCTGGGTTCTTTTATGTCAGATTCAATCACCACCTACCCCTTGACTTTGTTTTTGGCGGGGGGAGAGTTGTAGAAGGCCTCTTCTTTAAAAATATGCATAAGAACTGATGGTATCACCAGGCAAAGCTGTGGATGTATCAGAGCAGAGGTGGGTGCCTGTTTGGGTCTGAAACAAAAGCTCTGTGATTGGTTGATGTGGCCTGGCAGGTGGTGGTCTGTCCACCTGACCAGCTGGTACCATTTGTGAGACGCAGCCACGGACCTGTGGACGGGCCCTGCCTGGGGGGCATCCTGAGTTCTTCATTTGATCCAAGTTCATCCCCAATTTAGCCAGTGGTCTGGAGCATTTCCTCCATCTCTCTCTACTTTCCTCATCTGGAAAATGGGAACATAACACCAATCCCCGGAACGGTTCTGAAACACAAGACACCAGCTTTGCCATGAGCCTGGGTTCAAATCTCAGCTTCTTACTCACTAGCCGTGTGATTTGGGGCATGGTATTTAATCTTCTGAGCCTCAGTTTCTTCATTTGTCAAGTGAGGATAAGGACTGGCTCCAAAATGAAATAAAATCATGAGGATAAAAAACCAAGTACTTAGGATAAAGGCAGCCATTTTTGTTACAATACCAAAGAGTTTGGGAAACAGAGAGAGCTACTAAAATCTAAGGTGGAGGTGTTATCATAGCTGCATTATTATCACTAACCCTTGCAGATGGGCCTGGATGAGAGTAGGGAGGCAGTAGGAGGTCAGAGAAGGCATGACTGCAAGGGCAGCTCCAGAAACACTCAGGACAAGGGGTAGTACATTTCTTCTTTTTTTTTTTTTTTTTTTTTGTCACAAAATTTTTAAAAAAAAAC